>NC_085007.1:17621047-17931047 GCF_963854185.1 Sardina pilchardus | reverse complement strand
CCCATTTTTGTGGGTGATATTTTCAAAAATGTGTTGACAATACAAAGCCATTGCAAGGAAAAACAAGGGGGAAGGGATCTGTGAATGACTTCCCAGAACATCGGGGCAGGCCACTTCAGACTGATTAAACGCAGAGGTGGAGCGACTTCACAGGCTGGGGAAGCTCAACAAAGGCATGAAAGAGCTCAAATAAAGCAATCACAGTTCATAAACTGCCTAGTGAACTTAGAGTACTGTAACACTACGCCCTTCTGCTTCGGTTGAGTGAGTCCGAATGGTTCTGATATAAACCTAATAAGGGAAACGAGTGATGAAAGGTCATTTATTTCCACTTGCCACCAAACAAGACTGTTTAAAGTTAATAAAGTGAGTCACTATGGAGACTCTTGCAATTATTTTAGTAGAACTAAGTCAAGGCTTTTTCTTCTTCAAAAAGTCATCAATCTGCTTCCTGATGCTTGTCAACTAAATTCCTCTATGATCATTTGCCAGCAAGTCCTTTAGAGTCATTTAGATTCATAGAGAATTTTGCAGAATCTAGGGAGAGCAGAACACTGGATGGCTTCAGCGCCTCTGAGCTATGTCACTGCTTTGCCAACAAAGGGGATAACACACAAGTAAAGGTTAGACCTATGGACCAAAATATACAGTATTACCTGTAAAACTTGAAGCAATTGGGCTAGCTGTCTGAAACATTCTTAAGTCTTCTGTAAAATCTTTCTATAAAGCAATGTCATAATAGTGATCTAAAAATGGCTCATTTGAATGTGGAAAAACTTTTGTCTATGTGGTCCCCACCCAAGGTTTACAATATTCCCCATAATGTCTGTGATTTGACTGACTGCAGATGTACAAGAGTATGCCTTTAAAAGTGTAAGTAAGAGCTGTAGTTTAAAAAGAAATAGCTGTTTTCAGAGTACCAGATTGCCAGACTGTTCCTATTTCTAAAATACTTAAGTAAGCATGGCTTACTCCTGTAATATCAACAAGAAACTGAGTATTCAGCCCATCAGATTAGCTCAAGAGCTTGAGCGCTTCAATTAAAGTCATACAGGACAGGAGAGTGTTTGCTTCAACCAAGTTGCTGTAACCTAAATATAAGCTGATGATGGTAAGGACACTAATGGCAGCCTAGATATCCTGCAATGTTTCCATGCTGCAATGTTGTTTTCAGTCTCCATCACGCTGGCTAAGCTTTCTGCTTACTTCTGCAAAGGGAGAGAAGGTAGCGGGACACAAACATCCTAATAATATGCCTCCAGTCTGCTTGGAATCACTCAGCTCTTTAACGAACAACTAGTCCGTCTTAAAGACAGATTGTCAACGGAGTGCTGCGATAAAGGCATGGAAATAAGAAACTACAACAAGTACAAAAGGAGTTTATGTAAGATAGTCAACGGGCTTTAGATTAAAGTCAGGGAAGAGCCTCTGTAGAGCCTTGAGTCTTTACAAGCGTGACCAACAGGTTAAACCTGTGGGACGATAACGCAACAAGCGGTATTCTACTGAACCTCTATGGCCCAAGGCTACAACTTCAATCCAAAACACACCTATCGGCCTACACACAAGGCCACACGCCCATTTGTTTACAAAGGCACTCAGTCTGCAGAAGGAAGCGGAAACCCTTTCTATTTTCCCTTTCTTGAGTTCCATCAACACGTCCGGCAATATTTCATTCATTTTCTCTTAGCCCCACCAAATATGAATCTCAAAGTTCATAGTTTCCAGACCACTGCGGAATGCATGACCAATGCCAAACTGATACATTCCACGGTCTTTGCTTCCCTCAGTATTGACCCAAGGTTTAATGAAAAAAAAATGCGTTATGGCAGCTAAGTCTTTCCATTCCAAAGTTCCAGGCCAGTTAGTGGATGTCATTACACAATCGCCGCCAGAGCATCTTTCAAGATTATCTTTACAAAGGCAGCTGCCAATTGCTGGTGCTTGGATGTGACTCAACAGATGATAACACCTGGAGACTCCCTACGAGCAAAGACCAATATAACAGCAGTAGGTCAAAAGCCCATCACCTAAACTTGACTTCCGTCCAGAGCTTAGCCAGCCTGAGGCCTCGAAGACAGGTTACTAAACCACACCGCCCCTACAGGCTTGGCCATCTGATTGGTCTGCGTCCTCGTACCAGCTTTGCCCGTTGCCATGACTCTGGCAGGTGAAGGCCATGCTGGGCAGGGCAGTTGTTTGCCAGCTGGACGTGTCCAACAACAGGAAACAGGAAGCACAGCTGACCTCTGACTGATGGCACAAAGGAAGGAGGAAACAGGTCCCACCCGTCCCTTGCCAAGTCTCCAGGGACACCTTAGCATTCCAGCACCAGCAATGTCCATATTTGTGCAACACAACCCCTTGTATGGAGCCCCAACATAACAGAGCTGTAGATAAAGCAGATAAAGTGTTATCAGTTGTTATCGATTTATGATGAGTCTGGCTCACAACCGTGTATGTGGCCTTTAGGAGTGATAAAAGACCAGAGACGCAGAGATCGAGGGTAGAGGTGAACAGAGGTTCTGACGTAACATCATCACCAAGTTCTTCCTTTTGAGAGCTGAATCAGGTTAGGCCTACAGGCAGATGCTACGTCTCCTCAGCAAAATGAGAAAAAGTATTTCAGCACTTCTTGAGCTTCTCTGGCCCATGGGACCGCCATTCGTGACCAGAAACCCACAATGAGCTCCTCTGATCCTGAACATAATCTACACACTTCAAAGAGAACTGTGTCTTTGCCCAGCGCACATGAAGGAGGAACTAACTCAAACGTGTTGAGCTCTGCTACATCCCCCTCTGGCCTCTGGCACACTTGATGGGGTCTTTGCGCATGGTTCACCTCACCCCGTCAGAGGCAAGAGGCAGTGGGCATACGAGCTGGAGAGAGAGAGAGAGAGAGAGAAAGAGAAAGAGAAAAAAAGAAAAAAAAGAGAGAAAGAGAGAGGAGAGGGGAGTGTGCAAGTAAGTGAGGGAGCGAGCGTGGTCGGGGATTTGCACCGTATTAAAATTTCAACAGGATAAGCGCTGGCAGGGTTCAGCAAAGCCCAACTAAGCTGCAGTGGTCTGCCACCGCTGTGTCACTAATGGCAAGAGGATGGTCACATGTGGACCAGACTGCATACCAATGCCAACCCCCAACCCTGCCCACCCTACCCCTGCCCACTCCCCTTCAATAAAGGCTGATTGGATCATCTTGCCCATAGAGTCGAACAGTAGAAATGAAGCATTCCTCCATGTACGGACAATCTTAGTTGACATGATGACAATAAAGAATCCCGTAATTGAGAAAAACATTATGGGACCAAACATTGGGACATCAGAGGTTCCATTGATTAGTCTAGTTTTCCTTCCATGTCAAAGGCTGAGCTTTCTGGAAATAGGAATATCCTGTCGACCTTTTTGTAATCCAACCATGTTGACCATTTTTCCATCAGCATGAGGCGTTTTCAATCATTTTAATCATTTATAATTAACAAAAACAATTTAATCGAGGACACCATCTTCAGAGCACATGAAAATGGATGATGGAGACAGTTGTAGTGGAGCCAACCTACATCCGGAGCTCTGACCATTCACACATCTCTCGTCTGATTCCCATCCAATTCCCATCCAGTTCCCATCCAGTTCCCACCTTTTTCAAACGGGGCTGTGTTGTGTGAACGACATCCTGTTTGGACTCAAGGAGGTTCCTTACAGGCCGGATCTCCTCCAGAGTCAGCTGCTGTCTGGATGATTCCCAGCAGGGCTTGGTATTATTGGGGAGAGGAACGGGAGGAGTGGGAGCTGGAAGGGTGGTGGTGGAGGTGGAGGAGGAGGAGGAGGAGGTGGAGGTGGTGTGTGGGGCAGTTTATTCTGAACTGAACTGTGGGATATTCCCCTCTGCTGGCCGGGGCGGAACTCAGCCGCCTGACTGCCACATCCTGCCTTATCAAAGCACGGAAGTCAAGCGTGCGGAATCCGCGCTCCACCAGCCTCCGTTCCACCACCAGGCCGGCTCCACTGGGCCAGACAGACTGGGACCAGAGCCGGGTTTACGGAACCAGAGCCGGGAGAAGGTTTTTTTTGTGTGTGTGTTTGTGTGTTTGTGTGTGTGTGTGTGTGTGTGTGTGTGTGCGTGAGTGTGTATGTGTGCATGTGTAAGCAAGACACACCTCTGGGAGACGCCAGCAGTGTTGTTAAATTAAGCGGAGTGGTTGGATGAGAGAGTTGTAGAGAGAGAGATGCAGGAGAAAGAGGACGAGAAAAGCTATATGATCGCTTTCAGGAGCCAAGATGTCTTCTGAAGGAATCTGATTCTGAATTAAGCCATCATATTTCTATATTCTACCATGTGTGCATGCTATATTGATATAGCCACAAATCACATCACAATAATGTATTATAACAAACGTTCAGATGGGAACTGATGTAGGCCTACGTCTAGTGTGCCTACAAAAAAAAAGAGATCAGCTCTTACAACAATGGAGGGGCTTTAGGAAAGAAAGTCGATGGCAATTTAGCAAATCAGCTTAAAAAGGTGCAGAATGTAGCTTTTGTTGACAGTAATAAAAATCCTTCCAGACATACGACAATGATGTAATCCTGAGACCATGAGATACAGTATAGACTGTGTCCACTCCCATGCATTGTCTCTTTGCTTTTTGCTATTGTTTTACATTTTCCCAGGGCAGGGAAAATCCTTGAATGAACCTACAACAATTTCTATAGGCCTATTTTTCTCTAGCGACAAAAAAAAAAAGAAAAAAGAAAAAAACAACTATCTAGCTTTACATTAGCAAAGGCTGAGCATATCATTCACATTAAATCAGCAGTGACAATATTTTCTCAAAATTCTTGTTGGTATTGTTGGTTTAATCTTGACCTTTTATCCCTATTACTTTCATAGAGAACATAGATCAATCAATGCATCATACAGCAATTATCAGGTGTGAGGACTGCCTGTTAAATATGTTTTTGTGTCACACTCTTCTGTGTCACACTCTTGGATGGTCTCTGAGCACCAGACATGGCTGCTGAATAAAGATGAGAGAGAACAGTGACTTCTCCGTGTTGACCTCGCAGCGCCGCATTAGGAGATCCCGCTGATAAAACTGCACTTTTACACCCCATTGCAGCTGAACGCTCAAAGGCCAGCCAGCCGCTAATGAGAGACATTTAGCGGTGCCAAGAGAGAAAGCATTGACCACAAGGCCGGAGACCACCAAGCCTGACTGCTCAACCGTACGGTCAACAGACGCTACCACTGAGCCGCAACCACAAGGCCACACTAGCCCACGGTGGACAACTGCAAACGGTGTAACCGAGTTTGGTGCTTCAATACAGCTACAGTTCAGTTAGTGAGTCAGCCCTGGATTGCGGAATACTGAGGAGCCACTTGGTTAATGAAGAAACACTAAGATGGTATTGTTACATACTGTTGTCATTGTGCTGTCGACAGGGTCACACATTGTTTCGATTCACGTCCTACGTCGTACTGTACAATCTTGGCTTGACAGCGCTGTTCTCATGAGTCCTGCTCACTTATGAAACAATGCTTTACCAAATGCGAGCAGATTAAAAAATAGAGAACTTGACCTTGTTGTCATTATCAGTGGGAGCTGCGATGTCTCCTCTAGCAGGGTCACCTCCTGACCAAACAAAAGCAGGGGACAAGCAGCACAGCGCCCAGGCCAGCACATGGCCCTGGGCTGAACAGGGTCCAAGCAAAACTTCGAAACCCAGTTTGGACCGACAGGGCTGAAACTTGCATTGTTACACGGGCCATGACAGTCGGCTCCTACAAATAACTTTCTGTGTGTGGAATTGTCAATGATCATGCCGCAAGTTAAACGATCCTTTGCACATCAGGTTTCCAGAAATTGGATCCTGCGAAGAGCATGGCCTTCTTCCACCTTAGTTGTAACTCTGGCTACTGGTAAAGGGCTCTCATTTCACACCACAGTGAAGAATCTGGACAACGTACACTGGTATCTGCCAGGATGGGTAGATCCATTTTCAGCTCTTTGCGTGTGCATGAAAAAAAATATCATGGGCTGAAAATGTGAGATGACCATCAGCACACATTTTGTTTTGGTTTTGACAAATTTACTTTTTCATGGTTTGCCAGACAAAATGGTTTATTCTTACCAGCACAATTAGTCAAAACAAGGCACTCTGATGATCTACCAGTGGATGGACAAGTGGATGAGAAACATGCCCCGTCCATCATTACTTCATGGGGAATGTGAAGAAAATCGATCAAACTATGTGTTGGGACTACTGTATGTACCAAGCTTGTCTGATTACCAACTTACAAAATAATGGTTATTGAGAAGAAAATAAAAGCCTAACAGGGATCCAAATGATTGCCTGCTGTGGTCACTAACATGACAAGTAGTCTACACTCACTAGTTGCCATGACAATGCTTGATTAAAATATGCTACTACAGTATGTACCTGTTACTCAGTACTTTGAGCAAGGCTGAATGCCAATTTCACAAATACTCTAGATAGATAGATAGATAGATAGATAGATAGATAGATACTTTATTGATCCCCAAGGGGATATTCAAGGTCCCAGCAGCTTAAGACACCACACACAACATACAGTACATGACAATGTAAACAGGAAAATACAAAGCAAATCAAATAGTCTGGCTCAAAGGCATTTTTCTACAGCCAGACCTTTACAGAGGACATCATGTTACATCCGACCCACCTGAGGGCCCGACTGAGGTAGAATATCAGCAGTGTTTGTAACCTGAGAGAAAGTGCCTGATTGAGGACTGCCTAAGCCTTGCCCTGGAATTCAAGCGGGCCTTTTGGGAATTTGACTCAGTGCGACTGAACCCTGCACCACCCAAAAGGTTGTGTGTTGACAAGCTTTTAGTCCACTGATTCTGCAATTAGCCCTATGTTCACCAGCCATGCTTCTCAAAAGTAAGAAATCTCAGCCTTCGCTTCAGGGTATATAGGATAATTATGTCACCTACTTTAGACTCTGCTCTGTATACAGCGTGTCAACTGCTTCTGTAAGGGCCCTGATTGTCAGGCCTCATTAAGAGAATGGAAATAGGTTGCTGTAATCTTGGAGAGTATTCTACTCATTTTATTACTGACTAACTAATACAATTAAAGACCTAAATTTAGGAAGAGAGAAAGGGGGCAGAGGACAGCCTCACACACTTCTACCCACATGAATTCAGTTCCTCAGACCTGCTTTCAGTTTTTAAACAATCCAACCTTTTCTCTTACCGTCTGAGCTCCAATCCTGCAAACGAATGCGCTGAGCTGTGTGCACTCTGACACGCTCCACAGCAACGTTGCTTGCGCCATTGACAAAAGGGAGACGCCAACAAAAACAATTTCAGGTCACCGAGACAGAGAGCCAAAACACAAGGAGCTTGAACCAAGTTCAGGCTCGTTATCCAGGTCAGTCCAATGCGGAGATGATATCACAATGCCATCCACCTCTGGGGAAAGGATTTAAAAAGATGAGGATACAAGCCAACACCTTGCCCTCTGTACCTATTCAACAACGACACGTCCGAATGAAACACATTACCTGCCAATGCACCAAATAAATTGCATTTACAGCGTAAGCTTGTGCCAATTTAGCCAATTTTACTACTTAGAAAACAAAAAAACACAGTTTGGTAGAAAGCTGAAGCTAATCTTTGTCAATTAGGCTACCGGTACTCTAAATGGCCTCCAAGGCTGTCTGTTTCAGCCTAGCAACACCTCTGTGTTTCTGTAACAACTAACCAGACCAAGCCTTCGTCACTGTGCCAGTGTAATGTTTAAACAAACCTTAACCATATGTCAAAGAACACAGCATGGTCTTTCACACATCTCTTTGGAGAAATACAGAGTGGTTTAGACAATTTAATTCAGCCGACAGTTAGCTAAATATAGGGTACCATGAACAGAAAAAAAAACATCTCTGTTTTAATCACCTTGGCATGTTAAAGACGATCAAGGAGATACAATTTTGCTACTCAAAAGTAATCAATAACCTGGACCTATGTGTAGAAGGGTACTGTTCCTCACAATAAGTTACATATTGTGTTGAAAAAAGGCCTTAAGGACTGTTGAATCGAAAACAATAACAAAGGGAGTTTTTTAATGCTGAATCATGTCATCTGCACCTACAGGCTGTTTTCTTGCTGTGTGAATACACCAGCGTATTATTCAGGCTTAATCATGAGGTCTGTGTGAATGTGAAATCGATCCTCAAAAAAGATGGTCTATTTCTTTTACTGGGTTAATGTGCTACCAGCTACACAGGCTGGTGTGATGCTCAGTAGGAGATGATTTTTCCATCATCTTAACCGGAGTGGAAGACCTCTCTTTTTCACTCACAGGGTAAAGGTCCACTGGTCTCAGCCTTAAACACACAGCTGCTCTTAACAGGTGGTGTTTCAGTGTGTATGTTTGTGTGTGTGTGTGTGTGTGTGTGTGTGTGTGTGTGTGTGTGTGCGCGTGTGTACTGTGTGTGTGTGTGTGTGTGTGTGTGTGTGTGTGTGTGTGTGTGTGTGTGTGTGTGTGTGTGTGTGTGTGTGTACTGTATGTGTGTGTGTGTGTGTGTGTGTGTGTGTGTGTGTGTGTGTGTGTGTGTGTGTGTGTGTGTGTGTGTGTGTGTGTGTGTGTGTGTGTGTGTGTGTGT
Organism: Sardina pilchardus; assembly: GCF_963854185.1. Lineage (NCBI taxonomy): Eukaryota > Metazoa > Chordata > Actinopteri > Clupeiformes > Clupeidae > Sardina > Sardina pilchardus. The sequence continues at coordinate 17,922,400 of NC_085007.1, read as the reverse complement.
GTGTGTGTGTGTGTGTGTGTGTGTGTGTGTGTGTGTGTGAGTGAGTGAGTGAGTGAATGAGCATGTGTGTTTAAGTTCAGGACAGAAGGAAGAAGTGGGTGTCAATGTGTGCAATGTAAAGCCACCTCTTGACATATTAAATATAGGCTCACAAAGAACATCTCCGATATGTACACCTGACTCCCAAGACTCTGACCATAATAATGCACAGCTGAATCTTACATTGAAAATAGCTTTTGACTAAATGAGGCCAGCTCCATAATTGAAGAGAGCTTTCTGTATCCAACTTTGTGTACTTTAATAATGAAAGGCATGGGGTGGCAAGGGGTTAGCCATATCCATGACCCATAAAAAACACCACAACGTGCAGCAACAGAACAGGGAATGCTAGGGCACTCTGCACTCCAACGCCAACACATGATGTTGGGGAAGTAGTATGCCTTCTGAATAAACACACAGGTGCCACAAGCAATGGCTATGCGTTTACACCCCTTTCTGCTCAAATGATCTCCCCACCTCTCTCTCTCTCTTGAGAGCGCACACACACACACACACACACACACACACACACACACACACACACACACACACACACACACACACACACACACACACACACACACACACACACACACACACACACACACACACACACACACACACACACACACACACACACACGCACTATTAGGGAACTGTACACTCTTTTTCCACTGAGGAATTGTGAAAACAACCGGCTAGCCAGGAGCTGTATGGAAAAACAATCTAAGTCCACAATGGATGAAAAGTGTTGATCTGAGCGTTTTAACTCTTTGCTAGGAGTCTTGTTGTTATTAGCATGAATGATGTTAAAACTGACCATGACAAAACAAGGTTGTAAAACTAGACTATAGACCTGTACGGCAACCTCAAAGACTCAAACACTCTACATCATATAGCCATTCTGCACAATCTAATGTTCATCTTGTCCATTTTATGCCAGTGTTCAATTGGCATGACTTTATCTAAGAGACAGAGAGAGCAGGCAAACAATTCCAAAATAACTGTTGCACTTCTGCAAAGCAACAGTGCTCCAAAAACACCATTGTGGGTGCTGATTCCTATATCCAGGTCGATCTGCACTCTTTCGCCTAAAAAATAGGTGGGGGATGACAGATCGACGCTCCCCTACTGTATTGAATGTCAATTCCTATGGCAACAAGCTAGGCCTGTTGTTATTTAAGGCACACTGCCCTAGTTTCGGGACAAATTGCGCATATTGTGGGTCTGCGTAACGTCAGATTGCATAAACCCAATTTGTATGACACAACCGATGGAGGACATGTAGCATGAACACTTTACCTTCAATAAGGCAAGAGAGTTAGAATTTATGGAGACACTTGGTATAATGGACCATGCTCCTAATCCGCTCCAGTTGGTTTCAAGCCATGCAGGATTTTATGTTCTTTTTTAGGCCGTTTCTTGAGGAAATGGTTCTATTCTGAGAATCACTTCGGAAACGCCCCGGCGACCTTATGGCACACGCCTGTGCATGTTTCATTCAATGAATGGGTTCCATCTCAGTTTTAGAAAGGGAACTCCAGTAAGGGAACTTTATTAGCCTACCTGATGAAGGCTGTTAACTTTCACAAAACCCCCAACCAAGACCAGCCATAGACAGAAAGTCGAAGAAAATAGGCAGAACTTCAGTTTTAAACGATTGTTGACACCAACTGAATTAGGCGTCCCATGCCCTTAGTTGCCAGCAAGATTATGTCCTTACCTGTGACAAACTCGTTATGTCAGACATATTTGAATAATTTGCAGTGGTCAGTCTAGGGATAATTCTAGGTTAATAATCTTTAGTAGAGCATGCTTCATTGAATAAAATCCACTTTTCAAGATTTACTGCTAACAATTAGCTAACAGACACTGGCGTGGTGGTGATCCTAATCGTAAGATTACTAGAATGTGGCAAGGTAGCCGAAAGTAATAATTCACTGAAAATATCAGTCCTCAGGTGAGTGAAGGTAGGGGTGGGAACACTAAGTCAACAGCCCAATGTTAAGGCAAAATCCTATTCTCCCATCACGCCTCTTAAGGAGAAGACAGCCTGATACCCCAGGTAAAATACACCTCTAAACAGCTGTGTGTTTTGGACTGAAGCTAGTAAGCTAACAGTTATATTAGCTAACGGTAAAGCTAGCTATCTTCATGTACACAAAACATCAACATTCGACAGGAGAGCAACCGGCTTCAGAGAGGAATGAGGAAAGTAAAAGATCATACCAGATAATCCATGTACTGCCCGATTAATTGGTCGTTGTCCTCAAGAAAGCGTAATCCTATCAGCGATGATTGTCTGGGAAATATTTGGTGTAAATTTGATGCATCCAGAAGTCTGTGTTGACGGCTTGCAGCTTTGTATTCCCCGCCTTTCCAATGGAAAATATATGAAGTTACTGTAGTTAGCGACAGCTATTTGGTTTCCCTGAGCTTGCGAGGTTAAACAAGTATACCGTTCTCGGAGGAGATCCTGATGCTACTCTATTACACCTCATGCATATCTCCTTTTTCTCTCGTGTTTACTTTGGTACCTAATATCCTAGTTTGGCTGTGGCTGTACTGATGGCTAGCTACAATGTTGCAGGAACTATGGAAATCCCTTTTCAGATCTTACGTAGCACAATCAAAGATTCTCTAAAAGTAACAAGACATACCACGTTCCAGTGTCCGTGAATATCTAGAGAAAACGTACGCTCAAAAGCAGGGAAACTTCCGACAAAAAATCTCTACGTTAACTTATACACAAATACAAGCAACCAATGTACCCCTGTTACTTCATAAGTACACGACAAATGGTTAAATGGATGTAATAGTGAAAGGAAAGAGAGTGGTCAATCTTGTTGTGCATTTTCCTTGGCTACCATCATGCACGATGTCGTGTTCCTCATCTGTCACGTGATTGTGGTGTTTCTTGTAATCTTTGTTTGTACTGACATCTAGCGGTGGTACTGAAAAGTTACCATTTGTAGCCTACATCAGAAATGTTAGTAGGCCAACAGGTAGTGCACATCAGTGAACAGAACACACATTTCATTCATTCTGTTGCCACATAGGCTACCCATAAACATAGGCTAACTATCAGACTGCTATCAAAGTAGGCCTTAAGTCCAGAATCAAGTAGGCCTGCACTACCAATTATGATAAACGAGGATCCATGTCACATAACATGGAATGGTAGTCTGCTACCATTGTTGGTAGTTTGCTTTAACCATTGTTAATTGATACACTTTAACACTCAAGGACTCATTACACAATCACAGAATGGCCCTTAGTCAATTGATCCGCTAAATCAAATTAGTTTAGTAAGTCAGACTGGTTGTAGGCCTATAGTCACAACAAAACTGATCGCATATTTAGTAGGCTAGATTTAGTGTATTAACTGCAAACTAAACTGACACTGAGAGACATTTAAAGAGGCACACAGATCTAATAAGATGGTAAACTAAGACACATATTAGGCCTAGCCTACTGTAGATTTTTTTATATAGGCCTATAGGCCTCTATTTGCCCATATTTTACTGACACACAACTGACCTTTGACATACACCATTTAGGCTATTGCATCTCCAGAGTAAAACAGATGCCCACTCCAAATAGCAAAATTCCAGTATAACTCATGCCTTTTTGACCTGCCTGACAGTGAAACCAGAGGTTTTGCATCACGTTTTATGGTCAGGCCATATTAATACTCTTGTTTTGCACAAAACCTATTCAATAAAACGTATGAGGGACATCATGCATTTCCCTGTACATCAAAATGTCACTTCTGTCCAGAAAAAAAGAGTAGGCCTATTCTCAGTTTAATTGTTCCGATTGGCTCCACCCACGATTTGTCGGGCTAGTTAGAATACGTATGACTGATACTGTTGCCGTTCCGAAGCATCTGGAACTCGAGTCCGAACGCCTGGCCTCAGCAAAATTCTTTGGACATACCCCAAACTTCATAAGGATTTGAATAATTCATTTTTGGCTGACTTTCTTCACTCCATTGACAGCAAAGAGGACAAAAAACAACTTACACGAAGCGGAATACGCTGTATGGTACGTGGGTTGTAAGGTACTGTTACGAGTGTTGTTCAGAGCCTGTTCGCCACGGTTCTGCCCGTCTGCGGCTTATATTATGGCGCTCAGAGCGAAAGCGTTGTATGATTTCAATGCCGAAAACCCAGGGGAGATATCAGTACGAGAAAATGAACTTTTAACTTTATACAGCGAAGAAGTAATCGAAGGATGGTTAGAGGGAACGAATGGCAGGGGGGAGACCGGACTTTTCCCAGCCTCATACGTGGAAATTCTGAATAGTCATCTCGACGCAAATATTTCGCAGAACAACAACGGCACATCTGGAGATGGGTATTATGGAAACCATTCCACAAGTAGCCACGAAAGTCACCCCGTGGAAGTCCCGAAAACTTCCACCCCCACTCATTCTGCTTACCCTGCACAAGTACATCAGAGGCACAGTTATCAAACAAGTCAAGGAAGCGACGACGATTGGGATGATGACTGGGATGACAGCTCAACAGTGGCAGATGAACCATCCAGTAGCCAGAATAAAGATGGACAGTCTGGGTACTCAATAAATACCTCTCCGCGGTCGCATCAGCAAAAAGGCTCTGCAACGGTGGGAAGAAATCTCAACAGATTTTCAACTTTTGTGAAATCTGGTGGAGAGGCATTCCTATTGGGTGAAGCAGCTGGATTTGTCAAAGATGGTGACAAGATCTTTGTTGTCATGGGAGATTGTGGCCCAGAGTGGCAAGAGAACCCTTACCCCTTTGGATGCTCCATCGATGACCCCACAAAGCAGACCAAATTTAAAGGAATGAAAAGTTATATGTCTTACAAGCTCACTCCAAACCACACTCAAAGCCAGGTACAGAGGAGGTATAAACACTTTGACTGGCTGTATGCACGACTGGTCGAAAAGTTTCCTGTCATCTCAGTCCCTCATCTGCCCGAGAAGCAAGCCACAGGCCGGTTTGAGGAGGACTTCATTTCAAAGCGGCGGAAAGGCCTCATATGGTGGATGAATCACATGACGAGTCACCCAGTCTTGTCCCGGTGTGATGTCTTCCAGCATTTCCTCACCTGCAGCAGCACGGACGAAAAGGCCTGGAAGCAAGGCAAAAGAAAGGCAGAGAAAGACGACATGGTTGGTGCCAACTTCTTCCTCACCATCAGTCCGCCCGCAGCGCCCCTTGATCTGCAGGAGGTGGAGAGCAAGGTGGAGGTGTTCAAGTCGTTCACCAAAAAGATGGATGAAAACCTCATCCAGGTCAACGTCACCATCAACGAATTTGCTAGGAAACAGATCACTGGGTTCAAAAAGGAGTACCAAAGAGTTGGCCAGTCTTTCCGACTGCTCGGTCAAGCATTTGAACTGGACCAGCAGCCTTATTCTGTGCCTCTGAATCAAGCCATTGCATTCACAGGCGAGGCTTATGAGACCATTGGAGACTATTTTGCAGACCAGCCTCGTCAGGATATTGACCCTATCTCAGACCTTTTAGCCATTTATCAAGGACACCTCACCAACTTCCCTGACATCATCCATGTCCAGAAAGGTTGGCCTGTGTTTTTATCTCTCGTAATGAAACCTCAGATACAGTATGCTGGTTTGAAGCCGGCCATGATACAAGACTCAGGGTTTGTTTGATCTGTGAGCATGTTGTTAGATACGCATGTGTTGCATGTTGTAAAATTGTGAATGAAAAGTGACGTTACTATGTAATTAAGCTTTCTGACCAAAGCTGTAGTCATAATACATCCCAATAAAGTAACTCTGGGACATAGCAATTAAAATGATTGAGCTTCTCAGACACAGAATGAAACAGAAGTTGAAGTGGCAGGGGGTAGGGGGTGGGGGGCTGGTGATCTGTCCTTTGGAGAAAGAGGGTGCTGGGCCAGGCTTTCCTGTGTTGCCGTGGAGACATGTGGCATCCAGTGTGGAATGGAGCTAGCCCAGTGTCAAATTCCTCTCCTCAGGGGAGGGGGAGGTAGACTCCTCAGTCCTTCCAGATTTCCTCTGCCTATATCTCAAACACCGTTGTATGGATGCCCTGTCCACAATCTTGTGCAGTTATTGTACTGTTGTTATAGAACATATACTCTGTCCGTAGAACTTTTCCAAGCTGTATGATGTCTTAGAGTCGGATTATTCACTATCTCAAGTAAACAATTTTATATCTAACTAGTGACATGCTTTTGGCTGGGCTGTGAAGAACTGCTGCATTGAAACAACTAAACCTTAGAGGAACAAATGTTTGCAAACAGACAACGACAAGGGCACATTTTGTAACTACTAATAGAACTGAACACTAGCTTCCCAATGACTTCCCTATGCTTTAGTGCAAGTTGTGTCTTGGAGTGCTGTTTAGCCTGAATACCTAAGGTTGGTAAGCTGTAAATCATGGGCTTTAAGGCTCTGGAGTTGCATTTATACATGCCTTAAGCGGGTCACAGGGCCTGTTCAGCACAATTTCCAGGCAGAGCAAGAGCAAGACATAAATGCATACAAACCTGCTTTCATGGAAAAGTACAGTATATAACTGTCGTGTGTAATGTGACATATTTGTAAAATGACCAACTGGGTTTCTGAATGCACGTCTGAGGAAAGGTCACATGTAATGGTGAACTGATGAGTTTGGGTGCGTGTGATCTAGTGTGTGGACAAATTGGCCCATTCATTCAATCTCACGATCAGAGTGAAGAGGGGTTTCCAAATTACCATATACAGAGCCACATTCTAATCCCATTTCTTTTCCCCCCACCCTGCCACTTTTCCCCGGCCATCCCTCAGGAGCACTTACCAAGGTGAAGGAGTGCCAGCACGGCACGGCGGACGGCGGCGTGAGCGAACGCTGCAACATCATCTCCTGTGCCACGCTGGCCGAGATCCAGCACTTCCACCGCACGCGCGTGCGCGACTTCAAGGGCCAAATGCAGCACTACCTGCAGCAGCAGATCGGCTTCTTCCAGAGGATCACCGGCAAGCTCGAGGAGGCCCTCCACATGTATGACCAGGCCTAGCTGTCCACTGGAGGGGGGTTGGGAGGTGTGTGGGGGGGGGGGGGGGGCACTGGAAGCCTAGGACGCAATGGTGGGTGGGTACACACGCCAGTATGACACCATTCTAAAGAGCTGGACGCCATTGAGGCCAGCGTGAACAGGAGAATAAAGTGTACAGACGGCCCACAATCTGTCAGGGAGATATTGACTGATGGATATTGACTGATGGAATAAGTAATCGAATATGTGGGGCCACAGTGGTACGAGCCACCAAGAGTACATTACTCTCCAGGGTAGGCTATGTTGAGTACTCCCTAGCATGTAGATTCATTTAGTTTTGTTTACTAATGTTGCTCTTGCATAAAAGTTAACCATGATTTCCTTCTAACTCAGAGACATTTTCTCAAAGCCAAGATGATTGATTTGACATTCGAAAGGACATTACTGGTATCAATTCACATGTCTTAATCCTTACTCCACACTGTCATACTTTGGCCTTTAATTGTTTGAATGTACTTATGTCCAAGACGTCTACCAGTTGCACAGGTGAGATTTAGAATATCCCATTTTGTATTCTTGATACAGATTCTTGTGAGTGGGCAGTGATATAGAATGAAGACTGTAAGGATTCACTATATATCTTTATATGCCACAGATTATGGGAACGCAGAGTGAGCACGCATTCCATGTTGATAATCAGTTGGGCACACTGCTGTTCCACTGTTGGCCTTGATGCTCCACTCCACACAAACACACTCACACACACACACACACACACACACACACACACACACACACACACAGACACACACACACACACACAAGAACACAATCACAAATGGATAGTGAAAGAGAAAATACGTAGTTTTCATCTTTTAATGTATGCTGTGCGATATGCAACGCTGTTTGGAGCTACTCCTAACTTTATTGTGTTGGACATTTATTATGAACTAGAAATGTATTGGAACATGCAAACATACTTCATGGAAGTTTCCACAGGCAATCCTCTGACCTACAGAAATGAACCTTGGCTCTGGTGATAACTACATTTCCCACTGCAACCAAAGGACATTGTACCCGTAGGCCTAAAGGATCACGTACTGAGGAGGTTACTCAACACCTCCTTCCATTATTTAGATCTTATTCCCTTTTCCATTCCTAGTTACAAAAATCTCTATTAAAAGAGTGTCTATCGCCTACCAGCCATTTTAACTTTGCAGTGTTTTGCAATCACTTCCCCCTCCCCCCTTTCATAACTTGTTACGGAATTCAATGTTGGCACGAGTATGAATGCAGCCTTAGTTCATTTCAAATGACATTTAAGTGCATAATGAAATTAAACAGTGAAACGGAGAAGAACCTGATTAAGAGTGGCATTCTTTGCACAATGTCTGCACCAGGCTTGTGGAGAGCTGAATTCAGCTGTTTTTTTTGCAAGGCTCTGAGTCTGCACTGGGGTTTGCCTTATCTGTGCGAGGGGGGAAAACAACTCCACTACGCAGAGTGAATCCAGAAGCTATCCTCGCCCTTGCAGATGAATTATTTATCAGCGCTAAAGTTAGCCTTTATTTCCACTCACTGACAGACAAGCCATCAAACCTTTTAACCAAGGGCAGCAGCACCTGAAAAACGTCCAGCACAGATCAAATCGACCCTTTACTATGGCAACAGGTACTTATCTGAAAAACATTGCCTTTTGTTTTATAAAAAACTATGACTAATCTTACTGTATATGCCAGAGTTTTAAGCAGGGCTTCGCCTGCATATGCTTCATGTTTAAAGAGAACTCCGAACCTAAAGTAGCACAGTAGATGAAAGCCAAAAAGCAAAACAACAGTTTTAACAGTGCGTGAGGTGTATGCAAAAATGTGGAACAAAATGTTGCCAAAAACTAATTGTCTTTTCCACTTCGCTGATTTTGAGAGAGGAACTAACATGATATTTGACAGCAGCACACATTTCCACAAACCAACACCATCGAGCACCTTTAACTGATGCAGTATGCTGTACAGGCCTTCTTCACAGAGGCCTCTAGTGTTACAATCACAATGCCTCATTAAGTCAGAGAAGGCAGCAAGCGGGTGAATTAGAGTGCTAGAACTGTGCCCAGGGTCGCACCAGGAGCCCTCTATTCGTTTTATACGCCCCATCAGTATTCTGCCTTTACAGAAAGGCACAGGATTATGGGCAGAGGGCACTCTGAGGAGCAGGCGCAGGCCGCAAGGTTTTTTTTCTGTATCGTTGAAAAAAAAAGAGGTAGCCTGATGTTAGTAATGTAATTTCCCATAGGGCCTACAACAAACTAGACCAGACAATATAGATTTTAAACAAGTGTTTTTTTTTAATAATAACAGAAATGTATGCCATTTAAAATGACATGACAGTGACATGGTTGATCTTGGCTCAAGGAGCAGGGGGGACATATACACATACAGTATTATACACTTGACACATACTCATACACACATGCAGAGTGCTTTGGAAGAATGATTTTCATACATTGGTCCACTGACTGGTATTTGGTTGAAAATAAAGAGAGACTAAAAGTTGAACTGAAACTGGAACAGATGAACACAAAACAGATTTTGGGTGAGGTGGGTGTTGACACTCAAGTTAAACCTTGGGGAGCAGACTGATCTCAAAATTGCACAAATACCATGGCAACACCATCGACACATACTGTCCGCCTGAAACAAATTCCGTGACAATTTGAACTTGGGTTATGGCAGTGTAGTTGTTGTATTACATTACGTTTCAATAGTTTTAGATTATACATTTTAACATTGAACTTGTTAGCCCTCGGCACCTATTCTCTGAGGACTGATCTCTTTCGAATTTGAAACAAAGAAAACACCCAAGTATTGCTGGTATGTGGCAGCAAAGAGAGAATTCTTGGAAAATCTGTTAATGATTTCAGTTTTCTGAAATGCCTCATCCATCCCTTATAAATATTAAAGAGCAGTGCAATTAATTAATGTATTACTTAGCACACACAAAACAATCCACGAGTCTTTGTTGATATATGCATATAACAAATTGTGTGAAGCAATAGTTTTGTCTGGTCTTGTAAAACTAGGCGAGTGCATTGGTCCTCACATTCCTAAACCATGAGACAACAGAAGCACTCCTCCCAGAGGGTATATGGCAACAGTACAACTGCATTTATTTTGTTTGAAAAAAACAAAACAAAACAAAAGCTGCACTATAGGGCTTTATGAAATAGAATGTGGATTGTGTTTTGTACAAGCTCATTAGGGCTTCTCTTTCTCCAAAAATGCAGAGTGGGAGAGTGTAACCTTCAGTGACCTCAATTACATGCATGGGTTAAAATCATGGGAGTATCTTAGATAAGACAACATTAGTATGTGAGAAAGATATGGAAGGTCTCACTGAACAAAACATTAAAGTATGACCACAGTTCAGGTACTGTCGCTGAGATTTCTCTTCATCGCTCATGAAAACAAACTAGCACCAGAACAGACACAAATATCATGGGCAAGAAATATCAAACTCTTTGGCAAGAAATTACAAAAAAACTGAACTCATTCAAACTAAAGCCCAATGGCTTTTTGAGAATTCAATTTCTTGTTGAAAAAAATGTGTTGTCCTCAGGGTCATACCAAGGGCTGTTGCAGTCTTTGGAAGAAACTACATGTACAGAGCCCACATCTGGGTTTACTTCCAACCGAGCTGAGGTACTTAGACTCTTTTGAATCCAAACTGGTCAAACCCAGTACTGACTTTGTCCAAGTGTGGGAGCATTGGCTTGCTCCTCTAGAATGATCTCGGGCTCCATTGGAGTCACAGGAGTCACAGGGGTCCAAGCGCAGAGAATGTAAGGAGTGTCGAGGGGGCTCATGCCCGCCACGATCGCGTCTCCATGCACCCCGTCCAGCATGGGGTTGTCCGGACATCTCACGGGCGTGACCACCACCGACGGAACAGCAACGCTCCTCTCCGGAGTGCCCAGGCAAGGACTTCTCGACGGGGGTTGTTCGTTCGTCTGCCTCACCGCCGACAGCTCCTGGATCATGTTGTGCCGAGCTCGCTTCTCCCGGCGTTGCCGGAAGACCAGGATCAGTATGATGAGGATGACGATGAGGAAGAGGCAGGCGAGGAAGGGCAGGATGATCAGGAGCGGGTCAGACGCGGGCCTTGGCATGGACTCGACCCACACGGGGACGTTCTGTAGCGTTATGGGCTGTTTTCCAGATGCAGTTTTGGATGTGTTAGCAGGCTTGCCATGGTTGCCATGACCTCCTGAACGATTCCGGCCTTTGTGTTTGTGTTTGTGCTTATGTGGTCTCAGTGAATCCTGGTGTTCCCTGCCAGGCCGTGGATGCAGAGGAGATCCAGAATGGATGGTGTTGTTGAGTAACGTTGACTGATTAGTATCGGAAGAGTCATCTGTGATGACAGGCATTCCCGTCAAAGGATTGTATGGCACAACGGTGAACATGAATTCACCTCGGGCTGGTTGGACATTTTTGGCCTTCAGAAGAAACTCAAAGGAGTCCTTTAGATGGTGAATTTTGGTCATGTTACTAAGAGTCAAGTTGTATTCAAGGCCAGTTATGTTTGCGCTCTCCTCAATGGCTACTCTGCCTTGGACCACATCCTGAAAAGTGAAAGACTTCACAACAAAAGACTTCTCACCAAACTTTACCAGCCTGCCGTGCTTTGGAGGGGAGATTATATCAAAAAATGGGTCGCTGCGACTCAAGGCCGCTAACTCACTAGCGTCTATAACGTTTCTCCTCAGCTTCACTGCGATGCCACTTGGAACGCGCACGTTGCGGCTCATTCGGATCAGGGGACTGACTGTAATATTGACCCGCTCATCCGTCAAGTTGACCTCACCGGCAGAGACAGTAAACTCAAAGCTGTCCTGAGGTGAGGTCATCTCAGTCATGTGGTAGGACAGTTTTGCTAATCGCAGGTCCTCTTGGTCAAACTGTACCACCTGTTTGCTATCTTTGCGAATGCTGCCATAAAGTGGCTGCTGTGTTACTTGGTAATTAATGTTTGCGCTTCTCTTATTAGTTCTGGCAGCCAGATGCTTAGAGGTCAACGCAACGATGGCCTGGCCCTGCCTGATTGTGAGGCCTGTGTTGTTTACCAAGGTTATGGTGGCCGGCTCTACTTCCACTCTCAGGAGCGCGTGTAATGGTTGGTGCACTCCATCGGTCACGCTGAAGTTGTACACTCCGGGACCGAGTTCTCCATCATGGACTAAATAAACTTGTCCTTTGTTAACATCACCCTGGGTGAAAGCTAGAACTGTTTCGTTTTGTCTGTTCCTCAAGACCAGGAAGACGTTGTCAGGCCTGCTCAGTACTGTATAAAGAATGCCCTCTGGGAGGGTGTCTGGATCCTCTACTTGGAGGTTTTCAGGGGTTAAGGTGACTGTGTCTCCAGTTGCCACCTTCAAAAGAGGAGCCAGTGTCTTAATCACAGGTGGTTGGTCATTGACAGGTGTTACGGTGATGCTGAAGGACTCCGACACCACTTCGTTCCGCACCTGGGGTCGCTGGACATTCGTACTATTCCGATTCAACCAAACATCGAAGGAGAAATAGTCATTCCCGTTCTCTGAATCATCGTGTATGTATGTTATTCCATCCTGGTCAATGGTGTTCTGGGAGAAGTCAGCTTTCTCATTTGTCAAGTTCTGGTCTCCCACAGAAATCACTCCATAGCTGGGTAGAGATGTCACTCTGTACCACACCTCATAAGTGTGGTTCCCTCGTGTCTTAACCTTCTTCATCAAGTTTGAGGCGTCAAGTTTGGACTTATCTATCACAACCTTCCCACCTTCTGCCACTACAGCACCTGAATGTCAAACAAAGACATTGTTGGTTCATTATGTAGAGAAACAGCTTATTTTTAAATATATTTTACATTGCGGATGTGCTGTTTGAGCAAACATACCTGTGTTAGCAAGAAGAATACTTCCTTGCTCTGGACCAGCATTGTCATATGAGATGTCTATGGTGAAGATATGTGGTGGAAGAGAGGAAGGGGAGGAATGGACGGTAAAGGCGAAGGAGTCTTTGGCTGCCCAACCAACAGCATCAGTGTCAGTTTGCTCATAACAGAGTATCTCTTCATTCACCTGCAAACATGATAACAGGGTGATATAATATAATGATGGGCACACGGTTTAAAGGTCAGTCCAATAATTATGTTTCAGGATGTTATCAAAACCGAAACTGCGGTTCATATCACTGCTTGCATTGTCTATACTATACTCCATACACAGACATGGTCATGGTTCCACACACTCAACACAACACAGCACTCCAGATCTGGCAAGGTCGATATGTCCGATAACAGAACTGGGCTGATGCGTTTTAGACTCCGCTAAAGGTCTGAGTTAATCGTGGTGTAGCGTAGCATTTCTCACATAAATTAGAACCAGCTGGTTTGATTAGCCGTGCAAGTGATATCTTTCTGTCTCTTCATACCATGTAATAATGACCAAAAACTGTTCTCCTTTTAGTACATAACATATAACATAAAATAAAATCACTCAACCCAAAACTATTTGCAATAGACAATGTTTGTTGTATGGCAACCATTACATGTTCCACTACAACTGAATTACTCCTATATTTTGCATCATATCTCCTGAACTAAACATGGTATCTCAGAGGAAGTGTACAAATGTCTACATTCAAGTAGCCTAAATTATCTATAAGTGAACACACACACACACAAACACACACACACACACACACACACACACACACACACACACACACACACACACACACACACACACACTCACACACACACACACATACTGTACACACACCATGTTTTGAGTAAAGGAAGAGATTTGCTCTGTGACGTTATCTTCAGTCAGCCTGACCAATCGGCCCAGCTTTGGTGGATGAATCACTGTGAAGATGATGGCACGGTTCCCAGTGATGTCACTGAAGTCATTGGTCACCACCAGCAAATTATCGTCAGTAATGGCCTTCAAAGTGCCTGGGTGGAGGGGGGAAAAGAAGGCTGGTGTTGAAGTGATCCCATTATCTGTGCTAATTCTTCAGAAACAGCAGTTTAGTTGCTAAATGTGGTTAGTGTCTCACGCTCTGAAGTCTCTTAAAGACACAGTCCACGATTCTAATCACATACACCGTGAAATTCCGCAAACTGCTTATAGTTGTCTAACGTCTCTCCAGTCCACTCAAAAAACTTCACACACTGTCCTCCTGGCTATGTAAATATCAAACAAACAAAGTGGCTCAGGCCACAAGTAGAAACAGTCCCTGTACAGACTCCAGAAGATTGCATCTTTAACCTTGTTATGAGTAGAATTTCCTTTAATTTACAGTTGATAAGTGCCATAACATAACACACAGTTTACTCAGTAATCAGTTCAGATACGGCTGGAATGTTGGCATCAAATGGCAAGTCTACTTCTTTTGATGCTAGTGAGATGACAGGACCATATCTTAATTTTATGGTGCAGAGCTGGCAACCATAAAATAAAGATATGATGGCTATTATGACAGTGAGTGGAGAGGTTTGAATGGTCAGTTTACCTGGGAAAACTTTCAGGATCAAGTTCCTCTCCAGGCTAAGAACAAGGGTACGTGCCACAGTAGAAAAGGTCTCTCTTTCAGCAAAATTCAGTCCATCATTGACTTGGAAGTGAAATCCGCCAGACAGAGCACCTAAAAGAAAATGGCAAATACAAGTTACTGTTGCTTATACTTTTAATATATATATATATATATATTTCAGCACCTACAAGAAACAACACAATGATGACCGATATGGAGTGTAAACGCACCACCGTGGATAAACACGAGCTGGTTGGTCAAGATGTGTGCCTGTGTAAAGTTCAGGACGGGTCGTGAGGGGGCATTTTTCAGGGCCAGATGTCCATTAGTGGGAGGGGTCACAATGAACTCCAGTTGATCTGGAGGAGAGTCTTTGTCCTCAGCGTTGAGGTCATCCACTGTAATTTCTGTGACAGAGCCAACCCACACCTGAGGAATATGAACAAAGACAGGAAGGAAGAATGACAGAGAGGGAGAGAGGGAGAGAGAGAGAGAGAGAGAGAGAGAGAGAGAGAGAGAGAGAGAGAGAGAAAGAGAGAAAATCAGCCTAATCATTGCAATCAAACATGTGCTAAAATAGGTTTCCCTGTAAATTCACAATCTAAATTGAAATGAGCAAGCAACTGCAAAAGCTTTTTTGTATAAGAGAATATACCAGTGATTTGGGGATGATGGCAATTACCTTTTGTGCCCCCTGGTGGTTACAAAGTTTACTGAATTTGCGTTTGAGCCAAATGTGACAGACATGTTGCTTTTTAATATGGTTGGCTGGCTCTGTTCTCGGAATATCATTCTGTGGAAATGGTCATTTGAAAAATGTTTCTGTGTTTGCATAGAAAGAGATTTCCAGATATGGTTACCTGGATATGCTCCAGTAATTTGACATATTTTGCTTTATACTAGTCAATATGGCATGTCTGACTGTGGGCTTTCTATCTAACCTTATTTATGCAACATTTGTTCCTTCTCGTCATACTAAAGGAAAACAGATGTGGAGAATAACAATAATGACATAATAATAACATCACCTTGGCAGTCTTTTAGTGACAGTCAATTGTATGGCTCACAGAGCAAAAATATAATTTCCATGATTTGCTCAAGAATGTCAAACAAATGTGGTTTTTTTTTTTGGTGACTTGTCAGAAAGATTCCATAACACAGATGGCACCAGTATGGCCACACATTTATGCCCTTAACCCTAGGGCATAAAAGAAAGCTCACCTTTAGAATCCTGTTTACTGTGATAGTCGGAGTTTCGTCGTTAACAGGGGTCACGTTAACAAACACAACAGAGGGCAAGCTGTACCTCCTGAGGACGGTGTCATTGGCAATCAGTGTAAAATTATCAGCCAGAGACTCACTCCCATCATGGACATAGTGAATGAAGCCTTGCTCGGCCTGTACAAAAATATTCAGAACAGCATTAAAAGCAGAGAGATTTATATCTCTGGAAATGGAGTGGAAATTTGAGTGAAATCCAACAAATGCACAACTTCAGCGTCAGCAACATTCTTATAAAACTAAAGTAGACTGTGCAACTTGAGAGAGGTTACAGATATGATTCAAGGTAAAGTTATGAGGCCTAATTCAAAATAGCACAAAGAATGACAAAGTTTATATTGCCATGCAGATAATGCACATGTGATGTGTGACAATGTTTACATTTGAATGGTTTGAGAGAAATCACCTGTAATCTAGTGAAAACAGGGATAGAAACCCCTGGGAACCGCGAGTTCTCAATACGGCCATTGCGCGGCTCTTCGGTCACCTGATAAAAGAAATTGATCCCTGCAAATTGGCGGTTGGTGACTTGCATGACATTCTTGGTCAGGGCCCTGGACGACCCCTCTTTCAGGGTCACATTGGTGACCTGCAGCGGAATGTACTGAGGAATGACATCCATGGTGACCATGATGTCACTGACCCGCGTCAGCCCATTACTGACGTCTAATAGGAAGGTGTCAGCTGTGTGGTCTGAGCCCACGTGGACATACTGGACGAGGCCGTCGTTGATGTCCTGCTGGGAGAAGCTCTGAATGGGCTTCTCCATCGTCCCCTGATACGGTTTGTCCATTCCTGCGGATCTGCGCAGGAAGCCATAGGAGGGGGCCTTCTTCACTGAATACACGATCTCAGAGGGTGTGCTGTCCTTGTGGGTCACCTGCAGACACAGCAGCGGAAAATGTTTTTAGGTTGTCCATACCTTTCACGCTCACATCGCCTACAACAGCAAATTATGTTCAACATTAAGGACTTATATATCTATGTAATTATTCCTTAGTTTTGTGCTTTTGTCCAAAGCAATTTACCGGCATAAATTATTGCATGTCTTTGTGGAGTAACCTAGGGTTAAGCGCCTTCCTCAAGGGCACACAAGTGGCAGTCGATATATCATATCCAATATATCAGCCCTCTAATTATACCAATATATCAGTTGCTAAGATAAAGACGTCATCAGGCTCTACTCTAAACAGCCACTGAGAGAGCAAACAAGTGAATGCTATGTAACCCATGTACGATGTGTGACCTGTGATCGCTGTGTAAACCCCTAAACTTTGTGTAAACCTGTGAACTGATACGACTGAACAACAATCCTTTCATAGCGCCATCTGTGGGTTTGGAGTTACCAAGTGCTGTTTCAGCATCTAAGGAGGGGTATAAATACTGTTGCTCGCGAGTGTGATCGTGCAATTTTACTCAGGCTTTGCGCTCTGGAGACATTGAACAGATTTTGCATGGAACTTTTCTGCCTACTTTTTGGGGATACGTTTTTGACTCCAACACTTATAATGGTGTATTTTTATTATGTTGTGGACAAGATATTCAGACTGAAAATCTGACACAACAGTAGAGAATGAATGAACTAACCTCAAGATCTTTCTGTCTGATCTTCACAGGTTTCTTTTCTTCCACCACGATGGGGATGTTCTGAATGATTTTCGGGGACTCCTGGTGGCTTTCAAGGAACACTTTCAGGACAACGCTTGCATCTACCTTCAGCCCTTTTGCCCTAATGGTGAAGTTAAAGAAGTCCAAAAGATTCATGCCATCGTCGTGCCGATATATTACACGCCCAGCACTGATGTCTTGCCGAGTAAATGTCTTCTTTGCTGTACCATTGCACATGAGATTCCCATGACGCGGGGGAAGGAAGACCTCAAAGCCCACTTCCTGATCTTCTCGAATGTCCATATTGCTGCTGATGCTGAGGTTTGCTGAGGTCAAGACTACTTCCTTTCCCTTCTGTACCATCAGTCCTGTGTTGTTTTCCACTTTAAGGTATGGGTCCTGAGCCATGACCTCCAATATGGTGGATGTGTAGTGCCTTCCATCTGATACAAAGAGGACAAAACGGCCATAGCTTGCCCCGTTGTGGACAAATAAAATGATCTTATCCTCCAAATCCTTCTGACGGAACTGGTACAGCTTGTGTGAAGTGTCATTCACCAAGACGATATCACCCATGGGCAACCCTCGTCTAGTGTAGACCAACTGCCCATCGTCAAAGTCAGAATCAGCATCGTGGTAACACAAATCCTCCAACGTTAGTATTCTCTGGCCATTCTTTACCACATGGAAGACTTTATCAACCACACGGACGGGTTTCTCATCATTGACTAGCTCAATGGAAATCTTGAAAGTTCCCTTTACAACATCTTCATCTTTAGTTGAAGGCACAGAGGCAAGGAAGGTGAATTCATCACTAGTGGTTTCGCTGTCGTCATGAACATACATGAGACGCCCGTCTAGGATGTCCTGATTTGTGAACTGTAAAATGTTTTCGTAATTGCTCGTGGAATTGGAAAGGTTGATTTTCTTTAACATCCCATTTTTGGGACCGCTGGTGACTTTATAGTGCACTTCACTGGAGGTGAGGGTCTCAGAAAACAACTTATCTTTGGTGATAACTTTACTTTCCCCTTCCATCAAATTAAGCCCAAGGTTTGTTAAAGCAATGTTCTGCGCCTTGATCATGAATCTGAAGTCATGGTTACCGGAATAAGAATATTTAGAAAATACTAGAAAAGTGAATGAGTCCCTTGTGTCAGCAGATGGAGTACTCACCATCTCATAATTCAGTTTCAGATCAGAAATGTTTTTCTGGCTGAAAGTGGAATTGATCTTCAGCGGTTTATTGTCAAGTAACAGGTTTCCTTTCTTTGGTAATGACAGCAACAAAAAGTACAGCTCACTTTCTGATATTTTCATACCCTTAGCCACTGCCCGTAAGTCTTGGGGTGTCAGCGTCACCCTGCTATCACCATCCACCTGCATTTTGCTCTTGATGACTTTGTAGTGAATTCCCTGGACTATAATAGGGAACAACATTTCCTCACTTGTCATGGTGTCAACAGTGACCCGAAATCTAAAGCTGTCCGTCACATTGCCGGGATGGGAGCCCAGGTATGTGCTGAGGTACCTGATCCGGTCCTTTTCTAGAAGCTTCTGTGAGAATATGATTGTATTTTTCCACTCTCCACTTGAATGCAGCCTCTGAAGCTCTCCGTACTGTGGCGGCTCCACAACATCATAGCGTACCTCCTCCACTTGCTTAGCAACGTTCACTTGGATCGCCAGGTGCTTGGAGCTGAGGATTGCCCATCCACCCTGAGTCACCTCCACACCTGTATTGTTCACAACTTTATATTCCAGCGGCACAGCCATAACTCTGAGCACCACCGTGTTGCTGAGCTTGTCTCCATCACTCACCCTGAGAATCATTCTAGAGTTCTTCACACCCGTGTGGACATAATACACCTCTCCTTGCTCCAAATTTAGGTAAGAAAAGGTCTTAATGGGCTGTCCAGGGTTATCTCCAATTTCTAGAAAGCCAGCATCTGTCTTTAGATTACCAAGTAGTGTAAATATTAGCTCTGTGGAGTTGCTGTCAGGGTCTATAACCCGTAATATGTCAGTGGTCAGTTGCCGTTTTGACTGTTCCAGCAGCACAAAGAGGCTTCCTTCTGGGAGACTAAGCTCGGGAGCATCATTGCTGGGTGTGATGCTGATGTTGAACCGATAAAGCTTGTTCCCCCTCATGCAGGGTGGTATTTGTCTCTTACTGCTGCTGAACACCGAAAATATGAAGAAGTCCACCTGGTCCTCCGATCCTCCATGGACGTACATAATCCGACCAAGCCAAAGGTCCAGGAGGCTGAAGGTGTGCTCCTCCTGGTCTGGGTCGACGTCTAGCCTCAGCTGTCCATGAACTGGCTGCTCCTCGACACGGAACATGATCTGGGACTGATGGATCCCTAGGCTCTGTAAATCCAGGTTCATCTTGACATGGCGAAATCCCAAGGGAGCCCGCCCCCCCTCGGGTACGACGAGGTTCTCAAGAACCAAGAAGCTTTGTCCTCTCCTACAGTCCACGCCAGATTGATTCCCTGTGGTGGGGAAGATTGGCTCGGGTGTGGCCACGGAGTCAGAGGTTCCCTCAGTCTCACAGCCAACAGAAACATCCTTTGTCACCAGAGCATTTGGCAAGCCCATCTTTTGCGCGTTGACTCTAATGCTTTTCAGACATCCTCTGAGCGATCCACCTCCTATTTGTTTCCCTGACAGAGACTGCAGCCCCTTGTTTCTAGCCTGTGCACGGGTGTCACCATCAATGCCACCAATGAAAAGAGGCCCACTGAGCTGAAGAGCATTGGTGTGCATTTCAAAACTAGAGTTCTGCATGTCCGTGCCCACGACCAAGTGGAAGCTCAGTGTGGATAAGTGCAGCTTCACTTGATGCCAGTCATACTCACCAACTGGCATTGGGGATCGAAGCTCGGTCTTAGTGGTCGCGGCACCAATCATTGCAACCACATGGCCATCTTGCAGTTCAATGCCAACGTAGTGACCGTTGCTGGCAGAATTGTAGAGGATAATCCCATTTTTGGCTGACCGGTGAAGCTCGCACTCGAAAACCCCCTCTTGAGGCATGTCCCACGTTGGAAGGGCGATATAGGCCCTGGAGCTGAAGAAGTGTATGGGGTCATCGGCACTGGCAGAGAACTCTGGGCTGCACCCAAGTGACACCTCGTGAACTCTTTTATAGCCCGAGTATGGCCGGAGGGAGGAGAGCAGGTTGTGTTGGTTGAACAGCACTTCATCCAAGCAGCCTCGGAAACCTGCGAGTGTCCTTTCCGTGGAGAGGTAAGGCTTCCCCAGGCCTCCCAGCCCGCCCACGAAGAGACCGTCCTGGACACTCAGCTCCAGGTCTGGCCCTGGCATCCGCAGGCTGGAGCGGGAATGTTTGTCGACGGTCAGCGCAACGTTGTGCTGGTCCTGCTGGAGCTCCATGGTGTGCCAGACCAGGTCATTCAGCTGGACTCCTTTCTCGGAGCGAAGATTGCGGACGCCAGATCCCAGATCCATCGACACCTGGGACATGTAAAAGAGAGAGACATTTGAAAAACAACAATAGAGGCAAGTCTTTCAAAACAATGAAATCTGACGATCGAGCGCACAGTGAACAAGTTTGTTAGCAAGGAAAAATCATACTGTATGTAAAATGAAAACAACAATGACAATGATAAGCTATTTGTGTGTGTGTGTGTGTGTGTGTGAGAGAGAGAGAGAGAGAGAGAGAGAGAGAGAGAGAGAAAGAAGGAGGAAGATGTGCCATACTCTGAAGATTGACTGACAGTACATACTTAATGTGTATTGGTGCAAAATGCTGGAGTGCAATATCTCCCCTTCAGAAAATCATGAATGGGCTTGTTTTTAAGATGTCAGTGATTTTTTTCCTAGCAATAACAAAGGATCACCTGCTGCTTCAAGTTGTTGCCCTAAGGTACTCTCTGCATAATTACTACTTCCAAGGATAAGGGATATGTGTGGCAGACAGTTCAACTGTACAGAAGTGATTTCAAGTCATCTCCTCATGGAGTAGGCAACTATTTAACCATCTGTATCATTTGTCAGGAATGCACTACAAATAGTGCCAAGAGAGGAAGTGGAAGAATACTATTTCATTGTATTTCGGGCAAGACAGACAAGGCATAACTCGAGCATCAGCTGAGCACAATAACATTGACCCATCTGTAACAGTAAAAGCTCATTACTGTTAAGGATTATGTAGTCTCATTTTTCAATAATGAAATCTGAGATGAAACAAAGGCATCACAAATCATCACCTGGATTCGTCCAGACTGAAGTTCCACGAGGCAGAAGTCAGTATCTCCAGCTGCCAGGAAGAGAACCCCACTACTGGTGGAGGTACGGAATCGGACATGAAGCGTTGTGCGGACAGACGACTCCACAGTCTTCAGCAAGACAAAGCCATCCCCGTAGAACGAGGCTGTAAACAGCAATATGAATGCATTTATAAATCGTATGAATACGTCTTTAGAAGCCTCTTAAATTGATAACCTGAACATGGTGCAATGTGGTGTGACGTGGTGGAAAACTGAACATGAAGCATCCAGACTGTAACACGATCAGTTTATTACATTATAATTATATTGGCCTGAAATATGTACTGTACCATGCACAAACAAATACTGTGGCATGCCATTTCAGGGTGGAATGCTATTGGAATTTAACATCTAGTAAAACTAACACCTTGGACTTATAACAACAGAAAAGGCAGGAAAAGTTTGCACTAGGATTAAATTGTAGACATAAAGTCTTTGCTGAAAAAGTATTTATTTACCATTTCTTCAGAGTGCAAACTGTTCCTGCTTTTTCTGTTATCTTTTTGTTTTGACGCACCAGTTTTAAAAAAGACCATCATCTACAGTGCAACAGTACATCCCTACCTTCTTACTTATAACAACACAAATATATGGCAAAGTTCAGGTGAAAAGCGTGGCCTAAATCACGGCAGAGTACTACAGACCAGTCACGAGATCAATAGCCCCTGTCTACATACAGCCTTTAATTTCTGTTGTGTACACATGCCTACCATCAGCAGGCTTGAACAGACATCATTCCATTTATCAATTAAGCAGTCCATCTGTCTCTGCCTAGTCCATTAAATGGCATACTTGCACACTGGTCAGTGGGAGTGAACTCGGCTTGCCTAGTCAACAGCATAATCTGCAATAAATAATCTCTTTCCATATGGCACGACACATAAGAGGGGTCTATAATCTTATATGCCCATTCCAAAACACAAACATTATCTATACCGCTAATTAAGAAAACTATTATCTGTTGGCCATAATGAGGCTGTTTTCTCATTTACGATCAGAGCCACATTCTACAGTATTTTTTTTTAGACCAATGCCTAATTGCATCTCTTGCGCTGCATTAAAAAAGTCTCAGACTTTCTCTAATCTGAGTTTAATGGTCCACAGTCCAGAAAGAAGATTAGAGCTGGATGCAGAGGAGAGTATAGATTAAATCTGCCCCCTCCCAAAACAAATTTTGCTGCAAAACTATTTTAATTTCAATCTATCGCAAACATCATCTGAACTCTTGAGTGGAGACATTTAAATAGATTTTCTGTTCTACTTAAAAAAAAAGAAGAATCATCACATTGTTATTCAATAAACTCTGTTGTCTGATTAAGTGTATCATATACATTCCGACAGTAGGGTTAAATAGGGTACATTATTTATAAACTCTATGTGGGGCGTGTCCTCTGGTTTCAGTAATGCATAAAACTCAGAAAGTGGAAAGCTGAAACTCAGAAGCATTGCATTAAGGTCTTTGTGGTCTGTATTTATCATTGTGGAGGTACCCCCTTATATGACCATGGCATGTGAAGCTTAAACAAACAAATAATTCCCCTTAATTCTGGCGATGAGCACTAACCATTCTAATTAGCTCTTTGGCAGCAGTTCAAACTCAACTGGCCGAGAGGCCTCTGGCGATTGCACCAGGATTTGGGTTTGGAACCATGATGTCTGCAACCCTTAATGGTTTATCTGAATTCAATTAATGAATGTTAATGCACTGAACCCCTTTTAAGCACAGTGGGTCAGCTGGTGTGGGCGAGCCACTCATCTCTCTCTGGGGCAGTTGGTGTGTGGTCTGATGTGACAATTGCAATCAGGCCTAGATAACATCTATAGAATAAGGTGAAAACTGGGCTATACATTTGGAACGTGAAAAATAGAACTATTTGCTATAACCTAAATGTGCATATATACTGTACCTGTTGCGTGGAACATTTACAGAATTAAATAAAACTGTTTGCTAATCAAAACAACAAAACACATTCATTTGACCACATCCCAGGCAGTCAGTCTACCAACACATTCGAGGCCAAATTAAAATATCACAAGGCCAACAATGTAGTTCTATGATGCACAGTAGGCAGCCTACTGACGCATATTTAGCCTAAACTCTTTACTATAGCCTACAGGTCTTTGTCTCCTCTGTGACACTATGCTGTCTTAATAATTGGATTATTATTAAGAAGATTATACTGATCACAAATAACTGTTGCATTGCTCAGACCATCCACACAGGAGTGGCGAACTCCCTCCTACAGCCTACAATCATTTTAATTGCACTGA
Organism: Sardina pilchardus; assembly: GCF_963854185.1. NCBI lineage: Eukaryota > Metazoa > Chordata > Actinopteri > Clupeiformes > Clupeidae > Sardina > Sardina pilchardus. The sequence goes on along the minus strand of NC_085007.1, from coordinate 17,898,312 downwards.
AAGAAATAATTTGTAGTTTGGGCTGCACTTGTCTCATGTTGAAGTGAAGACACGATGGACTGGAACACTGGAACAATAAATACATCGATACCTACATCAAAAGAATACATCAAATGGAAGTACACTGTTAATAAAATACATTTTGAAACTAGCCTAGTTGAGATTTTTTCGTGCTGTGCAACGATGGACACAGGTTATTGTTTTCATTTTTGCACTGGTAAAATGTTGTTACTGCACGGATCGAATGAAACTCATCAGTCAGGTGCAATACATCCGATCAAGTGTATAGGTTACAAAGTAACACTAACGCGGATCTGTGGAGTTAATGCAACTACTTGCATCTCTGCTAAAAACGTACCTGCAATCGCTTGACTGACGATGAAGAGAAGCAGAGGGAACCCTCTCCACCACCACAGAATACTTCTCCAAAAGTCAACAGAATTATCCATATTTTCCGGCGACAGACGGATTTCCTTCCATTTAGTCGCAAATCCTGGGTATTCGGGACATCTTCGGTCTTAATCCACACCCCAAACAGAGCCCCATCTATCTCTAAAGTCAATAGGGCGGCAGCTTCATCAGATAAAAAAGTATACCTGCCCGTTCCGTCACGGAGTGGTGTCAAGCTATGGAATTTGCCCCGCCCCTGTCGGGATTTGCCCACTACCAATCCTCGCCAGTCAATTAATGATATGCCCAGTTCGAACAGCCACGAACAGCCACGATGGTGTTTGGAGTGTAGAGACCGTGAGTAGAACAGGTGAGCAGGCAAAGGAAGTTATTTCGCATTATATGTCCAAGCTGCGCAACTTGTTCTTATTTGACCTCTACCTTGCAACACTTCAAGACAGGCAAGTAAGTGCAAGTTCATAGAGACATTTATCTGTTTTGTATATGCTTGACCTTGCTTTGATGAATGGTACTTCAATATATTCTGTAATTGGTATTGTGAGACTCCAGTCTTGTCACACTTGAGGGAAACTTCCCATGCTTTATTTTCTTCTCACTTAGGCCTACTCTACCTCCTGTTTGAAACAATGGGGCAATAATGTCCCAACTCACAACTGTATCCACACACCTTTTATCAGGTAGTTTTATTTTAAAAGAGAAAGATAGCTGAAGTCCATATAAGACAGGCAGTTGTTCACCAACAGACATGACATGCTTGATAGACATGTTTGATTTTTAACAAATGAAATGCATGAAGAACTAGAAAAGCACTCCGAGAGCGCAGCTACCTCCACCTGCATTGTTCTTCCTAGGTTGTCATACATTTGAACCGAAACTATTCAGATCGCCACCACGTGGCCATACCATGCCATTACACCACTAAGTTAAATACATAAATGCCTCTGGAATCCCGACGGATTCGAGAATTACTGTGCAGTCAGACGCCTGCGTCCGCCAACGTATGCCTCATTTTGTCACATTTCCATAAACGCGAACTGATTGGTTTGTCAGTGTTCGAAAATTTGCATACACTGAATTCCATTGGCTGGCGCTTGCGCGATCCGTCAAAAGTTGAACATTTCTCAACTTTTTAGCGGAGGCAACGTATCTCAGGCAACGCATCGGACCCACAATTCAGTGCGGCATGAAATGAAGTCCAGCCAATGTAAAGTGAATGGGAAAACAACGGACGAACGTTGGCCGACGCAAGCGTGTGACTGCCCCGTTACGGATCAGTCCCAACATTTAATCTTCCTTGGGTCATGTCTGACCTTCCCTGAAAATCTCATCGAAATCCATCCATTACTTTTTGAGTTATCTGGCTAACAAACAGACAGACAGACAGACAGACAGACAGACAGACAGACAGACAGACAGACAGACAGACAACAAACGCCGGTCCCCGATGAAAACATATACCTCCTTGGCGGAGGTAAATAAATAAAAGTGTGCCAGCAAATATAATATAGACAGCGTCCTTATGCTGGATAAAAAAGATGCCTCATTTTTCTGCTTGTTTCTCACTCAACTCACATATGTAGGCTACTAAATCAGTGCCTCTACACATCACATTCATTGCATATAAACTTGCTGTCAAAGATCCCCCCAAAGACAGTGATCATATAAACATATGTCTGGTAAATCTTTGCAGTCTGAAGGCTAATATTATCAATCAAAGGGTGCCTGTGATGAATAGGCAGAAGGGTTCAAACATGTCTGGCATGTCTGGGCTGGTTGCCCATGAAACTATAGAGTGCAGAACAGGGGGGTGAAAAATAATATACGTGTGTGCCCTCAGATACATGGGCCACTCTCATACAGTCACAGACACAGCAGAGGTACTCTGAACTTGTGGTTCAGCCAGTGGTTATTGTCACACTTTACTTGAAATTTGCTTCCACATAATAACTCATAGTGGTAGTGAGACAGATGAGACTGAAGATGTGGTTATGGTTATGGTTATGGTTATGGTTATGATTATGATTATGATTATGATTATGATTATGCGATTTGTTATGGGATTTTGCCGATGCTTTTGTCCAAAGTGACATACAAATAAAAACATTACAATAATTAATGAACAATGAATAATTCAAAAAGTTGGTCAGACTACATTAGAGAGAATAGCAATAGTAAACAATGTCAATCTAAACAACAGCCTAATGAAAATAAACCATGGAAATAACAGAGAATAGCAAATAAACAATTATACCCATTCAAACAATCAAATAATAACAGAAACAATGGCATGGTAAAGCTACATTAAGGAGAATATATTAAATAACAATGTCAATTCAATCAATGGCCTAAAATAAACAACATTAGCCTATACAAAACCATAACCAAGAAGCAAGCGCTAAATAGACGTGCATGTTGAACAGGTATACCTTAAGACCCCTCTTGAAAAGATCCAAAACTATTACAGGAACAGAGAGAAGGCTACTGGGCAACTTGTTCCACCAACATGGAACCACTGATGAAAAGAGTCTTGAATTTGACCTAGCACTTAGGTGGTCAACACAACAGACACTCATCAGAAGACCGCAGTGGGCAGTAAGGGGATGTACATCTTGATCACTACATTGACTAAAGACTGCATGTGTTGTGTTTAATGGCAGAGAGTCTTCATTTGAAATGGTTGGTGCTGTTTGGTCAGACCAGTGAGGATTTACTGAGAAGACAAATGCCCACTAGAGGGCCCCATTGGCTTCATTATAAAACTATACAATAACTTTTCATACAGGAAGTTGTTGCAGCAGATTTTACAGTAAAAAAAAAAAGGTGGGGGGGTAATGTCTTCCTCAGCCAAGTAATGGCTTACCTCAGCTTTACTAATGAAAATTGTTGCCAGGAATGGAGAATGAACTCTTCTTACTGTAAAGTCCTCCTCCTCTGTTTTTGCAACCAATAGGCCTACTATTCTGTATGCTGCCATTAAATACAAACCACAAACATGTATAGTTGCTTCATTCTCAGTAGTCCCGGTAGAGTTGTGTGTCATCCCAAACATTTCATCACCTCAATATGGAATATTAAAAATCCAAGTAGATGGAGTTTCATTGTCTTTGTAAGTTCTCCACCACATTGAACCAGATGAACATCATTGTGCCAGCTCATAATTCCATTGTAAAATAATGATCATAAATTGTGACATTCACCTATTATCGGATCATAAGTTACTGTAAGTTAGTCTCCTCAGCATCCTCCCAACCTATTATAAAGCTGAGCACTAGATGGTGCATGTAACCCAACCACACCCATAACACCATCAGCAGAGGCGTATGACAAGTTGGAACATGAAGAGAGTCGCTGTGGATCACTCTGGCACACTATATGATATCTATGTTCAATGTAAATATGTTGTGTTAAACATAGGGAACTACTGAGATGTTGAGGCTATGCCATTACTGATTACTCTTTTTCTTTCAAGACATATTCATGTTCATGCTCATGTTCATGTTCATGTTCATATATTCATGTAACATGTATACATACATACTAGACCATTTCTGGTGGTCAAAAGAGAAGCAGAGGAAGCAGTTAAAGTATGTAGAATGTATAATATTATCTTCACCTGGTATGCAAAGGAGTAAATTAATAAATGTGCATATTATCTGTGCACATTGCGTGTGACATATTTCACACAAATTATTCTTGACGTCCATGAGGATGAAAGATATGTTTCCACCTTTGTTTATTATTATCATTGCACAGCATGTTGATCCATGTCATATTTACAATACAAACAGATTTCCCCTCCCCTGCTGTCTGCATTGTAACAGGCTAAAGGTGGGTCATGCATATGTCTGATATGTCTGTTGATCAGGATTAGTGACGTGCTCTTATTGTTCCAGTCAAAGAGGATTACCTTTCATTCCTGAGAATTTACTATCCATGCTTTATAATCCTGTCATTGTCTCTCTGCATGGTATCAGTTTGCAGATGAATACTGCAAATCTGCTTTCAGGTAATATTTTGTGATTGTGTTGAATAACACAACGTGAAAAGCAATGGTTTGACGTCCGGTGATTATGTAAGACAGTGTTGTCCATCCCCAGTGGGTTGAGATGAGATGAGCAGTGCTGTTTATGAAGAAGTTACTGTCGTTACCATGGATACGGTGTCCACCACTTGACGTGCTGGCACATCGGACCGCAAAGGTCCAGGACCCAAGTTTCTGAATGAGGAGTGAAGAGCGACGAGAGGTCAACCGTGGCTGTTTTGAGCAACCGTTGACTGATTCAGTTAAGCACTGAATGTCTGTGATTGTTCAAAGTGAACACAAGCCTCGTCTGTATCCTGCGATATGGGCCACTATGTTCCAGCGGATCCAGCCATGTGTTTACCATTACTATTAGTCCCTTAGTTGCACTGGGAGTGAGCGGTTGGCTTGGCTCATGTGAGAGGACGCTCAAAATCAGGCAAAAACACAAACCTGTCGTCCAATAGGAGCTGGAGTCGACTTATCATCTGTTTTTGCATCAGTCATTCGAGAGAACATCTAGAACATCCTTAGGGCCAAACTAACATGGGCCTGGGTTTTTTTTTTTTGAAGAGTCTCACCACATCTTGACCCAGTTTTGCGTATCCAGGATCGTACATGGGAAAATGGTCCCTAATGTCAAACACTAAAGTTTTTATGGCTTTTGACTGATTCGTGACGTAAAAAGGTCTCCACAGGCTCCGCAGACTGGAGTTTGATAGGGCAAGTCAACACCGCCTCTCTCTTATTCCCCTAATTTTTACAGCGTGTTGTCAGTGGAAAGAGTCTGCGGATCTGGCCCGGTCTGCATGAGCACACACACTGTTTGTGAACTGCGGTGTAGGCACATATTTGATTGCATAATACTCCACTTTTGGAGAGTGCACACAGCTAGAGAGAGACAAAGAGGAAGAGAGACAGAGAGAGAGAGAGAGAGAGGGAAAAAGGGAAAGAGCAAAAGTGAGAAATGGACAGAGATAGAGTGAAAGAGAGCCATGCTGCGTCCCGACAGTGAGCTATCGAGTGTATCTTTTTTTTTTTTTTTTTTCCCCTCGGCCAAGAGGATGCCACAAAGAATGCTTGTGGGCAGTTTCTGGAATCAATCTGGGATTATGCAACATATGAAACAGAGAGAAAATAATCAAACGAAACCGGCAGCAGCAGCACAGCTAAAGCTGCAGCAAGTCTGCACATAGCCGGACTTTAATAACTCCCTGCTGAACTGACTGAGTAAATAGCTTTTTCAGGTAGCATACTGTATAAGGCCACAGGCCCAAAAGCACAGAGTGGCCGGCACGTTCTGAAGGTTAATTCTCTGAGAGGACATCTGATACTTGGCTTTTGTATCACAGAGATCCCCTTCTCTTTCAGGTTTATAAAGAGATGAAAAAATGTGGCCCAAACCTCAAGCTGTATTTCAGGAGCTTCAGGGCCGGGAGGAATTCCTTTGACATCTGATCTCCCTTGCCAGCTGGTGCCCCCCTGAAAACCCAAATGTACTTTAGTCTTCATTCCCTGTACTGTGTGTGTGTGTGTGTGTGTGTGTGTGTGTGTGTGTGTGTGTGACTAAAGAGGTATGTTTGAAGACCTGAGAGAAGTTGTTTCTGACACATGCAGGTTCACTTTCATACTGTCATATGTGCTTGGGACAAGATGAACAGCTGAATTTATACAATTTGAAAGATTTCAAAAGGCACCATTTGAAATCAAACACATTTTCCTGTCCACAAAATGCAAATTTGGCGCATACCAATCCCTTGATGTCATCAACCCAGCTCGACCCAATAAATGAAATTGATTGGCTGATGTCATTGCTCCGTTCTGACCGGAAACACTCAGGCACATTTACAGGGACGTAGATCGCCTTTCACAGACAGTGACATCATTCATTGTCTGTATTTTGTTCTATGGGGGAAGAGTGGGGTGTGTGTGTGTGTGTGTGTGGGGAGGGGGGGGGTTGTGAGCGAGCGACGCCACGACCAGCTCTTGTGCGTTTGGTTAGCCATGGTTATTATGCACACCGGAGAGAAAGCTGATCCCAGACCAGCAGCAGCAGCAGCAAGCAGCAGCAGCAGCACTTAGGGGATCCAGATTGCGGAGGATTAATGGAAGCCCCTGGAGGCCCCATTCTGTCTGTTTCCATGTACGTCCACGACAAGACACACTCCTCACGGAGACAGAGGGGCGGGGGCCCGGGGGATAGGGGGAGGCGGATTAACCCGCTTAATCCCAGTGGTCATCGAACTGTTTAGGCTCCGAAGGCCGTTGGAAGGGAGAGGAAGTATAGCCTGTATGATTAAAGCTGTATAATGACTCCACGCCGGACCTTCTCCTGTGGAATCAGAGGGTGCCGTTGTAGGTACCTCACAAGCTCCATTATGTCCCGCACAGCCTATTCCTCCCAAGGGCTCAGTCTAGCTATGGAGCATGTTCCTCTTGTTGATAAGATAATTCAGTTAAAATGATTTGATTACATTCTAGGCAGGAGCCTCGGAGTTGCTTCATAGCACAGCTGTAGTGCACATGGGAGTGTTTGTGAATTGTGTGCTTATGATTTCAACATCCAGTGTCTCAGTGCTTGCGGAGAGCAGTAGCTCGTAGCAGACAGGAGCAGTCAGACCAACATGTTCGGTCCCTCAAAGGGCCACTACTTGTAGAGAATCACAGACGCCTAAGTGAAAGAGCAGACCGCACTGTGGGATGACACTCACTGCATACCTTGAATAACTTCTGTCTGCTCTGCTCCACATGACATAACTCTTATTGATAGTACACATAAGACTAAGACATCACAACACTGATGAGGATAAATGGGTATGGTGTGTGGTGGGACCATACAAAAGAGATATCAGTGTGTTACTGCAGCGTGCTAGACTGCTGCAATAACATTCAGTGTGGGACCGTGCTAGACTGTTGCAGTTTAAAATTCTGTCCCAACTGAAGATATAATATCAAATGAACACCAGCTTCCACCTACAGTATATCACCTAAAGACAAAGACATATTGAAAGAATTGAGAAAGAAATTGTCTCAGAAAAATGGTTTGTTCCAAATGCCTACATCTAGATAATACTGTAATCTGATCGCTCACAGCACACAATACACTTCGTGGTGATAACTGTGCTACTACTGTAAGCATGGCGTACTCAGGCAGACCTATAATCTTTCGGCTCTATGGCAGTGTTTACAATGTGCGATAGTGCTGACAAAAGCATTGTTGCTGTCCATTGACACTTATCTGTAAAATCAAGCTGAACAATATGTTTGTGTTCAGGGGGGTGTATGTGTGCATATTTATCCAGGTGTGTGTGTGTGTGTGCGTGTGTGTGCGTGAGTGTGTGTGTGTGTGTGTGTGTGTGTGTGTGTGTGTGTGTGTGTGTGTGTGTGTGTGTGTGTGTGTGTGTGCGTGTGTGTCTGTATGTGTGTCTATGTGTGCGTCAATTCATACATAATTGTGTCTGAGTGGGAGCACCTCACCTTCCTACAGGGATCTTACAGATGGGTGTCTACATATGTGTCACACTATTGCAGTGGGTCACACCCGTCTGTAGATTAACGAGCCAGGTCTTCCGCAGATCAGCAAACAGACTGCGGGAGTGACATGCAGGAAAGGCTGACCGTGGCTGGAGGAAGGAAGGAAAGGAAGGGAGGGTTTGAAGGCTCATCAAAAATAAGTGCCTGGGTGAACACCTGTACACTGCTGTTGCAATCATGTTCTCCAAATAGAGGTATGGAGGATACAACATTAACGTTGCGTCATGACATTTCACATTCCACGTTACAAAGTCACAGTTGGATCCCTAAACGTTTAACTGAAGTCCTTTACAGCAAAATACAGTCTCTATTGTTATGGAATGTGTGAGAACCTAAACTTTGTTTGATGTAACTATTATGAATTACAGAAATAGCCGAGTCCTTGGCTTGAAACAAAGACTTAAGGCATTTGCTGTGTCAGAATTGTGGAATGCGGGTGCAGACAATAGACACTCTCAAGAACACAAAGGCTGAGCATTTCTGGGGACTGAGCACAAGTCTCTTACCGCTGCATGTACCCGAGGACAGAACGCAGCACGGCCCCTTTGCCTTTTCCGCCCTCCTCTTTAAGGAATTCAGATGCGCAATGGAGGCTCGCAGGACAATGGGAGCCGTCCTGCCGCAGCTGTGTTTACCAGCCTGGCCCCATTTCCACCTCTTATTTGACTGGCCTCACCCTGTAAAGCTGTTGAAAAAAGCACACGGAGGGAGCCACTGTTTTGCAGAGCCCCCCCCCACCCCCCCTGCCCACCCTCCTTCTTTCCTCTGGCTTGGCTAAGCTGACTTTTGTCAGCCATTGCCTCCAAACAATGACAATGAGGCTCAACAAACAAAGCCATTACCATTACCTTAACTTCATCAAATTCCTACTCCTCCGACAGCGGGGTTAAGTGTCTTTGCGTGTGGAGCAGTAAGGAAATTTGGACAGAAATAGCTACGGATTTAGCTAGAATTAGCCAGCTAGGTTTTTTTTCCCGGCTGAACCTGAAGGCGGGCAGGTGTTGACTCATCTGTGGCTGTCTGTCTTGGCAGGGTCTAGGTCAGGTTTGATGGGGTAGACATCTGAGGACCAGATCCTTGGCCAGACACTGTGGTTAGGTGAGTCAGATTCAGTGAGTGAGATGTAATCCACCATTCATTCCCCAGGGGCTTGGAAACAGACAGACTGTTTCAGGGGATCTTATGTAAATGTGCTGGAACACAAATTTACAAGTCAGTGCAATTGTGAACTATTACAGGAGACTATACTGTTGTCTACTGTTTTGCTAGAATTTCACAAATTAGCAAGCAAAGATAAGCATGATAGCGCAGTCTGTTCAACTTTGGCAATTATCGCCAAAACAAACAACAACAACATTCAGTTGGAAAACAAAAGCACAGATCTGGACAACAGGCTGCTGGCGTAGGCAGTATGTCCGGTGTGCTGTTTACTGCGACTTGTGACGCACTTGTGTGTTGTGTGACATGCTGTGATGTAGCCATTGTTGTGCTTTCGCCTGTTTTCGTCCAACTAGCGAAAGAGGGGGAGAGAGAAAGTGGGGGAGAGGGAGAGAGAGTGAGTAAGAGAAAGGGAGTGGGAGAGAGAGAGAGAGAGAGAGAGAGAGAGAGAGAGTGGGGGGTTATGGGAATGAAAGCTTCTGTCTGGTCTTTGGGTGTTCTCCTGCAGTTTTCCTCTCTTCCTGAAAGAGCTCCACTCCCCTCCCCTCCCCTCCGGCTTTTGCTCCTGCTTTTCCCTTGTTGTTTTTCCCCTTCCAGCTGTACGTACTGTTCCCACCACACCACATGTGTGTGTGTGTGTGTGTGTGTGTGTGTGTGTGTGTGTGTCTGCAGGGGTGTGCTTTTGGATCGGACTGTGTCTGGATTTCTCTCTCTCTCTCTCTCGTATGTGTGTGTGTATGTATATGTGAGGCCTTCAGTGTTTCCGAATCTTTTTCCTCATAGCACAGATTTAGCCACACACACACACATACATATTGCATACATGCATACACACATACACACACACACACACACACATTGACAGACAGACGCAGAGAGAGAGAGAGAGAGAAGAGAGAGTGAGAGGGAGGGAGGAAGGGAGAGAGAGAGAGAAAGGGTAACTACAGCCATGCGAATAGAGAAACTTACCAATACCCAAACACATGCCGACTGAAAGACTAAATAAACAGATCAGAAGTGATAGTGTAATCATGAATCACAGTGTGTGTGTGTGTGTGTGTGCGCGCGCGTGCATATATGAGTGTATGTGTGCCTGTGTGTGTGTTTGTGAGAGAGAGAGAGAGAGAGAGAGAGAGAGAATGTATGTGTGCCTGTGTGTGTGTGAGGGAGAGAGAGAGAGAGAGTGTGTATGTGTACCTCTGTGCCTGTGTGTATATGAGTGTATGTTCTCCTCTATGCGTGTGTGTGTGTGTGTGTGTGTGTGTGTGTGTGTGTGTAGTGTGCCTGTGTATGAGTGTATGTGCTTCTGTATGCGTGGGTGTGTGTGTGTGTGTGTGTGTGTGTGTGTGTGTGTGTGTGTGTGTCTATTGTCTGAGGGAGAAGGGCATACAGTAGGTGTGTGTCTGGGCTCAGGATATTTTCCTGGTGTATACGGAGAACGCTGTGCTGCTAGCCCATCCTGTTTGTACTCCACTTGCACAGAATTCCTCAAAAGAGCCACTGAACAAATCTGAACAACATGTATCAGGAAAACACAGTGTCCACTCATGTAATCTGTAAAAAAAGAGAGTCAGGAACTATTTTTGTGTAGATAAAAAACCCCATTACAGTACACTCCTTATGACAGGGGATTATTTTTAGCGGATGATTTGAGTTTTTTTCCACGCAGAAACCATTTTGTAAACTAACAACTCACAACAGGATCTCCATGGTGACTCACTATCTCAAGACAAGTCACTTTGTATTTAAAGAAGTGACAGAGAGCATGTTCTCATAATCCAATCCAATGCTCTATGATCCTTTGACATTAAAGTCCTTCTCTAAATGCAGTGCTGCACGTTCCTCTTTTGCACTTTCCAGAACCCCCCTCGCTAAAAACAGGGACTAAAAGGGACTTTTGTTAGAAATCCATTCGGTGGAAAAGAGAAGCGCTTCCCAAAAACCAGCCTCTCAGTTGCGCGTTCACTTTAATGATTAACAGCGTCACCCCGAGGGAGCTGAGGTCAGAATATTTTGGCTGTGCCCATCATCTTCGCATCTCCGTAACACTGAAGACTACCCAGCGCTCGGTATGGGGGTCAAAGAGCATTTTGGGGAGGGGTGTGAGTCACCCCCCACACTTACTGGAAAGCTCTGAGTCACCGAGTCCCCAGCTCGCGGCCCCCGCCAGAGCCCCTCCCCCCCCCCCCCCCCCCCCACCCTTTTCCCTCTCCGCACCCCTCCCCTTTGCGCTTCTTTTGTTGCACAGATGGTATAGCACTCCGAGGACCCTGATGGTTTGCAGGCTTGTTTGGTTTCAGCTGGAATTTCCCCTGTTGTTGATGTTTGGGGTTTGCTGGAAGTGGAAGTCAGTCGGTGGGCACTGCCGAGCTACTGCTGCGAAAGTGGGTCACGAAACGAGAGGGTCTGACACAAACAAGAGTCTTCTTATCTCATAGTCCACTTCACACATGATATATCTACACATGAGATAACACAAGGCAAGCAAGGCAGGTGTTTGTGTGAACTATAGCTTTAGAAGACATATTATATGACTGTATAAGAGAGGGACTACATATACTGTACATACCTCAACTCCCTAAACTTCTAGCGCATATGGAGTTATGTAATAAATTCGACATTGATCGGACAGCTCATAGACATCATCACCAGGGGAATTTGTAGAGGGTGTGTGGGCGTGTGTGAGCTAAACTCGTGTGTTTACATCTAAGGCCCGAGCACTTTCTCCTCGAGCCTCTTCACAGAGGAGAGGGCCCTGTTGGCGGGAGAACTGTAGGAGGAATATGATCCCAGGTTCACCCAACGAGTGCTCATAACGAGCATAAGCCTTTCCGGAAGCCTCTCTCCACTGACCGCGCGCTTTTTTCAGGTGTCCTGAAGTAGGAGTGGGTGAGAGCGCTCACACGGCAGCGCGGGCTCGCATCGGGTGAATTATTCTTGAAGGCACTGAAGAGTCGACAGCCTCCCGAACAAAAACGCCACCCACAAAACCATCATCTGGCTCTGCCAAATCACAGTGTTGATGTAATATGGTGTTTATATAACAAAACTCCCACTCCAGTGCTGAAGGCTCACAGCCACACCCACAGTGTGTGTTAGAGCACACTGTATTTATTCTTGTTAAGGTCATAAGTGCAGCCTCTTGTTTACCTCAGGGAATGCTGCACCGAGGAACACAGAGTTGTTTGGCTGCGTGCTGAGATGGAATTGCGCAAATGCTTTATCATCTGAAGTGGACACACCTCTGCTTGTGACTTCATAGTCCACATTTTCACTTCTCTGTGCAGTATGTGATACATTCTGTAATGAAACTTCAGAGTGCATATTAAATGGATATTTAGAATGTTGATGTTATTCTTTCAGATAAAAAAAACAAACCAACAAAATTGAATAACTCTTCCATGATTGCCATGATATGAATTTTGTTTCTCTCTCTCTCACACACACACACACACACACTCTCACTCACACTCACACACACTCTCTCACACACACACACACACACACACACACACACACACACACACACACATACACACACACACACACACACACACACACACACACACACACACACACACACACACACACACACAAGAAAGTAGCTGTGCTCTAGTCTAGGCAGCACCTACATTACAGTACGTGTTGGATAAAAAAAAAAAAAGTCAACTAAACATATTTAGCTTATTTGCAGTCAGGTAGGCTACAAGTGTGATCCAGGCTATACAACATACAAATATAAACGTCAAAGTTGTTCATCATAATTCGGAACCTGAACTACAGTAAATTAATGGAATATGGAATCTGTGCGAGTTGATGGATAGAAAACCCACCAATGAGATCGCTGGGATATTTCAATTTTGAGGTTCTTGTCAGTGATTGGTTCGTTCTTTGTCAGGGAGGGGGTTGTCTTTCCCGGTTGTCCCTTACGAGTGTTTGAATAGGGCTTGTGACTTGATCTTCTCTTCAAACTGGAAATTGTAGCGTGGTCGAGCACAATGGATATGGACTTTAGGAAGTTGTGATAATTTTCAGCTATTATTGCTGTCATCGTTGAACTGATTCAACGTATGTAGTGCAACACACTGATGTGCGCAACCGAAAGTCGTTCTGCGCGTCTTAATTTATAGCCTGGCTGCAAGAAAGAAACGATAAGTCACGTACGCTGTGTAACTTCACTTGCTAAGTTATTGTCATCGTCAACGTTAACGTTGGTGCGTAAAGTCATCTCTGTAGTGGATATTCTGTAAAAAAGCCTGCCTTGGATATTTCTTTGGATACTTCTTTCTTCTGGTGAGTCTTATTTAGGCTACCTCTTTCATCGGCTACGTGCTGAAGAATTCGAAAATCAAAATGCACCACAGTTGGTTTAATGCTCTTTGGTCCTGGCCTATCTATTTGGACCAAGTAGACGTATTTTACGAAAATATTACCTCGGTCCTATTAAGCCATCATTGTCTACCTGTATGCAAAACGTTTTCACCGTTTGACGTTGCCTGCTTGACGCGATGGTTGTTGGTGGAGGGTTGGAGCGTTTTGGATGAATGTTTTGATAGTGTTACGAAAGCGCGTTTCCACTCCTGCTTTGACGCCCTGCATGTGGAACTGCCTTAGGAAATGCGAAAGGTCTGTTTTTCTTATCGGTTTCCTGGAAGTTGTTAAAGGGACTTAACTCAACCAGGTTAATTGATGGAAGTGACTTTCCACACCATCTTCGTGCGTTTGTATTACGTCTGTCCACCTGTTTTGTTTAGCTCAGGCGTGGCAAATGAAGAATGCGGAGTGCGTTGTTATTGAACTGTCAAATGTTACATTAGATCATCCGGATAGCGTGTTTCATGCTGGCGTGCAACACTTGGACCATAAGCTTGCTCAGCAACAATAATAAAATCCTTTTAATCTGGTTATCACATTTAGAAGACCGTGTTATTGCTGGGCAATGTGGCTTTTTACAGGAAATGAACGTCCCACCAGTAACCACCTAAACATGGCTGTTTACCTAGCAGCTTCACTAATAGTACAATATATTATGTCCATTATGCCATAAGCAGGTATGGGAAACATTTTTTTATTCAGTGTGGTCTGAAGACAGATCTCCTGTAAGTCCTTAGATCCAGGGACTTTCCTAATCCCCCTCTAAAGAGTTAATGAGCTCTGTCCTGTACCACACAAACAACCCTTTCGGGTTAAAAACATCTGCAAATGAATCTTGGAAAACCTGTATTAAGACTGAATTCCACCTGTTTGATAACATGACGAGTAGGGGGAATTCAGTTAAATTTACAAGGAAGTTGGGGATTTTTTTCAGAACTAGGCTCACAGTCACAGGTGTAACGTCATGTTTTCTTTCCAGGAGGACAACATGCCCCAGACTACCCCATACGCTGGCAAGTTCAGCCCCAACCCTTACACCAACACCAGCACTCATTACACTCCCGTAGAGACCGTCTACGGAGGGTTGTGCTACCATGACAACAGCCTTGTGTCGGGGTCACTTGAGGCTTTGATCCAGCATCTCGTACCAACAGTGGACTACTTCCCTGATGTGAGTGTGCGGAGACTGCCCATTCGGTTTTCCTGTTTGCAGACAAGTCTATTAATAGTCCATCTCGACCAGTTTGACCTGTCATCTGACGTCTTTCTGCTGCTGTTATTCTGTTTCCCTTTCGTCAGAGGTCCTACATCTTTACTTTTCTGCTCAGCTCGCGGCTCTTCCTCCATCCCTATGAGGTCATGTCCAGAGTGTGCTACATGTGCCTGGAGCAGCACAGGACGACTGACCCACAGATTGACAGGGTATTTAAAACACACACACACACACACACACACACACACACACACACACACACACACACACACACACACACACACACACAGATACTCACACAATGGACACACAGTCAGACAGACAGACTCATACTCACGGAAGGATGTGATGGACATACAAAGAGACAGAAAGTGTGAAATTAAGTGAAGACACAATGGCTGCATAGCTATAGGATAGCATGTCTGTGCTGTCAAAGTGTAGAAATAAAAGGCTGTACAAGAACCTTGAATGTCTATAATATACATGCCATCTCACTATCTTGCAACTTCTCTCCTTTGGCCCTCCTAACTTCAGAGGAGAATCCGGGAGATTGCGCCCAAGATCGTTCAGCTCCTCACCGAGTGGACGGAGACCTTCCCCTACGACTTCCGGGACGAGCGAATGATGCGCAGCATCAAGGATCTCACTCACCGGCTGGCCCTGGGAGATGAGGTGAGCACCTGCACCACTCGAGTGCAGTGACCTCACATGGCCTTTTACTCTGTGATTGGCAGATGGAAGGGATGATGTCAGTTCCATCACAGAGAACATTTAGTTGTAGTAGATAGCATCATCCAGTTTGAATTGGGTAAAGGATAAATCCGTTGATTTTTAACATAGATCTACATGTCTTGAGGTCACCGAGTACTATCGGTATGAAAACCCCCCTGAAAACAGTTGGTTGTAAACAGCTCGAGTTGCTGCAGCCAACAGTTGGAGCTTCCAGACCGCTATGGTGCTGCACTCTGGGGGAATGTTCATGAGCCCCCTCATGTTCATGCCCCTCAGAATCTAGCACTATGTGAAAAATCACTGGATTTCTCCTTTTACTGAAGGAGGTGATCTCATTTCTGGTCAAGTACAGGAGTTGGGCTGTAGAGTTGGGGCTATGGAATCATTCCTATATTGATGGAAATGGCTGGAGCTGATCTCATCGTGCTTATGTAAGATTCTTATTGGCTGGTGCTGAAGTGCTCTTTGTCTTTGTGTGTGTGGGCAGCTTTCACGCAGAGCCATGCAGAGGATGACTCAGCGACTGCTGCGCAAGCTCACCACCCTGGGCCAGTACGAAGAGTCCTTGGTTACCACCAGCGCCCCGGCGACGGAAAAGCTGACCGCCCAGAAGGCCAAGCAACAGGCGGCGCGCCGAGAGGACGTGCTGACCGTGTGCAGTGACCCCTTCATATTGGCCCAGCAACTCACACATATCGAGATGGTGAGAAGGACTAAGGGACTTGTCCCTTTTGAATGTCAATGCCTACCTGGAATTCAGCTCATGAAACGGCATGTCCAATTGGAAAGCACAATGCGGTTTCCATTCCTCTTATTGCGTGTGGATTCCCTTCAGAGTCACAGATCATTACCCGTGTGATGGCTTATTGTCAGAATGACAGAACATATCTTTAAGTGGGATTAGTGGTGGAAGGAGGAAGATAAACTGTTTTTGTAGAAAGCGTTCCAAAGAGTGTTTTTAGTTTCATTATTAAAGTGAAAAGACGAGACATCTGCAGTTCCTCAGCTCCTCACAATTACTGCCAAACATTCTGTCATACGACCCACATCCGTGCTGTGCAGATATCTTTCCCCCCTCAAAGTATTTTGCCTTTGTCTTTTGACTGCCAGCACCTCAAGGGAAAACCTAAGTTTATTGAAATGATCCACCTTAGTGTTCTATGGCAGGATGAGGGTTTTTCTTCTCCACTGAATTAGGAATTTGCTCAAAAGTTCATAAAAACCATTGAGCTCTGGGTCTGAGGCCAATATCAGACAGTAGATACTCTCAAATATTATTCCGGCTCTGAAATGGCTAACATCTGTTGAACCATTGAAATGTCTCCTGCTTTGTTTATTTGCATGTCTGCAACAACAACATGGCTGGATCAGTCCTTCCATTTTTGGTTATTTCAGTCGACTCCATGGATGTGCTTTGTGAGATATCGTTCGATAGTTGTTGTGGATCTGAGCGAGGCACCAAAATAAAATAATGTTCTTTCCTTGGGTTGAAATTTCAGACTCTGACCACAGACTTTTTTGGGGGGGCTGACCACGGAATTATAAAGGACATTTTGTGGAAACCCACTGTCCTACTTTCTCACAGTGGTTGCATAAAAAAGCTGGGAGAAATATGAGCCAAAATAACCACATGGATCACATGTTGGAATAACATGCACATTTAGTTACAACGTAGAGTTGTTGAGGGGGGGAAACTTTCTGCAGAACTTTCTGACCTGAATTTTTGTTGCATGCTTAACAAAAAAAAATTCTGTCTTTACAGGAGAGACTGAGCTATATTGGCCCTGAAGAATTTGTCTACGCGTTTGCCCTGAAAGGCCCTAAGGACAACCAAAAGGTTTGTGTCCTCCACAAATTTACTACTTGTTGGTTATGCAAGAGACTCTAAATGGGTTTTGAGTGATCTGGTTGAGTAAGCCAGAATGAGATCTCTTCCTTAAATTGCATCAGCCTATTTGGCCAGAGACTGGGGACAAGCAAGTGCTTTGAGACGAAGATAAATGTCTGAGGGGGAGAGTGGATGAGAGATGAATATCTATGTCACTTCCATCCCTCTCTCAATTAAAACCACATTTGGCAAGCACACCGAGTCCGAATGGGTCTTTTTTATTTATATTGCAGAGTTACTTGAACAAGCGCCGTGCGAGTAACCTGGAGGCATACATCGAGTGGTTCAACAGACTCAGCTACCTGGTGGCTACGGAAATCTGCACTGTGAGTGCTCTTTTATTTCTGCTCTATTTGACAATCATAAACTGATTCCCCCCCCTCCCTTGATTTTTTTTTCTATGCCTGTTTGCTTTATCCCAAATACTTAACCTTGTGTTTTTTTATATAGCCTGTGAAAAAGAAGCAGCGAGCGCGCATACTGGAGTTCTTCATAGACGTGGCTCGAGAATGTTTCAACATTGGCAACTTCAACTCTCTCATGGCCATTATCAGTAAGCGTTTAATTATGTCTGAACAGCCTTATGCATGTCCCCAATTTCACCGTGCATTAACATTGATAGTTAGTAATAGTACGCCTACACCCCCTTGTGGTGACAATTCCGGACAATTCCGGTTACTCCACCTGCTCGGTGTCTTTTGGTCTCTGTTCAGTTGGTTGGATCATTGCTGACATTTGTCCTCTGTCCACAGCTGGGATGAACATGAGCCCAGTGTCCCGACTGAAGAAGACTTGGAGTAAAGTCAATACAGCTAAATTCGACATCCTAGAGGTAAGACGCTTCAAGAGAGTTCATGGTGTTCTGGTATAAAGCTTCGTGAGGCCATTTTGTTTTATTAAAGCTCTGACATTTCTGTTGTGTGTGTGTGCGTGTGTGCAGCATCAGATGGACCCTTCCAGTAACTTCTACAACTACCGCACAGCACTCCGCGGAGCCACCCAGAGGTGCCTCTCTGCTCAGACCAGCAGAGAAAAGGCAAGTGAGAGGCAAACATGCGCCACAGAGTACAGACTCAATACTCAATTTGTGTATTCGGTTTTAATTACATTTAATTACATTCATATAGTATAGTCTATTGTTTAGTAAGAATATGTCTGAAGGTGCTTTAGACATTGAGTTTAGTTGAATGGAAACTAAACGTTACGGATGGGTTCCATATTATCTCAATATCTTCAACATTTGGGACTTGCGTGTTTTGTTGACTTCTGGAAGACCTTTGCAATAGTTAACTTCATTGCGTGGTTGCGTTGTTGCTGATCTAATCAATGTGTCTGTCCACATGTTTAATGCTAGCAGTCTCTCTAATCAGAGTGGTATCCTGTTGTCCTTTTCAGATTGTTATTCCATTCTTCAGCCTGTTTATCAAGGACATCTATTTCCTCAATGAGGGATGTGCCAGCAGGCTACCCAATGGTCACATTAATTTTGAGGTTAGTAAGATTTATGACAGAAAATTAATTGATTTGTTGCCTACATTTATCATTTTAGGCCTACTTTACTGCATTTACAATTGTGGAGTAGCACTGTCATTGTCCATTTTCAAAAAGTATAAATGTAGCCAGTAGTTATGTCATTTCTGAATCCATTTGGATTTTTCAACAGAAATTCTGGGAGCTGGCAAAGCAAGTGAGCGAGTTCCTGTCATGGCGGTTGGCCGCGTGTCCGTTTGAGAGAGACAGGAAGACCCTGCAGTACCTCTTCAATACACCCGTCTTCAGCGACGATGGTGAGCTTCTATGAGCTGTTTCAAAGTTCAGAGACCTATATGGCTGTATGAAGTTGCCTTGAGAGTAAATGTAAAGAGCAAGTTTTTTTTTTTTTTTTTTTTTTAACCTTTCACATTGTAAGATGATGGAATGGGCACTGTAAACACTAAGGTGAAGACTGGTCCACTGCATACAAAGGGAAATGCTGCCACCTAGGGTTACCTGCAGTCCACTGGTCCATGGACATCAATATTTCGCGTTGACTCATGTTTGCGCTGTTTACGTTGAACTTGTCGTTCGTTGATCCAAAATGCATATAAGCAGAGTCTGTTTCTAATCCAAATAGTTTTGTTGCAGAATATCTTGGTTTTTTTTTTTTAATTTATGCGGAATTGATAAAGACAAAATGACTATGAATTACAGCCTGTCAGTAGCCTGGCTAGCGCCTACCACTTCTCATCACCGCGCAAGGCAGGATGGGAACACCCAGGCTAGCCTGTCAGTTTAATTCGTAGTACTTTGTAAAGGCTAAAGAGGTTTTAGACCCGTCAAAAAGTACTGATGTTCTAATTACTTATATATAATGTCAGTTGTTATGAATATTCCAGTTCACCAAATTACTATTTTTGAGCTCTCTCTGCATGTGGCTGTTAAATTTATGACTGTTGTTGACAAGACTCGCATATGGACCAGTCCAAAAAGACTGCATAGATTTATAGGTCACATTTTATGGCCCCTTACTTAAAAGCAATGTGAATGAGGGGGGAATGAGGTCGTTGACTGTCGTCACTTATGGCTGCATATCTACCCTAGAGCTCCAGTTGGCCTCCTATGAAAGTGAGGGCCCGGAAAACAACATGGAGAGAGACACTCGCAGGTCCCTGAGGTACGTACTGCACTAATGTCCTTTCGAGACAATCTTCATATGATTTCCATTTGCTTATTAAGCACTTTATTAAAGACACTTTATTTAACCACACATTGCACAAGTAATCATACTGGTGAACATTACCACTATATTTAGTAATGTAATCTTTTTTTGTTTGTTAAAAATATACAGGTCATCGCTATACAGGGCCTAAAGTGTGATCAGACCATGGTGAACAGCTGTCTCATACTCTCTGGATTCAGTGACGAGCATCAACTTGGACCAAGGACTCTTTGTTCACAAACACTCCACCAATACGGACACATGCTTTTCCTTGCTAAACAATGAAGACTTTGAGACTGGTTTCTCAAACTTTACCCTGAGAAGGTGTCAGAAAAGAATGTATTCACTCCATTAAGCTAATTTTGACCTGACTTGATGAGTCAAGTCATTTGTACAGACATAACTCTACGTGTTGTGATAAAGAGCATGTCGCTGGTAGGCAATGCTCTACACTGATGAAGTCAAATATTACTATTTGTCGTGTCGTTTTCATTGTGTTACTGTGTGATAACATGGACTTGGTGAATCTCATCGTGCTGATGTGTGAAGTATTTCCTACAGTGCCAATTATTGAATGTTAACCTGAGTAACTACAGTCCTGTTACAGCTATAACACTACCTTGTGAAATAAGTATTTGATAAAAGTATATGTGAGTGCTGGAGCGAAGATTTGATCAAACTGTTTGACTAAGCGTGTAACCAAAGAGTTGCACGGTAAATAGTAAATGTCTCCTCTTCCCTCTCGGTGGGGTCTATTCAAAACGTTACTTACACTTTGATAAGCTTTGCTCTTTTGGCTTTATCATGTCTGCACTGATATTGTCTTTTTTATTTTAAGTTTTGTATCACGTGTGTTTGTTTGTTCATCATGACATTATTTTAGATTATGAAAGAAGAGACTTTATATTAGGGTACTCAAAGAAGTTGCTTTATTAATTGTCTCATCAGTTCATATTTTTGTAATAAACAGAGACTAAAAACTGAGAAGGCTGAGTGTGTTGTATAAAATCCGAGACTTCTTTATTACAGTGCTGCACAACAAAAGATAAGCATAAAAACACTTTGACATTGCTTGTAGTGTCTTGGTAATACAATGAAATTTGATAATACATACAAATACGAAAATATACTAAATATATGTATCTCCCTGTGGCAGTACAAACTCAAAAAATCTATGCATCAATCTGTGCATCAATTGTGATCATTCATAGCACTCTACTGCCATCTAGTGGTTAAGATGGTCTGAAACTTGCCCATTGAGTGTCACTCCATGTCCATTCGTGTCACTGCATCATACACATACAAATCACAAATTATAAACAATATCTCCGTAAGAATGTACTTAATGAAGAAGTAAAATAATATATTAAAAAAAATACAAAGTCCATCCATGCATTAAGAAATATTGCAAGTCCACTGTAGCTATTTGGAAGCAAGCAAATTGACAGAGAAATTCTTCACCCTGAAGTGAATATTCGCTTCATCCAGAGGTCACCTAAACGTGCTGCTGTGACAGGGCATCATTGCGTCATGCACTGGGCTGAAGATCCTTAGCAAGAGGCTCATTTCCATGGAGACAGGTTAATGTGTGAGAGGCTCGTTTCCCTGGAAACAGGTGTATTTATGTGTGAGAGGTCATGTGACGGGAGAGGTGATGGCGTTCCCTGAAAGTCTCCTTGCAGATGTGACACCTGAGTCTGTCCTCCCGCTTCTGCCTGGGCTCCTGCTCCTCGAAGGGCGCCCTCTTGTGGTGAGACCGCATGTGGTGCACCAGGTCGGAGGTCATGTGAAAGGAGATGCTGCATTTGGCACACCAGTTCTGCGCCGGGAGGCCGAGAGGGGAGAGCGGAGACAGCGGGTAGGAGAGGAGCGAGTGGGGCGCGCCGGCGGACTTTCGTAGAACCGGGGTCGGGGTCGGAGCCAGAGGCTTGGGCCAGGCCCTGCTGGCATTGAGGAGGAGAGACCCTTGCCTGTGCATTGAGGCCTGCAGCAGTACGGTACTCTGGAGCTTCGACGCAGAGATGGGGAGTTGGGGGAGAGCCACTGGGAGAGGCATCACCAGGGGGTGGGTTGGGGGGAAGGACCGGGGTGGCTGGACAAAGGCACTCTTCCTCTCCTCTCCAGCGCGGATGGAGGCGTTTGTGGAGCTGGCTCCACCGTGAGAAGAGGGTGTGGATGCCTCTATCAGCTCCTTCTTAGGTTTGCAGTTCAACTGGGTAAGACCCTCAGAGCCCGTGACGTTTTTTCCATGAGCACTTCCCTTTGAGCTTGGCTGGGATTCAAAGGCACTCCTGGCAGCGCTGGTCTTGCCTAAGATAGTCTGGCGATGTGGTACTGGAATGCGCAGCTGAGCGGTAGCTCTCTGAACGCATGTTCTCTTCACTGTTTGGTCTCCCTGCGAGGCGGTAGACAACAAACGCTCATCTTTGCCTTCTCCCTCCATCTCTGAGTGCTTTCTCTTGGTGTGTCCTCCGTTCTCCATCTTGTCTGAGGGAGCTCTGCCATTCTCTAGGTCACGCGCTAGGTTGTGGAAGTCTGTTGCAGGTTTGGCCCCTTTAGAGTGCAAGCTCACTTTCGAAACTCTGTCGGAGGTGAGACTTAAGAACCTCGCCTTGCAAAGAAATCTCTGGTGTGCCAGAAATGGAAACTCAAACTGAAAGCCCTGTTTGCAGAACGGGCACATGTACGATGGGACACCTAAGAATGAGAAAAACAAGAGAATTTGGTGAGAAAATATAAATGTAATTTGAATTTATACATTAGATATGGTGCTATTGGACACTGTCGGATTAACTGAAAATTGTATTTATATTACATTTCAAATATTTTCTTTTAAAAAAGGTAAATCAACACAGTGCTTGGAGTGTCTACAATACCGCTACTTTTATACCCAATCTCACCTTTAGTCTCAGTTGAGATGAGACTCAGTAGTTGGGATAGGTCCTTCTTGTACCATGCCAAGAGTTCAGAATCCCGCTTGATTGTCCGAAGAGCTCTAAAGAACAGCTGTCCATCCTTCACATACGCCTCCAGGTTCTGCTCCTCAGCATCTCTGGCAGACTGAACCAGCTGCAGCCAGTAGGGACTCTCTGAAGAAGCACTGGACATGTCCACCTGCCCACAGAAAATAACCATGTCAACCTCTGAATTGACTGCAAGTATAGTGTTTACTAGAGAAGGAAACTGATTTATTATCGAATCTACTTTAATAGAGGCTGCATTTACAGAGTTAACTATAGTTGTTGATATTTGCCAATAGTATTTCATTTGTTTGTCTGTAGGCTCTGGTCCGCAGGCAACACAAATATTTGTCTCACATTAATAAAAAATACTTCTGTACAAGATAGGATCATTATGTAAAATGTGTCTAAAACAATTAGCCTACATACCTTCAACATGTAAGGTGTGGTCCTTCTGTCCGAACATTTCAGAGCAATGAATGCAATGCTGTCATACAGCGATGAGTGATTCAAATCACAAGGCCCAAAAACCGTGTTGACTGGGATGTCCGTTTTGGTAAAGACAGACGTTAACATATCGGTGATCCATCGATCCGCCACATAGGAGTCTGCTTTCCTCATCAGTTTGGTTCCATCCATCTTCTGCTATAAAACAGCCATGTATTAGAATCAGCAAGTTCAGTTAAATCCGTTTTTGAACACCAGTAAAGGTTGATCTGAAAACAATAAATCTAAACCCTTTCTTTCAAAACAAAGGGTATTACAATGTGTGTCATCATGAACTACACGTGAAAACCACAAAAAGTTAAATGTGAGTTCAAATATGTTGGTCTATATATGGAGTCTTACCATGACAACAGATAGTTTCCCAAAATGTTATCAGTAGCCACGGGTCTGAAGAAGAAATGAGTATGTGAGCGAAAGGTTCCAGGATTCGGATCTGACAGATGCGCTCCTTGAAATGGCCTGTGATGGTGAGGGGAGACCCAGAATATAATCTCAGCCCCTAATCTGGTTAATGAGATATGACACGACTCCGCCTCCCACATCGAAAGTGAACCTGTCAACTGACATCAGTTGTCCTGCATACTGAAATAAAAGAAAACATAACAAGGGCATATATTAGGGATCTGGGAAGTTGTTTACATAATTAGGAAATAGAATATTATAGGCATGGGTAAATGTGTTTTATCACATATATGGCAACCACCATAACCAAATGAAAGGGTTTAATTTCAGATCCTGACTATTTGGTGTGTCATAATCATTATCCCATGGATGCTGTCAGTTGCTCGTAGCTGTCAGTGATGCACTGGTGAAGTTCTTGTGGGATGTTCATTTGCCCGATAAAACATTGTGAAGATTGGCTGGATTCAATACGAGCCTTCCTCATTACTGTCAAATAAGTCAGTCCAACGTCGTGGGGCGGTGGTGCGTTAACGATGAGAGGTCAGCGTTGTGCTCGCGGCGAAAGCGCAGCGCCATCACGCATTCGGTCCGGAATCTTATCCCTCGGGCTATGGAGGCCACACCCTCGTGGATGCACGAATCTAACTTCGACTGTCCCGGGCACGTTGTCCACTACCCACGTTATCAATTTTTTCGAGCCATTGCACAGGCGGGAGTACACCAGTTTATAGGCATATTATCGTGTAACAGGTTGGCGGCGCATTGTTTTATTCGCTGACTGCGTAGCTTTGAACCAGACACACAACATCTGAAATTAAATTAAACAAACAAACAATTATTTGTACACCATCTTCAACATCAAGACATTAGCCTACGGGCGAAATAGTAAAGTTTAAAAGGCAGATTCATTAACATTTCCAACCCCATAATTTTACTGTTGTCCTGCCCCATAATGAAATAAAAGCAACGCTCGTTATTCTGCGCATGCTCGCTGCTTGAATGCTCAGCAGCTGTCATAGGGAAATGTTCTTGGCTGTATTCGTCTGGAAGAATGTTTTGGAGTGTAATGGGCAACCACTGAACTAATCATGCGTTATGATGTTCTATACCTGATTTATTAGGCGCAATATGACCAAGTATTATATTTTTGCGCATTTGTTTGTGCAGGTAACCAAGGGAATTCTCTAATCGTGCGTCTGGTCTAGCTTAATAGATTTGAATTTTAAGAAGCGTGAGAATTTTTTTTCTACAGACTAGTATGAGAACAGACAAGCTATATTGTGGAATTTGGTCACATATCGCACTTCTGCAGTTATGCGCAGTTCTTTTGAACAGTTTCTGTAAAGGCGAAGATGCCTCATGTAAAGGAGCGTTTGATCTCTACTTTGTGCTGGATAGGTAAGTGTGTCTAGTCATCTTTAACTTACTGCTTTTTATAACAAACATACACAAATTAGATTGACCCTAGTACTGGTTATCTGCAGTATTTACGTTAGAATACAAGTACTTTATTTTCTAGATCTCTCTCTCTCTCTCTCTCTCTCTCTCTCTCTCTCTCTCTCTCTCTGTTTGAGGGTGTATGTGTGTGTGTGTGTGTGTGTGTGTGTGTGTGTGTGTGTGTGTGTGTGTGTGTGTGATTGTGTGTGTTTGAGTATCAGTGACTATCAGTGACTCAGTGACACACACACACACACACACACACACACTCTCTCTCTCGCTCTCTCTCTTTCTCTCTCTCCAGCACAGTTCAACTGATATTGTTATGTTTGTATTATTGCTTAAGTTCCTTCACATGACTGACATTCATACCCATCCTCTGCTTACACTGCCATGCCCTAGAAATCCAAAAGTGGTGTGTGTGTGTTTATTATAGCAACACTTTTGAATATTTGGCCAGCTTGGGTGGAACGTCACTCCCTATGTGATTACAAATGGTATTTTTAGTTGTTTAACAGACTCTTTGAAGACCCCACCACCACCAGAATCCTTATATAGACTTGTTTAGTCTCTGAAAGCACTCTCTGACTCCATTCTGCTACAGGTCTGGGAGTGTAGCCGGTAACTGGGCTGAGATCTATGGATTTGTTGAACAGCTGACCAACCGCTTCGTAAGGTAAACAAACCCCCAGGTTCAAGGTTGTCTCGGTTGACAGTGATGCATTGGGGGAAGGCCTACAGCCAGAGTGAATGTTTTTCAGTATGATCCAATCACGGGATAATACTAAAAAAACATCACATAATGTCAATTTCCACATGGATGAAAATACTTTACGAGGCAATGAGCGTTTTATTTTTTATAATATCTAAATAAAATGTTTCACCTGCAAGAGTATAGCTGTGTGGTATGTGGCTGTGCTAATAGTTTCACTGATTGAGGCTTGCGGTTAAACATTCATTGAAGTGGTGTAGCCTGCTTCCGTCTGTGTGTTATCTAATGACAAAGCCTCTCTGCCCTAGACACCCCATCACAGCGTTCCTCACCAGGGAGCTCTGTGTGACGGCCTGTGGGGACTACTTTCGAGGGCCTATTTTGAACATAATTGTGGATTACTTATTTTAACTTCACAAGCAGGGCACTACCTCATGTCTGCATCTGCCCAGCACACAAACGTTGGTGGCTTGACCCAGTAAAGGGTGCTGTAATGGTAGCGGTAGTGGCCAGGGACCAGGGCAGACTGCCGGTGTAACAATTCACATATGGTTCAAATATGGTTCCAGGATGTTTTCTTTAGGGTATAACTCTAGGTTTGTGGATGCTGTTGAAGCCACAGTGTTTGGGATGTATACTTATAGTAATAGTAGCTACCAATTTAACATATCCACTTGACCTCCATAACTCACTGTGACACAAGAATGATACAATATGAATTTAGCTTTTTCCCAGGACAGTACTGTATACTTTTATGTCTTTGTGTTCGTTTCAGCCCCAGAATGAGGGTGTCTTTCATAGTGTTCTCCTCCAGTGCTGAAGTTATACTACCTCTAACAGGAGATAGGTATGATCTCACACACACACACACACACACACACACACACATACACACACACACTCTCTCTCTCTCTCTCTCTCTCTCTCTCTCTCTTCCTCTCATCTTTTCACACTCACTAGACTGCCAAAAAGCCTTTTGAACCCTATTCAAATGTCCCCTGTGCACCACACACAATCGCTGCACATCACTTTACACATGGTAACATGAACTCCTCCAATCTATCCATTACTCCTATCCTGAGAGAACCTCATTTTATAACTTTGCAGAGCTCAGATAGATCAAGGCCTGGCTGAGCTGAGTGCTGTCAAACCAGCCGGAGACACCTACATGCACGAGGGAATGAAGAAGGTAAAATGGACAAGCTCATCAGGACAAACAAAAATGGCTGAAAGTTTGTAGCTTTAACGTAACCTCTATCCAAGGAAGATGTACTGGAAGATACAATGGAATGGAATGGAGCAGCATCTCTCCTCTGCTGTGTTAGCCAACACATCTTTTCAGTCTTTCCACTGTTCAGTCCATAAATGTATCTACGCAAAGGCTTTGATCAGCAATTTGATGTTTTGGGTTATGCTTTAGCTCTGTTGTAATCACTATATATCCCATGTCAGTCTTATCATGCGTTGACATCTCTTTTGAGGCTTTGGAGCAGATGAAAGTCCAAACCACCAAGGGATCCAGCATCATTATTGGCTTAACAGATGGAAAGCTGGATGTCTATCCTTATGAGCTCACAGTGCAGCAGGTACAGTTGACCATTTTGCCTGTCACTGGTCTTGGCTCTGTGCTAGAAGGCCTCTTTGCGTTATATTTAGTTCTTTCCACTTCAGAGCTTCATAGTTCTGATAGTAGCGGATAACTGGTTCACTGGCATTTCAACACTGACACCATCTGAAACCTAAGAATGACAAATCATGCCTTGCGCGTTCCCATCGTCCCAGTTAGATGACTTTGTTCAGTGTAGCAGAACTGTTTGGGTGGAATGGGTGCAATGATGTGTTCATTGGCCGGTTGGTTGTCTCATCCAGAATCTTACTTCCTGTATCAGTGGACATTGTCAGCTTCCTTGCCCAGTCCTAGAAACACATACAACTTCAAATGGTGATGGCTGCAGATTAACTACATACGCACAATGTTATTGGCAACCTAAATCAATTCTTATCTTTGTTATTTGGCAAGCTTAATTTCGTAGCCATTGCCAGCACAGTTCAACATTGTTCAACCTGATAAGTTTGCACCTGCCTAATACGACGTTAGTTGGCAATAGAAACCATTTAACCCTATGGTGGAACACCAGTCTTTCAACCAAAAAAAAAAGAGTATATGTTCTATTCTACCTCTGTTAGTGGTGATTGCAGACCGTAGTCAATATGTTGCAAGAATAGTGGTTTGAAAATATAATGTATTCATTTTTGTGCAGGTCTTCACATTGCATGTTCATATTTTTATACTCATACAGGCAAATAATGCCAGATCGTTTGGTGCCAGGGTCTACTGTGTTGGAGTGAAAGACTTTGATGCAAATCAGGTCTGTATTTTCTATCAGTAATATATGTATTTGATATGACTCACCTGATATCATACATGTAACTCTATATGACATTGCTAGAACCTTCGCCTGTTGTCATATTGCTTTATTATGCAACTAGTGTGCTCACAAGTACTGCAAGATACTGAAACCAGCTCATTCTACCATAAAAATGTAAAATACCAGTGATAACGTCTATCCTGACCCCTTTGAAATACAGTATTGTGCTCAGCATTTTAAGGCAGATCATTGATCCCTATTTTTTTTTTAAAAAAAACAAGTTTGTGTACTGTTGGTAGATATGAATGATACAGCAGGATATTTCCTCACTGCCTGATGGTTGCAGGCTGTTCCTACTCCCACTGCGCAGGAACTTAGATATTACCATCTAATTGGATTTTGCCCGCATAACATCCTGTCTGTGTTTCTGGGCTCTTTGAAGCAGTCTTGGGTACCCACGGCAGGAAAACATAATCTGGCCTGCTGCAAGAGGGACTGACAGTGTGTTTGTTTGTACAGTATGCATAAGTCAGTGCCTGAAGTGAACCGTCACGACTTGTTTTGCAAACGACTCTCTGCTTTTCTTCCCATAGCTTGTCGACATTGCTGACAGTCGAGATCAGGTGTTTCCCGTGCTGGAAGGTTTCCAAGCCCTTAATAGCATTGTTGATTCGGTAAGGGGGCCATGATGAACCACAAAGTCAATACTGCATGGGTCAGTTTCTGGAAGCAAAAATGAAGCCTGGTCTTGAGTTATATTTATTAGGGGTTTTAACAGAGACTCTATACCTTCAGAGTACTATTTGATTTTATTTGATGCGAATTTAACATTTAGCTTCTACCATGTCAATGGGTATTATAGTCACATATAACAACCGTATAGCAGCAATATAATATAATCAAGTAATTACTTGTTGTCTTTTTATAGATTCTAAAGAAATCTTGTGCAGAACGTTACACAATAGAGCCTTCCAGTGTGTGTGTGAATGGTAAGTGGCGTCAGACAGCGCCAATACTGACCAAACTCGTCTGTAAAAAACAAAGGCTTCTTAATTCCAAGCTTATACTCTTAACAACACTGAGGAAGAGATGGATGTTGTGCTTGCAGAGTCATTCGACATTGTCCTCCGAGGCGACGGTTTCGCCCGTGGGAGGACCCCAGAGGGAGTGGTCTGCACCCTGACTGTCAATCAACAGACTTACAGTGAGTGCAACAAACACATTCCTCTGTCATTCCCCGGAACTGTCCCCTGACCGTGCCCTGAAAATAACGCATGAGTACGGGAATGTGATGGCTGTAAATCAAGGGTATTAAGAGTGTAGCATACAGTATAGCCCTGGGGGGGGGGGGGTGAACCCAACCCACCACATCAAGGAAATACTCAAGGCATGGCTATCATTAGCTAACAGTTTGAGAAAAACACAAGCCCCCGGCCACCCTTGTCCATTTGGCAATCTGGTTAAGTCGCTGGTGCGTTAACAGCCTTGGTATTATGTAGCTTGTAGCCGCCGGGGCTCACGAGGACTGGAGTGGCATGGAAAGCACACAATGATGTCTCAGTGTTTGACTCCGGGCAGCGAGATCATGCAGCTCTCTTCCTTTCCTCCGCAGATGAGAGACCAACTATAGTGCAGGACAATTACATCCTGTGTCCAGCTCCAGTGTTGCAGGAGGTCGGAGAGTGAGTATCACTTACTTAGCGCTTGGATGGTACAATAGACTGTTCAGCTGTACGCCAGCTGTTGATATGCCACCAGAAATAGAATGGGATCTCAGTGTTAAGTATTCCATTAGTTGGCTTGCCAAAAATGTCTCCCAGGATTATCACCAAAATTAAACGTGTGTGTGTGTGTGTGTGTGTGTGTGTGTGTGTGTGTGTGTGTGTGTGTGTGTGTGTGTGGTGAATGTTTAACCAACTATTATATTTGTGTTTGCCTTGCCCAGTGATATTCTGGCATGCAATAGCTTTGCCAGTGAGACAACTCTGAACTTTGAAAATTGACCCACATTTTCTCTCTCTCACAGACACACTCTCTCTCTCTCTCTCTCTCTCACACACACACACACACACACACACACACACACACACACTCCCTCCCATGCTCCATGAGGTTAACAGTTAATATAAACTACCGTCAGTGGTTCAGCCCTGTAGAAACTGAGACATTTCCCATGAGACGACAACTGGCTTTTTGTCAAGTTACACCATCAGTTATAGTCAAACATGGAATGCTATGCATGCAATGAGGCACCCAGGAACAATAACATGTTGATATGAAACTAAAACACCTACATATTTTAATGTTGTAACGTTAATGTTGATCTGTGTTTGTAGATCCATAGAGGTTTTGATCAGCTTCAACAAAGGACAGTCTTTTATCTCAAGTCCACTGACGATATATGCAACCACTTGTGTGAGTCTTTCCCACAAGCACTGATAATCTGTATCGAACAATGATATTAAGTGCAGTCCTTTTAACATCATCAGCTTGATAGAAGTACACTACAAGTGCTAATAGAAATGAAGAGCAAAACCATACTGTACATTCAGTACAAGAAATTCTATTCAATTCTGAAATGGCATTGAAACTATTGATTGAAACAACTTTTAGTTTCTTTTTTTTACTTTGATTTCGCTTTTTATATTCCTAGTAACATTATTATAATAACATCATTTAAATGAATGAATGGTGCATAGCATGCTCTGAGGCGGCACATTTCCTGATCTCTTCTGATAGTCCAGCGGGCTGGTGGTGTTGCTGCTGGTCTTGGTTCTGCTCCTGCTGCTGGGCCTGGCTCTTCTCTGGTGGTTCTGGCCTCTGTGCTGCACTATCGTGAGTTCACATTTTCAGTTTCATCAGAGTGCTTTGCTGATGCACATCCAATTTCTCCTGAATTTGATTAGAACAAAAACTCTCTGGATTTTTGTTGTTTCATGGGACATCTGCTCGAAACGCAGGCCTGAGTAACATCATAAGACTTTCGATTATCGAGAGACAAGGGCAGACCTCTAGCAGTTATTAACATTATGAAATGTTCCAAGCACAACACTGTGATCCTGTCAAGCTGTCAAGCTCTGGCCTCTTGAGAAAAAAATCTGTTCATTTCAGGTCATCAAGGACCCTCCACGTCCTGCTCCTCCTCCTCCCATCCCTGTGGCTGTAAGTTAGCAGAGACGCCCTACAGAGCATTAATGACAAATTACTCCTTAACAAGTCTCACATGTAATGATTTAAATGTGTTATTATGTTTATGAAAGTCTATGTGGGTGTGATCCATGCAGACATTCACCACTGGCTCTATAGCAAAAATGAATCACCACACTAGTTTTATTCAATGCAGATGTGGTGGTGAGTTGTTGAATGATGAAGTCCATCCTTGACCTTGCTCCGGTATCTAATTACTCTGATTCTGC
The DNA here is from genome assembly GCF_963854185.1 of Sardina pilchardus. Taxonomy (NCBI): domain Eukaryota; kingdom Metazoa; phylum Chordata; class Actinopteri; order Clupeiformes; family Clupeidae; genus Sardina; species Sardina pilchardus. The sequence goes on along the minus strand of NC_085007.1, from coordinate 17,866,480 downwards.
CTCAGGAGCCTGAGGAAGAGCCCGAGCCAAAGAAGAAGTGGCCCATGGTGGACGCCTCGTACTATGGGGGTAGAGGGGCAGGAGGAATCAGACGTATGGAGGTGAGTTTCATCTAAAAGGTCACGTGTGTATAGTGCAGAAGTTCAGTGGGTTCAATCCCAAAGCGACACCGGTCTGACAAATGTTCTAACTGTACTTCGTCTTACCTTCAGTCATTACTTTGGATCAGTTGTGATTGAGTTTTCACTCGAATGTTAAGCGTATCCAAGGGTGAAACTAAGTTGAACTTTAGGGGTGCCGAGTCCCCCTCTTCACCATCCTCTATTTCTATTAGGCCTACTGGGGAGTTTCACTGGCCAGTTTTGATTATAACACCTACAACTGTATCATTCAGGTCCGCTGGGGGGATAAAGGGTCCACGGAGGAGGGGGCGAGGCTGGAGAAAGCCAAAAATGCTGTAGTCACCATGCCCGAGGAAGTGGAAGAGCCCATTATCAGGAAGCCTCCCAGCAGGCCTCCACCTACATATCAACACCACACCCCTCAACAATCCAAATGGTACACTCCTATAAAGGTGAGACTACACCTGTGAAGGCAAAAGTTGCCATTTTCCACCATACCCAAAAATGTAAACCTTACATGTAGGTCAGGACCATGAACAGCAAAGGAAAGAACAGTGAAGGACTGCATTTTTTGCGTGTGTAATCCTTTTTTTTTTTTTTTTTTTTTTTTTGAGTTTTTTTTTTTATTATTATTTTATCCCACCACCACCCCCCCTCTTCGGGGGACATCTTTTTTTTTTTTAGTTACAGCTTTTTTTGTTTCAAGGGGGGTTCATACATCAAATAGGAAACAAAACAAAAAAAACAAAAACAAAACAACAACAGCAACAACAAGCTGTTGGACATATGGGACAGGCTGACAAGAGACAGACAAGAGACAAAACACAGCGACAGACAAGAGACAAGACACATTGACAGACGAGAGACAAAGACAGGAGACTAGGGACAAGAAGTGTTTGTGCAGTGCTTAGACAGGGTGGATATGTAATTACTGTTGGTGATGCTGTTGTTAATCAGAAGGGATATACGTGGTTACAGATTATGTTAGTTGGGTTTGGTAAGGGTTATAAATGGTTTCCATATTTCTTCAAAGGCTGCGTGTGTAATCCTGAGTAGCAGGGTATTGTGCACTCTTAGGCCCTCAGTGATCTCTGAATAAATTACTTAAATTTTGCTTTGTTCACGTCAGTCTTCAATATTTCACAATGTCTTGAATTCTAGTCTACTGATACTGTAGATCCTCAGTTGGAACCCGCCTTTCTTATTGCTGTGAATGTCCTTGTATATTTGTAATATTTGAACTGTTATTGTAGTGTTGCAGTGTAAGGCTGGAGCTCTTCAGCTCTCTTAACAGAAGCGTTGAATGTTTCAGGCGCCTGAAGAGGGTTCTTGTCTAAATGTTTGCATTCTTGTGTAGACACTCTACAAACAGAACAAAGCAACACAGACTACACACCTAAGAACCATTTCCCTCTCCGTCATCACCCTAAACTAAATGCACACTAACACAAAGTGATCAGACTATGCTGTATGTGCTTTCTAAATCCTCTGCAGGGACGCTTTGATGCTATGGTTGCACTGATACAACAGCAGTACCACCGGGTTGCTGTGATGAGACCAACAGCAGAGGACCAGGTAAGACATTATAGACTAGATTCAATTTTATTGTCATTGTGCAGAGTACAACGAAATGCAGTTATCGCCTAACAAGATGAAAAGAGAAATCTGGACAGTAGAGACAAGTGGTGCAGTGTAGACAATATATGACAGTACAGGGTAGACAGTAGTATACAATTGAGCAAGAGGCATGGTTTACAGTAAGTATATGTGGAGTGTATTAACAATAACCTTACCGTATAAGAGCAGAATAAATATGGATATGCTGTATGAACAAAATAGACAGTATTATATACAGGCATGTGCATTGACAGTAACATTATACTAGTCAAAATAAGAGTAGTTTGAACAGTATAGACATGTACTGTACCTTGGACTATGGTAAGTATTGTCTACAGTATGATGCCAATAATATTATAAGAGTAGCAGAATATTATAAGTGTAGTAACAGTATGTACATTTTGCATAATAGAATTCTGTGGGTGGGATAGGGTAGTGCCACCTCCTTGTTGTATCTGTCAAGCAGTCCAATGGTCGTGGTCACCTCAACAGGAGGTGTTGGTGGTTAGGGGGGTGGGGGGGTGCAGAGTTAGTGTTCAGGTACAGTAGGGTGACAGGTGATAGCCGCATGGAAGAAGCTTCTTCTGAACCTGCTGGTAAGGGTGCGGAGAGACCTGTTATGTCTTCTGGAGAGGAGTGAGGTGAGAACAGTCTTTGATAATGCTGTACGCCTCACGCAAGCATCACTTGCCCTGCATGTCCTCGATGGAGGTTGAGTGAAGAACCGGCGATGCGTTAGGCAGTTTTCACCACCCTCTGCAGTGCTCTGGTCCGGTCAGAGGCAGAAAAGTTGCTGTACAATACTGTGGCACAGTTGCTACGTTTACATTTACATTTATCAATTTGGCAGACGCTTACATTTAAGCTACAGACTAGAGCTGCAGCTACAACAATAGAATATATAAACATTTAAGCTGCAGTGCAGAGGAGATATACTGCATCTGTCAGTACCATCCATATACATTTCATCCTCTACAAGTTCATCAATGTTTAATTTAGTTGCTGTTTGGTTTTTCCCAAGAGGACCCAAATGGCATCACTCTACTCAGCTGTGCTCATCTAACCATGTATAACAAATAGAGCGTGTGTCCGTTGTTGATACTGTCAGGCACTTTGTGAGATAATTGCCTTCACTGGACCGTGTCCCATCTCTGATGTGGTCCAGTCTCCAGCGAGAAGGAGGTTACTGTGCTTACTGTAACACCCCCCCCCGCACTCCTCACCATCCCCCATCACGTGTACCTCTCTAGTGCTGTCTCCAGCCCTTGAGCTCCTCCACCATGATGAGTCCTGAGTGGGCTACACTGACAGGCCCTGCCGTGGCATGAGAGGAAGGAGACAGATCCCAAGCTGCCCTCTGGCCTGGCCACCAAGCTCCCCCACCCCCGCTCCCACCTCAAACACACGCACCTACCGCTGCCCTTTACCCAGCATGCACCTCCCCGCGCCACGTGCTGACCCAAGAGGAGCCGCGGCTGGTCGCGTGCGGCTGGTCGTTAAGTGGGCCGCATGACCCCGTGCGGGTCTCCCCTCTTGGCTTTCCAGCCATTAGTGTCATTACACTCGGAGATGTGCCCCGCACTGTCAGGGCACTTGAAGGCACTAACGAGGGAGGCACGGGGCGGTAATGAACGAGGTAGGGGAAGGGGACGTGGTCCCTGGTCCTTGAGAAGGGCTGACATCTTGACCCTGGCCTCGCCGACTGTCAATCTGTATTTGTGGTGGTTTCTCACTGGTAGCTAGTAAGGAATGTATGTTTTTCTAGCATATCTTTCGAAAGTGACAGTTAGTGGTTGTTGTGGAGGAATGAATGGGTCATTGAAGCACAGAACCTAGAATTCATGTGGACCTATTAGGATTGATGTTGCAGTGTTGACATCAGTATCTGAAGGCTCTGTCATGAAATTGTTTGCCCTATTTCACATTTTGCTGAGGGTATATGAGGATTCATTGGATATTGAAAGTGGACCATGGATAGATAGTGGAATATGATAGATATGAAATGAAATAATAGATGGTATTTTCAGTATACTGTATAATAGTTCTTGAAGTTTTAGAGCAATTTCCTGTAACACCACGAGGAGGCCACACCATTCACAATATCTGCATATATTTGTATATGGCTGTTATTTCATTCCATTCCTGCCTATATCTGTTTGTGATTATGCATTTAGAGATAAGAGGGAATATTATGCTTTTGCCGTGTTTCACTGTTCTGCATCAGTAGCCATTGGCTCAGGATTGCCAGGTTGGCATTAATCAGAGTCAGATTCAGTGTAGTCCATGGAAGATGGGATGACCAAAGCCATCTCCCGTCAGCGTGGAAGGATACTTAAACCCTAACTATTTCCTTGTCTTAAGTAGCAAACTGTTTGTCCCAGACTGGTACCTGCTCTGTAGCTCGGTCATCGTGTAGCGCTCACTGATTGGTCCAGAATGACTGCCAAGCCATTTGTTTCGTACCGCATGATTAGCCTAATTTCAAAGACTCCTTCCTCATTGCCTATTAGAGTCAAAGTTCTCTCAAAAGGATTCAATTACTCTAAATTATCGTTAATGTCAGATTGTCAAAACAGTGTCCAGTGATATAGCATGCATATGACACGCACTCCTGTTGGCTGAAGTAGCAACATCAGTTACAAATTAGACTGAGATACACTGCTATGTGATGTGCATGCTGTGGCTTTGGTAGTTACCAGCATTAGATTTAGGACACAGCAGGTCTGTCAGGAGTGTTCATTACTGCACAGACCAGTTGACAGCAGCTATATTCTATTTAAAGAGACACAAAAGAACCATCCATGTCATATGTCTCATTTATTTAATTTAACGAGATAGCCTAAATTAAATGAAGATTAATGTTGATTAGAATAGGCCCTTAACTTTTTTTTCATAACTGAAGTGGCCCGATGTTTTTATCTTTTGTCTCTCTGTTTTCAGGGGCGCTGTATGAAATTCACCCGAGTTCAGAGCCAGTGAACCAAAGGTCCTCTGAAGATGCCCAGTTCTGAAGAGGGGGACAATAAAATTGTGCCTTGTACTACAATAATATACCATACAATTAATGCCATATCTGTCAAGTCATTTGTTATAATAGGTTTTATCAAATTAATGTTGATAAATATTATTTTGGCATACTTAAATAGGCTTCATAATGATATGAATTTCAAGTTTCACAGACCTGTTTTAATGTACGTAAATTAAGGTTGTTGCTGGTTCCTTTTGTATATATATTTTTTTTATTGTAAATCTCCGAAATAGGAGAGTAAACACAATGGTTGTAAATATGATTTTTAATTGCAAGTGTAGGCTACAGTGGTCTTTGAAGAGAAGGAACCGAACCACAGTCTTTATACTTCACACTAGTCAACAATATGGATCACATAACTCTTGCCTTAGCAACATTTGAAGCTGAATGTGGAGATTTAAAAAAAAAAAAAAAAAATAGCCAATTAAGTGTGAGATTATCTCCAGAGCTTTAATTTGGCAATAAATGAATCCTTAAAGTAGCCTATTTGTCTTCTTAATTGTGTTCACCTAATCTATTTCATGAAGCCATAGGCCTATTTTTATTTTCAAACTTTATACTGAAAAGGATGGTAACCAATTCTTATTATCTTAACAAAATATTCACACTAGTATTTGCCTGGTGACAATAATTATCATAATTCAGCCTAAAATGTTGACCTGGAGACAGTAGGAGAGACAGTGTAGATTTTTTTAAATATAGGGCCTATTTGTAACGCCTTGTAGCCCATGTTGTTTGAGGGAATAAAATCAACCATTCCACTGGATTTAAACGTGCAACCCTCATTATTTCCATTCCTTAAGGGTTGCTATAGCCTGCTTCTCAGATGTATGAAACGTGCTTTATCCAGCGTAAGAAAAATAACAAATAAAGAAACAAATTATATAGTTTCCTCAGAGAGTGTCTTCTATTTACCACTGATTCTATGCAGGCAGCACAAGAAATGCACAAATGGGGCCTTTCAAACACTCGGCGCAGGGCTATTGTGTAACTTGAGGGTGATTTATTTATTTATCCCCGCAGTCTGAACTTACCCGGCTAGCTAGCACAGCTAACAGCAAGAGACATGCATCAAATATAAGGCTTGTGACAGCAAATTGGCTGTATTTAAAAATGACTTCATCATAGCATTAAAAAACGGGGCCCAGGGCCTCTTTGCACCAGGTAAAAATCTACACGTTGGCTTAAAACGGCATATCGGCATGGCTAACAATAGCTAGCATATCTGTTCATTGTAACGTTAACGTTACTTGCAAGGACGGGCTTGATATATTTGTTATCTTGCACCTTCTGTGGACATGCTTGTTTTGTCTATTATAGGCTACTGTTTCGGAAGTAACCAGTCAGTGGTGTCAGACATATCTTTGGGGCATTGTAAGGAGCACCTTGTATTTTAAGAAGTGAAGTTGGCGTATGACACTGGTGTTACCTGCTGGTTGACGTTAAGCTAGCTAGCCACATCTTGCTTGTGAACTTGGATTCCTCGGGCAGGGCGAGTAGTGACATGTTGTCTTAAAGACAGTGATTGGCATACTGATTTCCGCATCTACAGTATGAGTTGATGAACTTGTTTTTTCCCAGTCATTCCTCGAGTCAGCTGCAATTCCATTTTCGCCAAAATGCCTCAAAAACTACAGAAAACTACCCACTATATAGAACTGGGGAGCTACCAGTATTGGCCAGTGCTTATCCCAAGGGGGATTCGCCTGTACACATATGAACAAATACCGATGTTTTTGAAGGAGAATCCGTACATCACAGATGGATACAGAGCACACCTGCCGTCGAAGCTTTGCTTAAGGAGGTAGGCCTAAAATGATGCCGACAACCCGTTGTAATTTAGGCTATTTGTGTTTTTGCTCGTTCATGAAATCTCAAGACCACCCACCCACATACCTGCGACATGACATTAATTTGGTCGCTCTTTTGTCTCCTTGAATTAGTATATTCATGCTCTCCAATGAGACGGTAAACATCTGGAGTCACCTGCTGGGGTTCCTCTTGTTTTTCTTACTGGGGGTGAATGATGTGTCCACGGTGCTACCTGCCTCAGGAGCCTCCAGGGAAGACTATGTCATCTACGCAATAGGGCTCTTCTGCTTTCAGGTAAGCCGATTGTCACACACACCTATGGCTTCTATGTTTACTGAAATCTTTGTCACAGATTGGTGTTCTTCGTAGATGTGGACGTTCTTCATATTTCAGCATTTCATTATTATATCCAATCTCTGTTGCATTTACATTTACACTTATTATTTATAAACGGCAACTTGACAATGAAAGTATGAAAAGAATCCAAACCTTCTGTTTTTATCAGCAGGAAATCATTGTCTTAGTAGGATTATCAAGATTGAATAATTGATGGAATGTGTTTGCCAACAGTGGCAGAGATTAAAGCACCTATTCTTTTAGGTGTGCATGCTGTGTTCAGTGGGCTACCACCTGTTCTGCTGTCATCGCTCTGAGAAGACCTGTCGCCGCTGGCTGGCATTGGACTATGCGGGCATCTCCATTGGCATTTTAGGCTGCTATGTACCCGGGGTGTTTTATGCCTTCTACTGCAACAGCGTAAGCTGCCCACTAAGAGATGATTATAGACAGCTTGTTTACAATGGCTCTGATCACTCTGACCATGTACTATTGAATTATGTTACTTGAATTTGGCATTTTGTCACCCAAGGGATTATAGTGTATAAATGTACAAATGTAATGCAGATCATACTGAAAGTGAAGGTGTTAATTTCTTGTTTAAGTTTAATTGAAGTTTCATTGTTTTTATAAGTTAACGAAACACAATATTATTAATAATAAGTAATCACAATTCTCTAACGCAGTAAAGTAATCAGAAGTCTGCTATGTGGTGAAGTAATTAGCCCTTTTCACGGTGATGTCAGACGAAGCGTTGCTGGGTGTCCTCCGGCATGTCCAGCCGCCCAATACTACAGAAGAAGAAGAAGTATTCATGGGTTTCATCAGGTCCCTTTCCACAGGTGTATACTTGTACAATCAAGCACCATGCAGTCTGCATTGATAATCAAGGTGCTTGATTGTATACACCTGTGGAAAGGGACCTGATGAAACCCATGAATACTTCTTCTTCTTCTTCTGTAGTATTGGGCGGCTGGACATGCCGGAGGACACCCAGCAACGCTTCGTCTGACATCACGTGAAAAGGGCTAATTAGAAGTCTCCTCCTCCTCCTCTCTATCCTCTGGCACCTGTAGTTCTGGCGTCAGGTGTACCTGGTGGTGGTGCTGGCTCTGATCCTGGCCGTGTTCAGCGCTCAGGTGCACCCGCTCTACCTCAGCCAGGAGTGGAAGCTGCTGCGCTCGGCGCTCTTCTGCTCCGTGGCCGCTTTCGGCGTGCTGCCCGCCTTCCACTGGGTGTGGCTCAACGGTGGCTTTGGCACCGAGGCCGTACAGGTGAGGTGGCATAGGGGGGTATGAATGAGGTTTAAAGCTCTGGCCGGTAGTTTGGGGTTAACTGTAACCATTTTCTGAGGCTATTGAATGGTGCACAGGTGGCCTGTTGATTTGAATGGTGAATGGTGAACAGATGGCCTGTTGATTTGGTGTGTTTTAACCTCAAAGTACCCCCTGGCCAATGTTACAGTTGACAAAGTCAATTTTGTGCTGTCAATGCAGATGTTTTTTTTTAGGTCAGATCTGAACCTGATGTGTTTCTTCCACCAGGCGTTTTTCCCCCGGGTGATGATCATGTACCTGATTGCTGCATCTGCATTCATGTTCTACATCACCAAAATCCCAGAACGCTATTTCCCAGGTTTGTTTGTTTTCATCTGGTCCTTTTTCCTTAGAATTAGTGGATTGCACAATCACTAACTCTTTTTGATACATTGTGTTTGGTGTAGAGATGGTGGTTTGATTGATTCAGTGCCTTATGAATCATTGACTTGTGAAATAACTCAATAACTCGTGAAATACCCCTCAAACCTTTAGTTTGATGGTTGAAGAGAGATTATAAATGTGATGAATTAGAGAAATTAGTTGAATTAGCAGTTGTGTTTACTTTTAAATCAATGGCGTGTTGTGTTTTGAAGTATGATTTCCCTTCCCTTTTAGCCTTGGCAGACCATGTACCTATTGTTATGTTGAAAGCACGGGAATTAGATTAATTCCTCATTCTGAACCATTTTTTTTTAGGTCATGTGAACTACCTAGGGGCCAGTCACCAAGTCTGGCACATCCTGGTTGTGCTTATGTTCTACTGGTGGCACCAGACTGCCATCTACATCATGACCTACCGCCACAGGACCCAGTGCCCAGTATACACATCCGGTGGGTAGGACACAAGGATCCAGTACGTTTCTCCAAGGGCATGGGTACACACGTACACGGTCCTGCATTTGATTAAACCTTGACGCCAGTCCAACAAATCATAATCACCGACAGTGTTCTTATGACTAAGAATTTGAGAACTGTTTGTTGTTGTGTCTTGAAACGAAAGAAACACGTATTCTTCTATGTAAGCCTGGTATCAAGAGAGCTGGATGAACAATCATACATGGGGCGATCGCTGCGGGGCTGTGCTGCACCGAACACTGCAGCACAGTATGGGGCCTGAACACCAGCATTCAAACTGCTGCCTAGACTAGAGCAAAGAGAACAAATACACACAAATACACACACACACACACACACACACACACACAGCCTGACCAAGCACATATCTGCTCTATGCTAACTATAACGGGAGATATGAAAGCTGCATGGAAAACTCCAGCTTCAAAAAGTAAATGTCCAATCATGTATTGGTTCTACATCTGCACTTAAGACAGGTGATCTCATCAATTAGCTGCTCTAGCTGGCTGAAGAGTTGTGCTAATTAGAATCAGCTGGTTTAAGTGAGTGGTTGGCACAGATATGTGGTGGGACTTTCACTCTCTGAAGATGGACTTTTCCACCTCTGCTGCATGGTAGTATATTATTGCACTGGTAGCCAGAAAACGTGTAGACTTATTCAAATATCAGTTTCTTTTCCTGTTCCTTTTTTTATGTGTGCATGTACTGCCTGAATTATCTCTTATTTGCCTTGGAAACATGAAGAACCTTGCAATATCCAATGCATCTTCTCAAATGCACATACATGTACTGTTCTGCCCTCCTGTCTGAATAATTTTTTTGTTTTCTCTGAGAATGTTATTTGTTATTTTATGACACACCCTTTTCTCCCCTATCACTGATACTCTGAGCCTTTCTGTTATTGATGGAATGCAATTTAAGGTACTGTATTTTATTTCTGGTATTTTATTCCTCTTCTGTGATAGTGTTTGATTAAATGTATACGCACATTATTGCCATATGTATCGCAGGTGAATGGAGCCGCTGGATCATTGTTACAAGTCATATCATATAAGACTAAATGCACAAGGGAAAAGCAGTGGGGAAACTGAACATGTATGCTATTGAATCTCTGCTTCCCCACTTGCTGAAGGTTTATCTTGGGTAGGGCCAGTACCACTTCTGTTGTACTGGTTTGACAATGAATGAGATCATGGCAGTCACTGTAGTTGCTGCAACGTGATCGGTTTTTGTTCTCACTTTTTTTTTCTGATGTCCTTTTTTTAACTTGACAATAATAACTTCTGTCTCTGCCTGTGTTCTCTTTGCCTTTTCAGTTTGTTTGGTTTGATGTCTGTAATATACGTTTGGAATGATCTGAGTATCTGTGAATGAAGACAATAAATAAAGGGCATTTGTTTCAACCTGTCCCCATTGTGTGCCAGAAAGCGATGGGGGTTACCCATCAACTGAGTTTAACTGGGGGATGCAAATCCCTCCACCCTCTCAGCCCCCAACAGTCCATCCACATGCAGTGGTTCCTGTCAAAGGAGGGCATCAAATGGCAAGTGGGATGTAGTTTTCACATATGATTGCAGGATTTTCCTCTAATCCCATTCTAAAATCTGTGATAATCTGACATTGTTGAAGTGTCGGAGCGAATTGAAGGATTAAAAACATGCATTGTTCTGTCTGTGTTGGTGGATTAATATTGTAAAATATACACAGAGGTCAGGAAGCTAAATGCTTGACCTAATCAGGCCACCAGATTACATGAGTTTCCCCTAAACCATAGACTCAGTAATTATGAGTCCTGTCCATCTTTCCACAGTCTGTTACCATCATAAAAAAATAAGGTCAACATGACTGTAATTTGAGCATTTATGTAGCAAATTGTAGTATGGCTTTTAACATAATTTAGGAAACTTCCATCCATGTCATTTGGAATGCAGACAGAACAATAAGACCACAATAGGCATCCTTCTATTTCTGTTTCCTAGTGTAATATTTTATAACTTGATTTGAAGTATTTCATTTTTTGTCTATAGGCTACTGTGATTTAATTCTGTACTGTCTTGCTCCTTTAACCACTGCTATAGCTGAGCAGACAGAGATGACTGTTTCTAACCAGTTTCAGTAGTAAATGCTTTACAGGTGCTGTGTCAAGACTCACGTAGGTTTTTTTTTTTAGTTTTTAAGAAATGGCTAGAGAAAACTTTCTTAATGGGTGCCAATAAATGTGAACATTATAATGCAGATACACAACATTCATTACTTTGATGCATGATTTATATCTTGGGAGGTTGGGGTACTATCAATAACTGTACACAGAACACATACAGTATGCCTAAATGTGTCTATAAATAAGGAGAACCTCAATGCTATTGTTTAAAATAATAATTTTTAGTTAGTTATAAGACATCTTTGGACATTTTCCTTATCCGTTGATGGCCCAGTCTCCATTGAACAGATGTCGATTTTGTGGCAGTTCAGCTCTTATCTTGGACCTTGAATCTTTTTTTTTTTTCAAACTCTCTCTTAATCTTTAAGCGGCTTGACCTCCCATTCACTGAAATTGATAGCCACTCCCCGTGGATGTCTCTCACACAATGTGGTAAAGAGAAAATTACAGTATTATCTGCACATAATGCAAAATGTCAATCATGACTCCCACCAGGCCAGACAATTGAGACAAGCACTTTCCATGTCTTATCCAATCTGAGCACTGCCACCAATCGAGGCATTGTCTTCGGGATTATAGGATTGGGACTTTCTATTATTCCACATTGGAGAAATGACTCTGTCAGTAAGTTACTTATGGCAGGCAGATGACTCTCACAGCTATTGGGAACCATGTGTAAATCCTGTGGAATTCATGAGGATTTGTAAGACTGTATGATTTTGAATCATGTCACTAAACTGTATCCTATCTAGATTTAAAGGCTGAATATTCATAGTGCATTAAGAATGCCACTGCCACCTGCTGGCAGAACTATGGCACAACAGGGAGAGATATGTACACAACTTCACGCAAACTGGCAATATTGCATTTCTGCAATGCAGGTTTTAATGTAAACCACTGTGCTGCCATACCAAAATACACATTATGAGTTAAAAAACAGGACAATGTTAATAACAGACAAACAAAATATGCCTTTTTAGATTTAACAGACTATTCATTGTGTAGTCTGTAACTGGCTCGTACACATTTGAAATGTTATAAAGTTAAATGAGAAATAACATTCTAGTCAAGATTGACTAGTAGTATGTGCAGTTCTTGTGAGGGTTTGACATAGCTGTATCCTCCATCCAGACAAATATTACTTCACTTTGGGAAATGTTGCATGTTACACCACAGACATGCTATAGTGTGAGGCCATGAAGATTGGGAGAACAAGCAGAAAAGCCAGGGGGGGTGGACTAGAGGTGTTACCAGTGAAGCACTGCATTGGCAGCTCTCTCAGTGAACTACACCTTCTAGCATGCAATAGAATGGCTCTAGCAGCAGTGTGGTGCGGTTCACAGTTAGTCATCCTTCTCACAGATACGCAGCAGAGTCTGACGATAGTTCCCAGATGTCTCAGACTGAAGGGTCAACATGGGGCAGAAATGGAGATTAAATTTAAACAATGTTAGGTTACGTCACACAGAAGTGTGTTTTTTTTTTTTTTTTTTTTAAAGAATTGTTCTCAGATACAGTTAAAGGGATATTCCGCCATTTTTGGAAATACGCTCATTTTCCACCTCCCCTCGAGCAAAACAATCGATATTTACCTTGTTCCCGTTCATCCAGCCATTCTGTGAGTCTGGCGATACAACTTTTAGCTTCAGCCTAGCATAGATCATTGAATCGGATTAGACCATTAGCTTCTCGCCTGCTAGCTTCATGTTTAAAAGTGACTAAGATTTCTGGTAATTTTCCCATTTAAAACATGTCTCCTCTCAAGTTAGAAAGTGCAATAAGACCAACTGAAAATGAAACCTGGCGTTTTTCTAGGCTGATTTGACATGGAACTACACTCTCATCTGGCGTAATAATCAAGGCAACTTCCAAACGTACTGAAGGCGCAGTGATATCGTACGCAGCATCTGAAAATAGTCCCCATAGACAACAAGCAGTAGTAGTGCCAGTAGGTTGCAAGTTGCCTTGATTATTACGCCAGATGAGAGTGTAGTTCCATGTCAAATCAGCCTAGAAAAACACCAGGTTTCATTTTCAGTTGGTCTTATTGCACTTTCTGACTTGAGAGGAGACACGTTTTAAATGGGAAAATTACCAGAAATCTTAGTCACTTTTAAACATGAAGCTAGCAGGCGAGAAGCTAATGGTCTAATCCGATTCAATGATCTATGCTAGGCTGAAGCTAAAAGTTGTATCGCCAGACTCACAGAATGGCTGGATGAACGGGAACAAGGTAAATATCGATTGTTTTGCTCGAGGGGAGGTGGAAAATGAGCGTATTTCCAAAAATGGCGGAATATCCCTTTAAGATAATATCTAAGGTATTATCTGAGCAAGTCTCTTCCTTTTGAAGATGAATTAGAAATCTGGACAGCAGAATAGTACCAACTGAAAGGACAGGGATTGACAACAGCTGTTGCATACCAGATTAACAGATGAGTATACTATAGGAAGTGAAGAAATTGGACATTTGAGGGCAGGGTTTAGAATTGGGTAAAACCCATGAGATGAATTCAAAAAAGAGGAAACCTTCAAAATGTGTACACACACATAAGCAAAAACTCCGTTATGTCTTCATCCAACCACATATCCTGTTAGTACACACTCTTGACCCCAGATCAGACAATTCTAGATCTTTCACAAAACAGAAAAGCTGCTTTCAGCACCATCTTCAGATGAAAGCTCGAAGGAAAAGCCAATCAAATTAGCAGCGCAGCCAAGGGAGAGCGTGACATGAGCAAGGAAAAATAAGAAGCCAAGACATGATTCTATAAGATTAATGTTATTGAGCACAACAGGCAAAAGTCCAGCAATCACAAATCTTATGGACTGGGACAGATGCACACAGCATGGATTTAGAAAGCAGAGATTGCACATTCATGCAGAAATGTCAAATGCATTTTACAAGCTTTGGTTTGTGCAGCAAGTGAAAAGATTTTTTTTATAATCACATTTTATTGCCATGAATCATCTTGTGTGTGTGTGCAGATCAGATTTACTAGGCAGTAGTGTCTGTGGAGGGCGGCATTGCATCAGGCTTGATTGCTCTGCAGCTATACAGTACATCCTCCTCTGAGGGGTGGAGTTTCTCATCCACCGGGCTCATCGGTGGTTGGAGCTAGTCATCAGCGCCACAGATCATCTTCAGACAGTCGCCGTAATGGCCCCCGACGTCTGACTGGAATCAGCAAGAGAGGGATCGCCCTCATTTTACTCCCATGGAGAAACACCTCTTGTGTTAAGATTAAACTGAACAATACTGAATACAGCTATATATGTATATGTGTGTGCAGAATATCTAACTGCACAAACAAATACATTTTTCTACAAAAACACTCTTCTATACACAGTTGCTATATTACTGAGGTCAAGGCAAGATGGTGACCTCTGTTAGAGAGGTAAAGCCTTGCACTGAAAATGAGATCAGCCAAACATAAGAGCTTGCTGTTGAGTATGCCATTGTTCAAAATGACAAGAGGTTGATATAGTTGCTTTCAGTTCCAAGTTGGGAGGAAAATGCTGGGACTGGCAATGGCAATGCATCACAGCACATGTACAAATGCGTGAAAAAAGAGATGCTATAATTTTGCACTTACCTCTGGTGCATATTTGATAAAACTCTAATCAGATCTATATTTCTCAACTATTTGCATGCATGTTGTTCTTGAAAGAATTTAAAGCAATGTTTCGAGGTTATTGCCAATTCAATACAACGTTTTGACGATATTGCCTTCCCCGGGTTTAACTTACCTCAATAGCAGAGTACAGCGAGCCACCAAACAGTTTTTTGTACTCGGCCTTGATGTCCATCAGGTCGATCTCAGAGCGTCCTACTATTATCCTGGTAAGCGTGGATTCAGTGGTGCCCATCCCCTGTACAAAGAGCCCGGATTTACACAGCCATCACGCTCCACAGGATTTATCACTGACAATAATTCTCAATGAAGGCTGAAACATGTGGACTACTCGGCACAAAGTGCAGAATGGGTAATATGGCATGTATTAACACACAAGTTGGGAATGTCTGTGTATGACAAATGTAATGGAGTGAGTTGAGTCGCATATAATTGCATTTGTGCAAACCAAACAGTAATTTCACGCTCTCGTGCAACCTAAATAGTTGCTCCATGTCATCGTAGCACGGGGAAGTATAGCGTCGCTGTGACAATTCTCCAATTAAGTGAGAAACACTTGGAGGGTTGAGAGAGCTTTCGCAGTGACCTCATCTATTCAAAGCAGTTGGTATTCAAAAGTATGCAAACGTCACATAGGATAACACCACATTACTGAAGCTCATGTGCCATTTTACCTTCATGCTTTTATAGAGTCTTTCTGCCAGGTATGCCGGTACACTCTTCACACATTTCACTGCAAGCAAAAATAATAACCATTCAATGGTTTTATATAGGCACCACATGATGTCTATGACAACAGCTGAAGTGCAAGGCATAATATCTAAAAGACATATCATGTCCACAACATTTTATGCTGAGGCTAAGATATACAGTATGCTCTCCATACCAATGGCCACCAGCAGCTCCTCCAGTTTCCCTGACATCTCACTCTCAATGCTCTCCTGCAGGGTCTTCCCACTGACGCTCTTGTACTCCACCAGAGCTGAAACATGAAGGGCATACTGAACAACACTGACAACAGGCCGCAGCCAGTACATTTCATTGATTGGTAGAGGTGCTTTAGCATGAAATGAAGTTCATTTTGCATACACACACACACACACACACACACACACATCTCAGAGCCATTTTTGAGTCCTCAGATGTTGGAGAGAATTGTGTAAGCATTGAGGTTAGTTATGTTGAAAGTGTGGCCCTGAAGAGAGAGATAATGAATCTTACTCTGCCTCAGTTGAGGAACACTCCTGTGGCACAACACATCTATGAACGTGCTCTCGTCTGTCCCCCACTTCTTCTCTCCCGCTTCGTAAAGAGCCTGTATGGACATGAAACAAGGCCAATCAGACATTTGCATCCACTGGCCAGAATGCCACTTTAATTGCAAGACAGAGAGGCCCTCGCAGAAATTATAATCGGACCTCAATATCACTCACATAATTGATCAACTGGCCAACTTAAACTAAAACTTTTTAACTATATTATTACAAAATACAACAGCTGATGATTCATAAAAATATACCTTCTATTCAACATAATGATGTATAAAATATGTGTCAAGAGCAATGTTTACACCCTGATGCATCACTATAATGTAAGAGTTATGATGATATAGTCATAATATTGATGTGTTGTGACTTGCAACTTCACCTTGGCGTCTGCTTTTGCTTTAGCCGCATCTATATTTGTACTTTCATCTCGCTTCCCCTTGGAAGTGAGAAAGGAGAGAGAAGGCAAGTCTATGTGAAAGTCATCAAATAAATTACTCTCACTGAAATCTTCCATTGAAAATTCATTGAAATGGGACTAACCTCTACCAGGATGAGAAGAGTTTTACCATAGTCACTAGACACCTCTGACTTGAGGTCATGCATCAATGCTCTCCCAGTATCTGTTACAAAATTAACAATATGTTAGTATCGTCAAAATGTATTTCTGTAAATGCCTAAATGAACATCCTATGTGAGACACAAACCTTCTAGGTAAGCTTCAGACATAGATTTAATTTGCCGGTTGGACTTGGAAGCGAACAATTCTATCAAAGTGCTGTCAGTTGTCCCTGCTCCCTGCGAGACAAAATTAAGTTGATATGATAAATCAAATCAAACGAAATCAAACAAGTGTTATGTTTTCCATTCATATGTGCCATTATGTTAATCAGCAAAAGCAGTACCATCATCTACACCAGTATATAAACCCATGTGAACAGTTAAAAGGCTCATTTCAGCTATGGAAAATAGCCTAGATAAACTAAATAAACATGTTACTTTTGTGGCTTTGATGAACTCATGACAGTCAAACATAGCAGGGTGTGTGACCAGAGCCACCAGCACATCCTCGTAATCTCCGCTAGTGTCCCCCTTCAGGTCGTCAACAAGAGTCTGCGGAAAAACACAACGCCAGTCAGGACCAAGACGAGTAAATAGAGAAACAAAACAGCTCACTCAATTATAAAATATATATAACTCCGATTTTATGGCTACGACAGATGGGTATAGTAGATTTGCTCATAAAGGTGAGCAGGAGGTAAACAGTAGGCTACTCGTACCCTTCCTGCGGCCTCTTTGTAGGCCTTGCAGATGAGCTGCCGCTGAGCGTTGCTCCTCTGAGTTAAGATATCAATCAAGGTTTTGTCAGTAGTTCCTGCATGTACACGCCCGTGCAAACACACACACACACACACACACACACACACACACGCGCACACGCACACGCACACACACACACAGAAAGAAAGAGAGCGAGAAGGAGAGAGAGAGAGAGAATGTGTGCTTATTTGACATATTCAGATTTAATCTTAAAAATGTATAATGTAAATGTGTATAAAATATGTATAAAGTACCCTTTCATATACATCGGCACCGATATGAATTAACAAGTAACCAGATGATGATACTGTAGTTTGGGGTTGACATGCTTACCAATGCCCTCCATGGCCTCTCGCAATGCGGCAGCATCCTCACTGGCATTGAACCCCTGTTTGTCCTTGATAGTTCCTTTTGTTGTAGCCTGTCAGCGATCAAGTAATTATCTCAACAACACTTCTGCATTTTACATCTATAGGCAGTCAAAAAAAACATACATAAAACTGAAAGAGGACTTTATCAGAGAACAGCTTACCGTCACTGTCAAGGAAGACGGTGAGTCCAGAAGAAGATCCAAGTCGTCCTAATAAAAAAAAAGCATGTTCTTTATAGCCTATACTATTACTCATGACTTTTACATTTAGTGCTAGCCATTTAGCTGATGCTTTTATCCAAAGGGATCAATCCAAAAAGGCCTAAAGAATTTCACACACACACACACACACACACACACACACACACACACACACACACACACACACAAAATAGGCTGATACTGACCCAAACAGACATGCTGACCTTGAGGTATTCTGAAAAGTAAAACACCGTTGTTGAGTAACATGCAGGAGGCACAAAAACAGCTGTTAAACTGTAGCACCAAGCCCTGGGCTATGGTCATTCAGGGTTGAGTAGGAGGAGCATGGTTATTGGAGGCTAACCTGAAGACGATGCAGAATGAACTGGTAGCCTACACCTGAATTTCTTTTACACTGATGGACATATGTGAGTAAGTAGCCTAGGCCTAGTGATGTTATCACGTTTTATGTTTGCTCTACTTTCAGATATAGGTGATAAACAGACAGACGACCATATGGCCTAAGCGACATATAACACGCATATTTGAACTCCCGATGATTGTTTTATGATTTCAGCTTAGATTCTAGCAGGGAGAAACTCAAGCATCGTAGCCTAATGTCCGCGTAAAAATCTTAACAGATTGGAGATGTAGAAACGTCACGTAACTGTCTTCGTGTATGATCAATCAAATCAAATAACTTAATTTAAGGAATAGCAAACAGGAAAATAGTAATTTACCTCTCAATGAAAAATGTGTCGACAACTTCAGCAAACTCACCACACCTCAAAGACCACTGACTGTACAGTAACGCCCATTCTACAGAGGAAATGAAGTCACAGCCTGAAACCTCTCCCATCACAGAAACGCTGTCTGGGTGATGTTTCGCAAGGACTGACGGGGGAAATTACATATAACATTCTAATGAACATATTCTACAACAACACCAAAGGGAATGTTACGTAAGTCGTCTTTCGGCCTTTTAGATTATTATTTAGGCTAGGCTATTGTAGCCGAGGCTATTGCGCATAATGCGCAGTTAAGAGGGCCGGAGGAGGAACTGTCATCATATCATATTACAAGGGGTGAGCGGTCCACGATGTCTTTGTCCAACATGAAACAGTTAGGCCTGAAATTACATCTTATGTTTAATGTGTCAGAGAGTGTCTGCGTCGTTCTTACATAGTCTCATATTCCCTTGATGTCCAGCAATGACTAATCCCACATTTTTGCTACACCCTCACTATCTGATCAAACCTGTAAACCTGCCAAAAGTCCATGGTAAAGTTTACACAGTTAATGATAACTGCATGACAATACTTCACTGTTTTACCTGCACTGCCCCCCAGCACTTTCAGTCGTTCTCTCAACAACATTTATCAAATGTCTGTCAAAAAAATTAAGGCATGTAAGATCATCTTGATTATCCTAAGTAGAGAGCAATTACACCACATATTACAGTTAGTGTTACTTTTCAAAGGAACTGCCGTACACCTCACTTGGAAATGTTGGGAACTTGGGAATTGGAAGACATTACACTGTAATTTCTCTGGCATTGTTTTTGTCAGATGTAGGTTATGACACATCTGTACACACACACACACACACACACACACACACACACACACACACACACACACACACACACACACACACACACACACATCTCACATAGAAGACGATGTTTATAGACCAATTCATTTCAATCCCGCCAATGTGTTTTTAAAACATATTGCATGGTGTGGCCTCTCTTTTTTAGTCTTTTGTCTAACTGTTACAACTTACCCCAGTAAAACAATGGACCCCGGTAGTGGGATAGATTGTAACAATGGATCATCTTGTACTCTACATCAAATTAGAAGGTCTGGTGCGGCAGTGGATCTGGAGGTAGAGTCGTCCAGCAACTGCAAGGTTGCTGGTTCGAGCCCAACTCCTCCTGACCCTGTCCTCGACACTTAACCCCAGTGCTCCCGATGAGCAGGTTGGCGCCTTGCATGGCTTGGCAGCATCCGCCATCAGTATGTGAGTGTGTGTGTGTGAATGGGAGAAGGAAAGGTATGACAGTGCTCGCATGAGTGAAAAAAAAATGCATTCCATTTACACGTCTGTGATATTCTTGTCGAAATTAATTTGAGATGGTTTTATCTGAAGTACACAAATGTGGGTATTTTGAAAAAAGGTTACAGGATTGTAGCTAAAAAATGTAGCGAGTTACTGGTGCTGAAGACAAAAGTGTTACAACCATACCCGGTCTCCCCTGCAGTAGCTTTAAACAAGACATTTCCTAGGTTGTGAATAAAGGTTTCAGTACACACAGTAACACACAAGATGGGGCTATAATGCAAAAACTGATCATCTGTACTTCCAAGTTGAAGTCTTCCAATTATTTTGTGTTTCATTTACAGCTGGTGGAGTCTTTGCTAAACACCTTTGAAATAATGCTGTTAACAACTTTAGTAATGAAAAAGTGAGTCAGAGTCACAAAATATTAACGAGAATGAGTTACCAACCTTAGCTGAGTTAGTTTTGTGAAAAAAAAAAAAAAAGAATCACAGGCGAGCCACGTCATAAGATATCGGCCACCTCTGCGCCTGTGACCTCTGAACTTTCCAGGTCTGGCTCCTGCCTCCGACGGCCTCCGCAGCAGAGGGAGCAGAGCAGGTAGATGCAGATGAGCAGGTAGACGGCCACCACCAGCCACACCAGGGCCCCGAAGAGCAAGAAGGACAGGAGGTTACGGTCCATCTCGCCCCAGCCTGGACACGCTTGCCAGGGAGGATGGTTAGGGAGAAGGAAGAGCACGACTGCAAGAGTGAGGTGGACGGTATGGAGCACTCTGTCTCTATGGCAACATGCAATCACGGTAAGCAGGGGCGATGAAGTCAATACCTTTGAGCAAACAGAAGGAAAAAATTATTCAGTGTCATGCTGTCCTATTTGGACTGCATTTACTATGTGTTCATAATGATGTTATCATGCAAATTGCACGGTCCACTGATCATCCTGTGAACAAAACCCAGACATAATGTCAGCAACTTCACCGCAGGTTTAATGTTGTATTTTTTTTACCAGTTTTATTTGCGTCACTTGGGTAAAGTACCCATTCTTGTGCCTTTCAGTGTATTTCTTAATATGTTTAAGAAATACATTATATTGTATTACCTATATTGTAGGCCTAGACAAGCATTACTAGATTAGTAATTCTGCATATTTCTCTTTTCTTTGCAGATTTCAACTATACTAGACATCTGTCACATGGATGATTTCAGAGAATGAGAACTCTCATTTAATCTAACAATTAAATGGAAAGACAACCAACGATACAAAACTGAGGTCAGATCATGTATTTTTTTTAGTTATTTTGCCTTAAACCTGCCTAACAGTCATCCACATAAAACCACTATTATTACTAAATATTTGGAGGAAGTTGATGGGTACTCAACAGCTCCCTCTGCTGGTGACATTGAATGAGATTTTCCCAGCAGTAAGATGGCAGTTGCAAAGGGGACAGTTTTGCTAAATGAGAGGTGCTGACTTTGAGTGGCCCTTTAAATGGCTGGTCTAGCAGTACTGCCTTGCCAGCAACTGCTAGGTTATTTGGCCTTTTTTTCCCCGACATGATGGAATACTAGTAGGCTTTCCAACGTCTCCGGAGAGCCCAGCACCATTCATTTCTATTTAAATCTCCAGTCAACGCTCTTGTGGAAATTGTGGCCATAAGAGAGACGCCATGGCTGGTCTCTGTCGGAATACAAGGCTTGAGCGTGGATGGTTCTAGAACAGTGAAGCACTCTGAGGGGAGTGAGGATTCTGAGAGTGGGGTCTTTCCCCTTCCTCTCCCAACAGCTGAAGGAGCCTTGAGCTCCCTGAGCCTTTGCCAGGAGTTCTTGCATTATGTCTGGATAAAGTATAGTCCAGCATAATCAGTCACATATGCAGCCTTTTTTAAAGAGAGATGCTATCAGTGGGTGTTTGGTCGGGGGAAATGTGGCAGCTTCATGAATAACAAGACACAGATTCCTTCAATGGCATTATGACCAATGACTTCCTCTACACAATGTGTTGGAATGTATGGATACAACTCCTTGTGCAGAGTGGCTACAAGTGATGCACTATGCACTCATCATGGTCTTGCTATCAGCTTGCTATTTCCCAAACAGACACTTGGGGGAGTATTGGCTAAATTTTGTGTTGGTCAGTGCTATTCTCGAGATGTCTCGGTTCCTGAAAAAATGTAATGGGTGAGAAGGAGAAAAATAAATAAGATAGAGTTGACCTATATTTATTATAAGGTAAAGGTTACTATTGCTTGTTCCACCTGCATTTTTGGAATTGCAAATTGCAAGGAAAACCTTGAAAAAAAATGCATGATAATTGTTACTTTTCCACTTTTCTTTTCCAGCGTAAATTCAATTGATTAAAAACTCCAGTAAATGTAAGATCTGTGCTGGGGCCTAATACTCTAAACAGTTGGACCTGCATAGGCTACAAAGAAAGTCACTTCCTACCCCTGATCTCAAGTACTCCTCTAAAACATGAATGACAGCTCACCCCATCAAGCCATGAGACCTCACCTAGATATATTTATACGGCCTTCCTTTCCTCCTTCAGTATCAACTTCAAGACCTCTAGTCTGACACACACACACACGTGAACACACACACACACACACACACACACACACACACACACACACAAGGAAAGAGAGCAAGGGGAGAGAGAGAGAGCAAGGGAGGGGGTTTAATCATCATGTAATTAATATTCTGAAGGAAAGAAACTACATGAGGAACCAATTATTCAATAACCCCCACTCCACCTCCCCCATTCCTCTTGCACCCCCCATCCCCCACCCCCCCACCCCACCCGCCCCCTTGTGATGGACAGTGTGCGTATCTACGTTCTGAGTAGCTCACCTCCTGCCTAGTTGCCATGGCACTGTCAGCTCACAAATACGATGAGGTCCGATATCACCAGCCACCGCCACAACCACCGCCACTGCTGCCGCTGCTGCGACGGCTCGGGCTTGAGCCTCGGCAGCTAGGTAATTGAGATCAGATGCGCTGTGTGCGCGACCTGGGCTCGGGGTAACCTGGAAGCATTTATTTTATGGAAAAGATGTTTAGTTAAGTGCAGCACTGGTCGCCTAATGAGTCTGGGCCTGGGCCCTGTGATGAATATGATTGGTGAAAGCTCTGAAGGCTGGTTCCTGAGTCCCTTCCTTCCTCTCGCATCGGATTACAGATTAGCAGACTTCCTGTCCAGTCCCAACATTTGCTTTCCAAATGATAGTTTCTTTTGTTATAGAGGGTTATCAAGTATTAGTTCATATGTATTAGTCTCTCTTTTTTTTCCATCCACTTCTCCACTCTTCTTCTTTCCCTTGAGCAGAAGTCCTGGTTAAAATGGCCCCCATAGCCAATCTGAGACCAATGAGAATAAGAAGCATCTGACCTACTGACTGGCTCGCTGCCATCCTTCTTTTGCAATGATACTCAAATATTTTTTTCTTCTTTTTTGGGGAGTTATGGGAGGTTAGCGGAGACTGTTTAAGCCCACTTTGGTTTCACCTCAAGAATGATGTGAAGTACCGAGAAGTCAAATCCCAACACCTTCAACCCTCTGAAACATGTCCTGTTCTTTCACAGCTTTTGCATAAGCAGTAGGACTGCTGCACTATCTTGGACAGAACTTACAGATTTGAAAACTGCAAATGAGGAGAAAAATCTAAGGAGGAGAGAAATCTATCACTTCATGTTTTGTTTCATACCTCCATGAAAGTGTAGGTGAGGTATGTTTTCCAAAGTTGCATATATTTCTTTCATTCTAATATAGTATATACTGACACTATAGCCTACTTCTTAAATAATTGAAATAGGCTACTCCGGTAATATTATGTTAAAAGTCCCACAATTTCAAATAAATCTATAACTCTTTAGACACAGTAGGCTATGCGATATCTCATAAACTGGTCGCGTGTGTGCCACACGTCAAAGGTCTCAAAAGTCTAACTTTAATTTTATACTTAACAGGTGTCTCCCTTCCAGATCCGGTATTGGGCTGTGCGCCATTCACGTCGAGCCCTACCCTGACCCCACCCCTAACCTCTCTCCTCTCTCCCTACATCCACCATCGTCTATTGTTCCAGAGGAACGCGCGAGCTACTATTCGGATATGGGGGATATCTTGCGCACCCCTAGTCACTTAACGTCAAGACTCGAGCAGGAAATTTTGCCGGACACATAGCTAAATATATAATTCCTCCCGTGCCGGTAATCATAATGTCCAGACGATTTGAAAAGACAGTTTAACCACTCTTAACTCAAAGACGCTCTTGTTCAGGGAGATTGCGAGCGAGCCGGCGCACGTGCACATCCAGGAATTACCGAGCCTAATAACCGCATATTTTTGTGGGCTGGAAATACATGCAGGCTAAGGTCATTATGTCCCGGATGCGCACGCTAAACTATTTCCCTACCTTTGACTCCTTACCTGATTACCATGTTATTGCTCCCCGGTTAGGGTACCTCACCTGTGTAGCACAGACCTATCCTGTTTCCCATCCAGTAAGCCTTCACTTCAATCACCCGCAATTGGTGTTTTTCTTAATTGAGTCGTGTAACATTTTGGTAATGCTTTAAGAAATTAAAATTAATATCAAATTAAAATATAACCAAAACGGTATATTAATCCCCAAGGTGGCTTATTTCCTTGTAATTGTACAAGGCTGCCCCAAGTAGCCCGCGGCATTATGCCCAATGTGTCAGGGGCAATAATAGCAACAAAAAAGATATGCTAAATACACATTGTAATTTCTCAAGATGGACTTTTCACTGACCCACAAGATGAGTCATGCATTATGTATGAGCGCGCGCGCTCTCCACCTTTTGCCACTCCTACAATCCCTGGAAACGACAGACGTTTTTCAGAGCATCGAGTCTGTTAATTTTCGGCACAATTTGCATATGCTGCGAGCCTGCCCTCATGGCGCAGACATCCTAGAGGAACAAAGCTTTCCATCTAAGACGAAGAGCATTTCATGTTTTAACTGATTGGATTCTTGATGAGACAGTTGGGTGGCTCGTGCACTTCAGAGGCGAGAACCCGACGGGCATTCGGGAGCCAATTCGGTGCCCGTGAAGTGATTAAATGCGCTCTCGAGCTTCCCGCAACTGTCTGAACGTCCGGTGCATATGCAGGGCGTAATCAACCGACTGGCGTGTGTAATAGACTGTTTCTTTGCAGGAGACCCCAGTTGTCAGTCAAGTGGTGGCACTTACCAAACCATATCAGTATTACTCCATTGTCACAGGACAGAAACGATGAATAATGCAGATCTGCAGAATAATATGCCACAGGACAAATGCAGAGAAACAGTGTGATGTGTCTTTTAGTGTATGTGGAAACTTGGAAGAAAACCATTGGTATGGACCATATAGGCCAGGTCTTAGAGACAGCATAGTTACTGGTAAGTTCAGTGTTATGTGTTATATAACCACCATGCTAGGGTAACTGTGGCCATACCATGTGATGACAATAGGCATGACTGTTAAAGGTCAGTGCCAGTGTCCATGGGCACAAAAGTGCCCACTCTCAGAACTCCACATATTAATACACTATCAATTTAAACATTAACCCGAGTCAATTTCTGGTTGTATATTTTTAACCGCGCAGAAGGAAAAACATTTGGTCTCCTCGCTGCCACCCCCCATCCGCTCCATCATGGTAGTAGTAAACAGCGAGCCGTACAGTAATCCAGTTGATAAATGTCAAGTGAAATGGAGCTATCAGCTGAAAGCAATTTTCAGGGCAGTGTTGCGGAGCCAAGGAACTCGGGATTTTTCACCCTTCCATCTATCATGTGCCTCTGTTTCAGGCCAAGGTACACAATGCCCCCCAAATTGCTGACATATGGACCCGGGAACCACCGCATCACCCCCCACCCCCCCTAACTCCAGTTTCCCCCGCCCCGCCCCTTGCCGTTCACTGCCTTTCCTAACTCCTTGTTTGTTCTGTTGACCCCGCTGGTGTTTTGTCCATTTAAGTTTGTGCCTTTTGTGGGGCAGACAGAGCTGTCGTTAACACATTACTGGGTCTGCCATAATGGTTTGCATTGAGGACTGGAGATCTGATCCTTCAAATGATACACACAGGCTTAGAGAGTCTTCAGGCCACGTGTGACATGGCGTAATGGGGATGAAGTAGATTGGCAAAGCAAGTCACAGAGGAAATATTAAAATAGTAGTCAGGTCATCACTTTGCGGAGGCACGTGGCAAGGGATTGCTAATGATCGTGGGATATTCAACATTAATGAGACGTGCAACATTAATTTCCGAGGCAAACTTGATTTAAAAAAAAAAAAAAAAAAAAGGCCACTCTGAAGTAAATAGCTTCAAAAATTTTGAAAGAAACCGCAAACAAAGCAGCCCTCGACGCCAAAAGAATGATGTGTTGGATTTATTGTGTTTACAATGGTAGCTATACAATTAATTCTCACAAATTGATGGAAACAGTGACCCCAAATCATCAAGTGGCTCTACCACTCAAACACACACACATGTATACACACACACACACACACACATATGAATCTGAAACAAATGTTGGCAGGAGCGTTAATATCTGTTCTCCTCCCGATCCTAAGAGACGCTCCCCAACCCTGCAGAAGCCGCACAGTTTACATCTAGTGCATTGCCTTCTACATAAACACAGCGCTTTGTGGTGATGCCGTGATTAGGAGGAGGACCCCGAATCCCATTAAAAGTCCATTTTTTTCTCTTCCGCAGTTTGTTTGAAGACTTTGCGGACGGAGGGGCCGGCAGCCACTGGCGTGCCATGCCAACATTTGTTTACGCATGGGAGAAGCACACTTTTGACTGCGCCAAATGCCACCTTCCAGTTCCCCGTTCCTCCATCATCGCAATCACGGAGTCTTTTGTGTGTGTGCGTGCGTGCGTTTTTCCTCCCACCCCCACCCCTATCGCAGTGGTATCATGTAGTGTCCCAGACAATGACCTGTGGGCTGACGGGGCTGAGAATGCACCAACAGCAGACGCACTGCCACGTCACCCAAGCAGCTCCTTGGTTTTGGTAGCCAGCTGTTTGTCGATGTCTGCGGCATAGCTGTCCATCATTTGCTGGATCTGGTTAAGAGATGACAATAACAGAGAAATAAAGCAAGTATACAGACTTACATTTGGTGCAGAATTTCTTTCAGTAAGCTGAATTATCTTTTTTTCTTTTCTTTTTTTTCCATTGCTCCCCTTGGCTGTAATACTCAAAGGAAGAATTTGAAGTCTGTTGTTTTAGAAACCTTTTGTTGAAAGTTTTCAAAATACCCGTTAAAATAAATGGACCCTGATGAAAGATTCGGTTTCCTTTATATTTAAAATCTTTATGTGACCACAATATTGGGAATATCAACTTCAGGGAGTCAGATTTAACACTTCTAGCCAAATGTTCACAGGCTGTAGACCACTTGGTCCTATTGGTGGACTGGAAACATAACAATAATGGTCAAATCTGACAAGATCTATGAATTTTCTCTCCAGAACTCTTTAGTCAATGATTTTCAAATCCCACTTGAACCCTGCCTTCGACACATTTGGATTAGTTTCAAAATTTCATGAATTGTTAATGCTTCTTATCCACGCACTTCACATTTCCAAAATACATCTGGTGACATCTGAAGATTAGGGGATCTTAGATGAATGAGTATCAGCGGTGTTTCTGTCTGTACCTGTTTTTCTATTAACCGTATAGTGTCTTCTGAGACCCCTTCCTTGGACTTCTTCAGCTGGCCGACAGCGTTGGCGCGCACCCTCCTCAGAGAGTCCTTGGATTTATTGCTAAACTGCTTGGCCAGCTTGCTCAGGTTCTCCCTGTGCTCCCGTGTCACCCTGCACCGAAAACAACAAACACGTCCGTGAGGAAAGCTAACGATGCACGAGAATATCAGCATGACCATAAAAAAAAAAGAAATTCATTATCGGCAGGTATGAAAATTTATATGCCTGTGCCTGGCCGAAACTGTATTGAAGAAGCATCATACTAACCGGCTCAATTAGGATGCAAATCGCATTTTAATGAAAATGTTCACTTAAAAAACAAATGTGTGTTTACACCTTGTCCAAGTTGAAATTATTTTCTTAGTTTCCATATTATATTTTAAAGAATACATTTAAGGTGGAATCAAAGGAAATGTTTTATGATAGACTACAACAGATGAGACTTGATGTTTTCTTCAATGAAATAAAAAGAAATGTGTGTGTGTGTGTGTGTGTGTGTGTATATATATATGTGTGTGAGAGAGAGAGAGAGAGAGTGAGAGAGAGAGAGAGAGAGAGAGAGAGAGAGAGAGTGTGTACTGGTAAGAATGAGTATATTGAATTTCAAATATTGGCATATTGGTTATCAGCAAGATTGCAATATTATGTTTCCTTACTTGGAAGGGCCTCTAAAACGTCTTCACAAAGCGTTTTAATTTTTTATTTTTTTTTAAACAAAATATTCCAATATAGGTGCCAGATGTCTCATGTGAGCAATAGCTCACAGAAAGCACCCAGACAGCTCTTTGGAACTGATGGCCCTATCGCTTCTGATTACTGGGAAAAAATTAATCCCTCTGCCATTTTCATCCAGCCTGGTATATATCACCTTAAAACAACACAACGATTTATGCCAGGGTAGAAAAGAAACCTCTACTGGAAAAAAATTATAATTCTGAAACAGGTGTAAAAGTTTCTTCCCCTCCATAATTGCCATTTGCTGCCTATCTTTTGTTAGCGGTCCACGCTCTAGTGTCTGTTTACTCCAAACAATGTCCATAATTAGTTGTTCCGAGCCAATCAAGCTGGTCATTCTCCGTGGCAATGCAAATGCATCTTTGCATGCTTTGCTTGATTGCACTCCCAAATAAACCCCACCCCCTCCTGTCCACATCCAAAGCACTTTGACAAGCACCTGCTGCTATGTCTGCATGGCTTCACAATCAAACATTTTTGTGGCGGAGTAAAAGAGGAGGCGACACATGAAGCTATTTGGTTTGGCAGCGGAGGCGGCTATTGGTCAGCAAGACCACAGGAGAGATTTTTTCCCCTTCTTTCTTGTAATTTCTATTTCTTACGTATGATGTACTGTTTAAAAAAAAACATACAGGAATTATAGACCAGGGCTTGCATAGTGAGTTGGCTTCTGACCACCTGTCATCACATCGTCACACACTACCAGTGAATAGGATTACATAAAACTCTGCACAATGACGGACAACTGAGCTATTTAAAAAATGTACAGTATATAAACACAAACATAAAAACAGGTCTTATTGGGCTGACAGGAAAAATTTTAGGGGCAAATGAAAAACTGATAGTGTGTCTCTAACCACATACTTCCATCAGTACACTGCTAGTGTGCACTGATTGTTTACGTGCATTGTGCCTACTCCTTGATGGCTAGTATTGTCCCAATATCTGCACTATACTGTATACTTAAACTAAGTAATTGAAGTGTGCAGGTAGGCGGTTTGAGACACAGCCTGAAAGTGAGTAAATGTGAGTGGCGACGTGCGTAAAAGTGAGAGTGATAGAGAGATTCACAGAGGGAGAGAGAAAAAGAGAGGAAGCGAGGGCTCGCCCTCTGCCACCACCGGTGCCCCCCCCGGGCTCGGTCAACTCACTTGGGAATGGGCACTCTGATGATACCGCCCTCCACCTCGGGGTTGAGTTTCATGCTGCTCTCTCGGAGGGCCTGAGTGGCCGCCGCCGTCGCCTGGGGGGGCACAGATCAGGAAGAGACGTTAGCAGGAGGTTAATGGCTGCCAGCTGCTTACCTGCTGCAGCACCCCAATATTGGGTCCAGTGGGACGCCTCAACAGTGACCTTAGTGTTACATCCACGGAGCCGCCACCCATACACCCCCCCATCCCCCCCAGACACAACATAACAAGGTCATATCCAGGTAGTCTATTGCCTACCAATCTAAAGGGCAAAAGGAGTCTAACTGAATTTAAATCTCATTTTTGAAGCCTAGTGAGGTGGGTGCCAAGGACAACATTTTCCTGCCAATGGTGTATATTAATTCTCTATCTTCTCAATTTATGCATATATTTATACCCATGTTTTGTGCATGTAAAAATATTGTTCAGACCCTAACATTTCACCTGCAGTTTTCATTTATTGCCATCATCCTTAATTAAAAAGAATACAGATTTTCATATAATTACATGAATAGGGATTTTCAATAATATGCTTATTATTTTCAACTTGCCCAAAAGAATAAAGTCTTAAGAGGCTAGCGATACTAACTGTGCAAAAACCCAGTGAATAAAGTCAGGCATGGACAGCCCCAGCATGGAGTCTGCCACCCAGGTGACTGCAGGGGTTGGGGGAGCAGTTGATCGTGTCGGATCCCTCTGCTCTGAGCAAGGGCTTGAGATAACTGGGGAAGTTTCAGGGAGGGGAGTCTTCGGGGTGGGAGAGTGGGTGGGTGGGGGTGTCGGGGGGAATCACACACCCGTGTGGACGTGCCCGGGGGGCGCTGTCAGAGCCTGCTCCTCTGGGACGAGGCTGAGGGGTTGCAGCGCAGGGCGGCGACCTCTGATGACTTCCACCTGGGGCCTCGGACTGCCTTACCCAGCATGCACTAGGCTGCGCCAGAGCAGCACTGCTGGTGACTGGGCCTGGAGGGGTGGGGTGGGGTGGGGGGGGTTGGAGGGCTGGAGAGCGGGTGTCGAGTCTGTCGTCTACATGAACTCCGAGACACTATAGGACCTCATGAGGGTCTTTTTTTTTTCCCCCTTTGAAAGAGAAATAGCTCAAGAGGAGGAACTGTGCTTTGGCAGGGTTGAGTGCACGGAGGAAGAGCATGCTGGACTGGACCCACACAGAAATAATAAACATACTGTAGAGCTGTCATCACTCGATTTCAAAATGACTTGGCCTTTTTTTTTTCACCCTGCTAAAAACAGAAATGCTTCTAGGCGTACTACAACAATGCAATACTGCCAGATGATTTAAGAATCCTGCCTTTTGTTTGTGTAAAAAAACTGAAAAAAAATGGAAGAAAACAAACTAAAACTAGCAAACAAAGTAGTTCTCATTTTAAGGTGCAGCTCTTTTGTTTGTTTCCTTGTTTTTGTCTCGCGCTTTTGAACTTCTGAGAACCTGGCACGGAGCCCCGTCATTTGCGTCTAGGCCTAATGCAAGAGGGGAAGAGTGAGTCGAGGAGCTGGAACAGCAACAACACACACACCCACACAAAAAAAGCATCCTACAAGCAGCCTCCTGCCTGCGGTTCCTCTCCTGAGCATAGTGATAGATATGGTCCGTGTGTGTGTTTGAGAGCTCCCCGACTTTAATTCATCACTATTTTCCCCGACTTCTCCAGTGGTTACGGAAAGTGGCTGGAATCCTCGGCTAAGCTTTGTAAACACCAGACCATGTTCTGGTTAATATGGTAAAGAAGAGGGAGAAGAAGGAGAAAAAGAAAAGAAAAAAAAAGATCTGGAGTTCCTGACTTTTTTTGATTAAACACTGTAGAGAGTTCAAAGCCATCTAGAGAGGGAATAGAGCTTAAGAAAACACCTTCTTAATGATGTCGACACCACACATGCATGCTACCCGCTCCTCGTTTTTTTTTTTTTTTTTAAAGAAACAAAAAAAAAAGAACATTTTAATGAACCGTTCTGAGGAGTCTTGCTACGGTTACCAGGTTTTTGTAGCGTAGCGCCATACCTTTCTCTAAGGTCGTTTAACAAATGACTCGAAAACAATGGCTTTGCCTCAGCGTTTCAAATAATGAATTAGAATAATTACGAGGCTATTTACTTTCGGTGCTTTGCAGTCACCTACGTGTTTTTTCAAGCCATATGTGTGTGTGTGTGACTAAATGCAGGTGCTTTTCGGTTTCACTGTGACTGACTGTCCACTTTTCAGTTTGTCTGTTTCGAACATTAAAATACGCGAGTGATGCAGGCCAGGATATCGTGTTACATCACATACATCCTCCAAGTCTAAAACTCATTTTGATAGATCAACCCACTATTCTTATGAAACACCAGAGGCACCATAGACTTTGGCAGGGCACTGGATCATACGATATCTTAGATGAAGCAGCTGTGTCCTGATGCATTTCGCTCTGGTGATCGTTAGTCCACTGAAGAGCTCTGGACGCGCGGGTGCCTTAGATGGAGAGACTTGTTTACGTGTCCTGGAGCAGGACCCTGCAGCGGGGCCAGGAGAACGCGCCAAGGGGGGAAGAGAGCATTAATCTCTCTTAGTCTCTGATCTGGGCACGGGGCTGCGGGCTGCTCTTATTAATAAAGGTGATGAGAGAGATGAGAGGGTGAGGGAGAGTTTGGTCCTAACAGCCACACAGAGAGAGGGAGAGAGAGAGCAGAGTGAGATAACTCTCAGGAGGGAGAGAGGACCAACAAAAAAAAGATGCCTGCAAAAGAAAAGGAGAAAGGAGAGCGAGAGAAACACAGGGAGGAAGGGAGGAAGAGAGAAAGAGAGAGAAACACAGGGAGGAAGGCAGGAAGACAGAGAGAGAGGGAAAGAGAGAGAGAAACAGACACAAGCACAATTCTGTCTAATTACAGAGAGCAAAGCCACCAGGCCTTCACGAGCTAAGTCCTCTCAGCAGTGGTGCTCTGGTGTGCTCTGGTGCAAACTGCATACGCCTGGGATAAAGCGATCAGCTAAAGAGTGTACAAATTTCGGGCCGGCAGAAGGGGGATATGGAGACCATGAAAAATGGACGTAGAGAAAGACCAGATCGGGGGTTGGGGGGGGGGGACGAGGGACAGATAGGAAAATGGCCCCCGAATGAGCTAAGCCCTCCTGCTCCAGGGGGGCACAGCGAGGTCACTTCCTGTGCCTGACAGCGCACGGCGGACTCTTTGGCCTTTGTTTCAATCGCTCTCCCAACAACAGAGGGCCTTCTTGGGGCTATCGATCAACTCCTCTGAAGTCAAGCTGGAGAGAGCACCAAAAAAAAAAAAAAACAACCCTTTGGCTTGCAGCCGCCCGAGCGTAGATGTGTTTGGGAACATACCGCAACGGAGACTTGACCATCATTTGTCCTTTTAGGTGGGCGACTGAGGGGCGTTAGAGATGGATGGATATGGGGCTCTTATGAGAAGCAAGGGCCCCCCCATCACACAGTGACCGTGGTGACATGGTGACCGGGCCTTACCTCAGGGAAGCCAGTCATGTTCACCACAATGAGCTGAGGGGACTTCATGGAGATCTGGCCGAGCTGGTTCAGAGGGAATTTGCCGTCTTTGGTTGTGACTGTAATGTGGTCCAAAGCACCTGAGAAAGGGATCATAAATAATAGAAATAAAAATAACAATAATTACAAGCAGCACGTTTGTTTTTACAATAATTACAAGCAGCAGCTTGTCGCTTTCATCAATTAAAAATACGACTTTCGGTTTCTCAGTTTTTATCCGTCACCGTCATCGTGTTTTTCACGATGACAAATTTAGCACAGTTAATTAAAGATCATGAGCTTCATTTCCACATCATTGTTCCATCAAACATAAAAATGCGCGTAAGAATGTGTGTCTCTGTGTGTGTGCGCGAGTGTGAGCGAGTGTGTGTGCGTGCATGTGTGCATGCGTGTGTACGCTTGATAACAGGGGGAAGTATTTGTGCTGCCTCCTCCTTTTCCTCCTTTCATCTGTGTGCCTTTCAAAATATCAAAGTCACTCACGCGCAAACATAAACAGCTCAGTCTCCCTGCCTGTGTGTTCAGTTTAGCTTTCCTCTAGCCCTGGCACTCCGGAGCCTCACACTCCTCTATAACCCCCCCCTCCCTGCCCTCTTTCTCTCCTCTCCTCTTTTTCCTCTTCATCCCTTTCTTCCTCACCCACCAGACGGAGAAACAGAGCCCAGCGACCAGTGTGTCTCCTCTCCTCGTCTGCTTCACCTCACACACTGCTGTTTCCTCCCGCCCTCCATCTTCTGCCTAACATCACTCTCTACATCCCCCTCTCATTGCCAGAGTGTGTGTGTGTGTATGTATGTGTGTGTGTGTGTGTGTGTGTGTGTGTGTGTGTGAAAGAGAAAAAGAGAGAAAGAGAGAGAGAAAGAAAGAGAGAGAAAGTGAGAGAGGGGGATGGAGGGGGATGAAGGGGGAAGGAGGGGAGGGTACTACAGTCTCCCATCACTCTTTCTGAGCTTTGATCTTTGTATTTAAAAGACTAATGTTACTAGAGAATAAATGGGCTTGGTGGTGGTGGTGGTGGTGGTGGTGGTGGTGCGGGGGGTTGAAATCATTCTCCCCTTATTCTGTTGCTCCCCTTTTCTTCTTGTGCACATGCAGGTGGATGGCTGCCAGCAGTCAAAACAGACGGCTACATACAACTCTTGGCAACGTCTGTGCTTTAAAGCTTTTGGTGTGATCGATCTCTGATCTAGCCTGATCGTTGCATGGAGTCTGCACATACAATATCAAGAACAAAACGTTCTTAGCAGGCTTTGAAGACTTGAAGAGCGATGGCAATGAAATCTGAAGAGATGCTGGAGGTAGCTAGCGAGCGAGCGGTGCAGTCACATAGTCTCTCTCAAACCACAGCGAAAAGGGGCTAAGATGTGCGTTACCCCTGCTAGGTCTAGAAAGAGCACGCTGCGGCTAAGCTTGTACTGTATGCTACCTACATCCTTTTTGTCTTTAACATCTGCTTACGTTTCCAAAAGAGGACGTGGTCTCCACTATCAGAGTAAAAAGGTAATCAAAATGCCCATTATCCTAAATGCGCTACTCTTGGTTTTCAACTTGCCCATCTGATAAAGGCTCAATCAAGACTCAATCCATAAAATATGGCCGTGTATATATTCAAATCGCATCTGCAATTTTAGAGGAAATTATATCCTCCAATGGACTCTCATCCCACTACACAATAGCCAGCACAATAAGGGCTTTTAGGACCTCATTGTGCAGAAGAATTGCTAACATGTGGACAGAGCAAACTGGTAAGCAAGCCACATGGGCAAATATATTCAACTCAGGACATATGTCTCTCTCTCTGCCTGGTACAAAGCATAATTCTACATTCCGTCTACATTCTACATCTTTTTTTCGCTGATTGTTGATTACAAAAGCATATCTACACAGACAAGGGGAATAAAAACGGCCTTACATCCAAACACTTTTTTCCCTTTCAACTTGAAATTATACTTGTGCGGATGGTCCATGCACAATCAAAATTGTGCATCCCTATGGCCTTGTGCACATTAACTCTGCTGGAAAAGGATATACAACAGCAGAGAAAGCATACTTAGGAGACACCCCAACACACGTCGATCTCAACATAACACAAAGCCCTGTCTACAAAAGTAGAGACAGAGAGGAATGTAAGGACACCCTAAAATACATATGAAATTGATAAACCGCAGATAAACATCATCTTGCACCAGCTAACCGGTCAGATTTTTTACAGTTACAGTTCTCTGGCAAGAAGAGCTAGAAAGAAAGTGTCAGACAGGAAAGGCAACAGCACTGAGGTTGCCAGAGTGGCAAGCCATAATCCCCCTATTCTCCGTGCCTAGACTGTGGGTCACCACGGTAATCCAAGCGATGCGGACGCCCCTTCCTCTCTGCAAAGGTGACTTTCCGCTGCCCTCTACAATAAACACACACATGGCGTAATGGAACCCAGATGAGTCGATTACTACACCGAGAGAGAGAGAGAAAAAAATGATGTCATTTAATTCCAACTTCTCTCCGAGTCCGAAAGCCCTGACAAGTCTAAGTCCTTCTGCTTCCATGGATAATTCTGCATCTGGACAGAAGAGAGAACTGGAGAAAGAGAGCGAGAGAGAGAGAGAGACAGAGAGAAAGAAAGAAAGAAAGAGAGAAAGAGAGAGAGATCTAAGAGGTGAAAGAGGAGAGGTGAAGAGGTGAACGAGTGTGTGGTTCCATGCTGTTTAATGATAGAAAGGATTCTGCTGCCACCGCTTCCTCAAAATGACCTCCAGAGTTGCCCTTGAAATTGGTCAGGTCCACTCAGGTGAAGGGTCGCAACCTGGATGTACTAAAGGAAATGGAACACACTATTTGGACTGACTTCTCCTACCACCATCAGTCCAGTGCTTCCTCTCCTTTACTCGGTTTTTATGCTGCCTATTTGAATTAAAGTAGAGATGTAGACACTTATTTGTGTGTGTGTTTACGTGTGTGTGTGTGTGTGTGTGTGTGTGTGTGTGTGTGTGTGTGTGTGTGTGTGTGTGTGTGTGTGTGTGTGTGTGTGTGTGTGTGTAATACTGACCTGGGGAGGTTCTAATGTTAAGGTTGCGGCTGAAATCATCCTTCAGGATCTCCAGGACATTTTCCATGTCCCCTTTCACCTCTTCCAGACTGATGATGTCCTCTACCAGAGCTGAGTTTATGTTCACCTTCGCTGCCTGGCCTTTAGCTTTCGCTAGCAGACAGACATACAACAAAAGAAAGAGAGATAGAAAGAAAGACCGAAAAAAGAAAGATACAGAAAGAAAAGAATAAAGAAATCATATCAAAGAAACTGGATAGATTAAAGGTGATACCCACATCCTTGTGTTTTTACTTTATCAAACAAAGAGGTTGGGTCAGTGCCTCTAATTCAACCTACAACACACAAAAGCATGGGAGAGAACAACCACCAGCGCTTCACCAAAGAATACACTTCTCTTTGGTTTTTATTTATTTCATTTTTTTTAAAGATCTAAAGCAGACAAAAGGTGCTCTACTCACCTTTGCTTTTCTTGGTGGCATAGAAGCACACTTGCGGTGGAGTATACACTTTGGGTTGCCTGAGGCAGCCACTCTGGAGTAGATGAGGGATGCGGGAACTAGCGGCCAGCTGCGGTCTCAGCTGTGTGGCCAACGCCTGGCTCAGTGCTGGCCGTAGCAGGCCTATCGTGTTTAACGCCATCCCTGCACATGGGAGAGAAACAGATTTCACCATAGAATTAGGCAATAGAGTGCAATAATTGAATAGTTATTCTATGAATTATCTATCTATGAATATGATCTATTCTATTGAATTATCACTAATTTTGCAGATATGCAGGTATAATAATTTCAAGGCATCCATTTAGACTACACCATGATTGGGCAGATATCTATAACAGGCCAGGTCAGTTGATCAGACAGACTGCATATCTGCTTTTACGATACCTCTCCTTTTTTATCAAAAAAATATATGGGTATATACCCATATACGCATATAGGTGCATCTACCAAATGAAGCGGGTTAATATTTATACATCTGATATATTTTTTTATTAATTAAAGATTAACTTTTTTT
Organism: Sardina pilchardus; assembly: GCF_963854185.1. Classification (NCBI taxonomy): domain Eukaryota; kingdom Metazoa; phylum Chordata; class Actinopteri; order Clupeiformes; family Clupeidae; genus Sardina; species Sardina pilchardus. The sequence goes on along the minus strand of NC_085007.1, from coordinate 17,829,153 downwards.
TAGATTAATTTGCCTTAACTAATCAGCTTCGGAATCATTTGGAATGGTTATTTGACTTATTTCGGGTTGAATCACTGCTGTCTCGCTTACCCCTGGTGCCTCTGAGCGGAAAAAACACACATGCAATTTGGTGCCACCGGGATGGTGGCACTGACAAACAGAAAGTCTCCAGCCTGTGTATGCGTGCATGTGTGTGTGTGTGTGTGTGTGTGTGTGTGTGTGTGTGTGTGTGTGTGTGTCCGATTGGCTCTGTGTAAATGAAAGAAAAGAAAAAAGAAAAAAATGTCTAGCCAAAATTGAATAATAGACATTTTAAATGCCCTGATTACAATACTGCCCCATTAGAGGCCTACTTCGAAATTGTTCTATGAAATTGAAATTGCTCTGACATCAGAATTGAGAGGATCAACTGATGCTCTACAAATCTGTCCAGCAGAGGGAGCTACTCATTTGAGCACAGCAGCATTTCCACAAGGAACAACAGGAAAAATACCTGTAGAATACACAACTGCCAAGATATCAAAATCTTATGAACATTTTATTCAGAAGGAGCAGCCCCACAGACTGATTGCCCCATGCCCCCAAAATGTATCATCGTCAAATATCATACAACACACATAAACTGTTGTTCAGCCTCTGTGAGCATGCTCATTGCCTCAAATTGACAGTCTACATTAACAGCTACATTTCTATTAATTTAACACAACAAGTGTCTACATAAGATGCACACAGCACACACAATGGCACTGGCATACGTGATAAGGCAGACGGTTCTCTCAATAATTCTGAACGTTATTGTTAAAATGTGTAGGTACTGTGTAAACATGTACTGTTTTGCTTTTTCAAGTGCTCTGCAATGATATACAAATCACTTCAATGATAAACAAGTCCTCTATGTACAGTAGAGGGGTAATACTGTAGGTGCTGGTGCATAGGGACACACTTTGCCCTACCGTACCTAGAATCCCATTTAAACCTGTGTGGGGTATCAGCTTAGTCAAAATATGACCTTGTTTTGTGTTTTCAGGAAGAGAGGGAATGAAAGCAATCCAACCACCTCTATTTTCACAGTTGCTAAGCTACACAGTGGTGTTTCAACTTCTTGAACCACAGAGAACAGAGTTGCCTTCATTTTATTTAACCAAAATGAAAACGGCGATATTTATCTCTAGATAATGCAGGTTTGGTGACAGATGAAATGTTGTGATTAAAGGCTATAATGTAAGCTGGTAGTCCAGGACTCCTGTCTACATATTCTAATGTTCTAATGCTGTGTAGGATGACTCACAGGTATGGGGGCAGGGCAGATGATGATGTTCTTGAGAAAAAATCCAAAAAGGCAGGGGGGGAGGCGTTTCACAGGTGGTCTATGGTGATACTGTATCTGCTTTTTGATTCTGTCATGCAATGAATGAGGCCAGCTGCTGTACCCACATTGTGCGACGGCCTCGTGAAAGAGCGTTGTTTGCGGTTCAAAGCGTAGAAATCCTTATCAGAAAAGACTAGGAAACATTGTGTTTTATATCGCAGTCTGTCATCAATTCTCAAAAGGCCAGTTTGGTCTAAGTATGGTGGCGGGCCCCCATGCACCACTAGAGAGCCTCCTTTGGCTCTTTGGTGGAGTTTTCTTTTGGTTTGCATGTGGTCATTTTGAAGGCAACACAGTTAAAAGTGACAGTAATGGTACATTAAATATTGCATTAATATTTGCCATGCACCACAACACTGCTAACGCTAATATGCATACCATAACAAATCCTTGGTCTCAATAACAGCAAATTCACGTTAGAATGTAACATTATGAAGATAGAACGGTTGCTCCAAGAAATAATTTGTAGAAAACAAGTTAATTTACTGTCAAGAATAACTGCTATACACACGTTAACCACATACCTAAGACTCAGACTGCCTGTCATGCCACAGGAAAGGTCGGGCTATAACCTGTCAAGCTAACTGCTAACGTCAGGATATAGCTAACCACACTATAACATGACAGAAGAGCGACATTCTGTTCCCTGCTTAAACGCATTTTGTGCCGTTGAAGCAGACCAGTGTGGCATTAAAACATCACTATTAATAGTACTTACTCGATTGCTGTTGTTGCTACACCAGCTCAAGTTCAAGGCATGGCATGATGTAAACTCGGTTTGAATACCAACGTCATCTTCAGCCGACGGTCTTTTTGACGACGTCATTTACACATGAGGAAAACGACATCCGTTAGCGTCTTTGTTGATGTGCTTGCTATGCTAAAATAGTTGATAAAGATAGCAGCTGGAAACAAGTGAAATATTCGTCCGGCAAGCTATTTTGAATGCCGTAATTATGTGTTAACGGCATAGTAGTATATCTAATCAGTCGGGTTGTCGCTGTTTGTTTTTCATCGGTAAACGACGTCCCACCACCGCTGGTAAGTTTGTATCAAGCAAGCTAATGATAGTAACATTAACCTAATAAACAAACGTTAATCTAACCCCGTTGTATCCATTGTTTCCCTAACCAACAGTTAAGTATTGGTAACCTCACCATAAATGTGTCAAAGTGACTTTGTAGCAGAAACATCATCCAAAACGATAGCTTTACATTAGCGTGTTAGCTGGTGTGGCTACTGAGATAAAAGAATGTCTGACAGTATGGAAATGTAACTGTCACTTTGTTGCAGGTTATGTTCCATTTTCTAGGTGGGGCGGGGTTACCTAGTTGCTGGCGTCCTAGTCAAGTATACCAAATCTAGAAATGACCATGTTTAGTGGTTTGTTGTCATACTACATAATCAACAGAGCCTTAAAAGACTTAAGTCTTAAAATATTGAAAGGACTAGCTTATATTGATGGGGAAGTAGTGACCTGATTTTTGTTTTTATTTTTATAAATATTTGTAAAGTGCATGTATGAATTGTGAAGTGTTCTTCCATGCCCCTTAATAGCAACACTTACTATTGAGAAGCTGCCTGTAGATAATTGTGTAACAAAAACCCTTAGGTCTCCACCGCCCACAGGGTACACACAGTGTTGCTAAATCACATGAAAACATCATAAGGATTATGTAGAGTTAAATATGTGACTATGCTAATTGGATTCTTCTTCTTTATCTTCCCCCAGGTGCCAGATGTCTGCATCAGCGGAGACACTGGAGAATGCCTCCATCCTGTCAGACAGTGCAGCGCATGAGGGACACCGTCTATGGATTGGAAATATCGACCCCAAAATCACAGAGTGAGTTTTGTTTGTCACAGCTAGCGGAACCCCCCTCAAAAAAAGAACTTCCAATCTCTGTGTGTGCGTCCCTAACGCTACCAACCCCCTGCTGCTCCCTGGCAGTCAGGCGTGTGGACCTGCCCGCATGATTGATGATGCGTGCACGCCACTCGCTGGAGAATGAGCAGACGACTAGAGGGCGTGTGAAAGAGAGGCAGTCAGGCGTGGAGATCTGTTCTGCCGAATGGCTGCCGTCATTTCTCACTCACCTGGTCTGTTTACTCTTTCAACCTGTAACTGCAGTTGAAGGTAGAGGAGGGGGAGATCTGTTACTGTGTCTGTGTGTCTGTGACTGACTGTGTGCGTGTGTGTGTGTGTATGGGGGGTTGGTAAAAAGAGAGAGGGCGAGAGAGAGAAATGGCACACGTTGATATTACCCTGTGTGGCTGGCGGTCTTCTGGAAAATGTACAGCTTGCCTGCACCGGCGTCTAGACAGGCGTTTCCTTCCCCTCTCTCTCTCTTTCTCTCTCTCTCTCTCTCTGCCTCTCTGTTTTTCTTTAAATAACCTGCTCGAACGAAAACAGCGGTGAATGCCCACAGGCTGGTGATTGGGAAGATTAATTAGTTCTTACGTTGGGAGTGTTTGTTGTAGCCAGCTCCCTCTTCAGAGTCCCCCCCCCCACACACACACACACACAAGAGTATGCACACACACACACATACACACACACATACACACACACACACGCACACACACACACACACACACACACACACACACACACACACACACACACACACACACACACACACACACACACACACACACACACACACACACACCGTAACCCCTCTCCTCCTCATACCGAGTTCCACACAGCACAGCACAGCACACACTCTCTTGGTAATGAGGTCAGCATTCACCTACAGGCACCACATTTCTTTCTTTTCCTTTCTTGTCTTTTTCCCTCCGAAAAAATTCCAATTAAGTGAATAATTGAGAGCTGGTAATTGCTGCTGCACGAGGTAGAAATGCTTTTGTTATTTCTCCAGTGCGGTAAAAAAAAATTGTGGGGTTGGCCAGTGGGGAGATTGATGGTGCTGGAGAAGAGAATGGGATGGAGGTGAGAGTTACTGCTGGCTTGTGAATTGACAGCAATGGATCATTGCTTTCTTCCAAGGAGCAAACCGCTGGAAACACCATATCCCTGGGGGGAGGGGTGGGGGGCTGGGGGGCTGGCGGGCTGTGTTCAGATGTATGAAAACCTGCAGATTGTATTAAAATCGCGTGGACTTGCTGGTATGAATTTTACTCAGAAGTGTAATGAACACCGTCTAGTGTTATTTGGTTCTTTCAGAATGGAGCTTTTTCTCCTTGCGGATTAATTCATCCACCTTACTGATTAAGTTGTTTCTCCAGCTCTCCTTCATCACACTTGACTACTTTGGGCATCCTCTTCCATGCAAGATGTTCCGTCCAGTTTCTCAGCATCTACAGTATGGGCAGTGTGTGATGTGTGTGTGTGTGTCATTGCATAGTGAAAAAGCACAGCACAGTGCACAGATACCTCCCAGAGTGAGTCATCCTTCCAAACCAATGACATTTTATTCCCCCGTGTTCCAATACTGCCTTTCACTGGATCGAGCCGTCACAGAGCGAGTTTCTGCTCCGTTTCCAAACAGTGGTTTAAAAAAGGAAAGGCCCGCTGTGCCAATGGCAATATTCTAATGCTGTGCAGGTGTGGGCACCTGTTTCCAGCCATACCGACGCGTGTCAGTCAAGCTCTGGAAAGTTCACCTTCGAGCTGTTGACCATCCCTGTCAGTGACATCATCGTATCCAGGTGTGCCAGTGTGCACCATCCCTGAAGTCAAGGTCAATGCCTCTTTCCATGCTCGGTGTTTTGTTTTCTTTTTTTTCTTTTTGTCAAAATATCTGTGTCTGTCGACACCCAAGTGTGAGCAGCTTGTTGATTCTTTTCTCTTTTTTTTTCCGTTCATCTTGAACTTGCTGACATCCTCAGGGAGACTCGAAACAATTAAATGATCCCTCTCCCATGGATGCGTTCCCACACACACACACACACACAGACTACGCACAGCCTGCGACTACAGCCTGGGGTGGCCCGGCCCAGCCCAACCCAGCCCTTATGAAATACGGGGAGAGGGTGCTGCTGCTGTCGTAATAACAGGCTGACACGTTGACCTGTCCAGGGCCCCCTGGGGGCCATTCGGGGCCGGTGATGAATCTAGCATGTGCCGGCAGGTTGTTTGTGCTCAAGCTGGAGGGGGGGTGGGGAGGGAGGGATGGAGCCACAACACAGCATTGTCTGCTCACAACAGGCCCTGGAGGTGGAGGAGGGATGGGAGGACACGTCCGGGGGAAAAGGTAGTGCTAGAAGGAAAGACCCAAGACATTTTTTGGACGCCTGCCCTCGCTGACCCGTGCTGTGTGTGTGTGTGTGTGTGTGTCACTGTTGCATGCGTCTGTGGCTTGGCCGCGTGCCGTTTGACTTGGCGTACACGCCTGGATGCCATCTCGCTTGCGTGGACTATCCAGTGAATTGTTGTAGTTTGTGGCGATCGGAGTTCGATACCCTGGAATCGATACCTGGTGAAAAGCCTGTCTTGCAGAGCATCTGCAGGTGCATCAGTGGTACTCGTGCGACCTGAGCGATATGTCTTTTCTTGGCCGTGAAACAAGCCTATAAATTCACATGAAGCCAAAGAGATCTTTCTTTCCTTGTTTTCAGACCACCCCCTCTTCCTCCTCCTCCTCCTCCTCCTCCTCCTCCTCCTCCTCCTCCTCCTCCTCCTCCTCCTGCCTGTAGCAGTCTTTATGGTCCCCTGGAGAAGTGCATTGTGGGGTCTGTTTAAAGCCAGCAGTTGTCCTCTCTCTGTATCAGGCACTATCAATTCCTCAATCTGCTGCAGTTTCAGGAAGACCCCAGAGCCTGGGCCCAGAGAAAGGGTGGAGGCTGGGAAAGAGAGAACTGCTCCCGAGGAGCAGGGACTCCAGGGAGAGGAGGGGAAGGCATTAATGCTGCATTGAGAACCCCCAGTTCTAGCAGCGGGTCAAACCTTTTCCCGAATTAAAAATAACCCCTAACCGGTGCAAAACAATAAAGCAATGCCAGGCATCCCTGCAGCTTCTCTCTCGCTCTCCTGCTCGCTCTTACACACACGCACGCACACACACGCACACACACGCACACACACGCACACACACACACACACACACACACACACACACACACACACACACGTACACACACACACACTCACTCACGGTCTGGGCCACAAGTCACTGTGAAACAAACAAAAGGAATCCATGCTATTGTCAAGCCCTTTCCATTTTAGGAGTAGCCATAAAAGTATTGGAAAGATTTAGTCTCTCCTGATGTGAATTTGTCAGTGGTTGTCATTGCCAATGGCAACCCTGAAATATTCCATTCACTTTAAAAAGCTTTATTACACCGTGTGTGTGTGTGTGTGTGTGTGTGTGTGTGTTTGGGGGGGGTGGGGTGGTATTGCCAAATGCTTCATTCAAGCATTTCATTCATGTGGTCATTGAAAGATATTTTAGCAATGCTGTGACCTTTCTCCAAATAAGCTAGAAAACTAGAAAAATGTTTTGATTGTGTAGTAAGATATTTTACATGGGCACTGCTGTGTCAAGCAAGCAAAGTGCCGATTGCTTACTGTTAGTTTAGAATTCTGTGGTTCGGCATTGCCAATTAGTTTTCTAAAACTGACACATCTTCTCGATCTCAGATTGCAAATATACAATGTGATGGCACGGTGAGCAGAGCGCCGTGAGAACTGAGAGCGTTGTGGGAGATGGGCCCTTTTTCAGGGTTTTACCACAGCCTTGGCAAGACCTCTGATCTTGCACTGTGTTTGGCACTGCAGCATTAGCAAATGCTCCAGACATATTTTAGATGATTGCCCATTTTCAAAATGCAACATCACTAACTCTACATATTTTTCACAGTACTCATTACCACATCAAGACACACAGCAATCAGAAAGACACCGTAGTTCAACAGGATTTGTAGAGGTTATTTATTTATTTGGTTTGGTTGTTTATTCATTTATTTATTTATCATGAGCCTCACATATATACAGAGGTCTTGGTGTGTGTGTGTGAGTGCATGGAAACAAAACAACAGTGGAGTGTTTTCAATCAATGGGAAAGCAGTTTCACTGAAAATGAGCAAAACTGCAACTCCTTATTATTATTAGTATCATCATTATTATCATTATTATTATTGGAAAAAAATGCATGCTTCGACATTTGTCGCGTCAGCCCTGGGGCTTAACAGCAGACACATCTCAATTAATTTCTTTGAGGTTTTCCTGCAAGTGAGCTTGTGCAAACGATTTGTCAAACTCAGAGTATGACGCAAATCACTCGTTTCACTAGGGACTGTGCTTCGGATGATCTGCTCTTAATGCTGTTGCATGTTATACTCAACTCCTCTAATGTCAAAGCGATGGGTGATTTGCCAGACGCTGTCAGTGCAAGGGAGTCACTATTTTTCTTGGCATTATGAAGATGAGTCGATGGCATGGCAGTTTAAAGCTGCGTTTCTTAACCTGCCTGTTCCAGGCTCGTGAGTTATTAGTGCATTAGTGTCTTTGGAGCGGAGCTGTGGTGGACAAGCAGGAGCAGGGCTTGGACGGCTGCTGGAGCGGAGAGAGAGAGGGCTCCGTCTTCCTACGCACCGGCTGCATGCTAGGTTGCTCGCGAATGCCGGCCGCGGACACGGGCCTCTGCAGCTCCATCTGCCGCTTCATGTTCGGGGCCGTTCCCCCACTCTCCGAGGCACGAGAGAAACGAGCGAAGGAAGGAGCGAGAGAGCGAGCGAGAGGTGGTGCATGTGAGAAGGGAGGAACAGAAACATTCTTTGCCATTGACCTCATCCCATTAAGTGCTGCAGATGCGTGAATCTTCTCTGTTGAATGAAAGACGTGACCGTGTGTAAGGTCCTAGAAGGCTATGAGGCTGTATTTAATGAATGTGCAGACCCTGGTGAATGCATTATCAAGGCTGATACAAGTTTCAGGATTTGTGTAAAACATGTAGTCATGTGGGCCTAACCATAGTGGAGGAATCTCATGATATGTTCACAGGATGCATATGTAGGCCTATGTGTTCATTTTAGGTCCATGCTATGTGTGCATATTAAATAAGAAAAAAGTTCTTGGTAAGTAAAAAAAAATTGGTAGAATAGCTGTTTAATGAGTCACTGATCATGGCATGGCTGTATGCAAAATGCAATCACCAGCCAGGGAGTTTATGATTCAAAAGGAAAATAATTAGATTAACATTTGAAAGGGAAGACTGTCCTTGCAATCAGAATTCAATGCGCCATTTTCAGATGGGAGGGGGGCTGCAGAATACATCAGACTTGTTTGTAAGATGCATGCTGCCTCTTGATGTGACAATAGATTTACTGTGTTTTAATTTCAGTGACAAAAGCCTACTGATAGTACGGATGCAGGTCTTAGAATTGTTTTCTTTGTTGAAAAAAAAAAATCTTTAGCGTGCAGGATAGACCTAACACAGTGCACATCTTTGCGCTAGATTGTGTGATGTGTTCAGAATGGTTGAATATTCTTATGTTGAGGCAAGTAATGATCCCCCACACCCAGACAGACAAAAAAAATGTCACATATTTCTAACAGTATCAGGACTCTCTCCTAGATGACAGGTTAGCTTTACACACCCACTTCTATGGAGTGTAACTGCTACTCCACGGCGCTGTTGCACTCCACTGGGCACGGTGGCTGATAAATGCTATCCTTTTCTCCTGATACCCAAGCCCTTTGCAGCCCCGGTGATTACCGCCGAACACTCACAGTCCACAGTGGCCTTCCTCAGCGCTTAAAACTATATAGTTCACATTTGAGGGAAGGTGTTCCACGGCGAAATTATATGGTGTGTGTGTGTCGTTGGAAACATGGATACTAATTCAAATGCAAAAGCTGCTGAAGAGATCTGAACAGTGTGTGCCGTGCTACAGGCTCCCCTGCTGTGTGCCGGAGAAACATTTTACGTACATGCAGGCACGCTGCCGTCCCAGACATGTTTATGAACTTAGACCCTCCAAAAAAAAACCACCCATTTCTGGTTTCCACAGCTTTGACTGCTGGGTGAAAGGCGGCGTACACACGATTTCCCACGACTCCCATTGGCTAACCGGTGGCTCTCGTTTGAACTGTGGAGGTGCTCGTGCAGTTGTAAATGTTCTTTTCTTGAATTAAGCTCTGGGGGAAATTCTTGCTTCCTCTTTTTTATTTTCTCATTGTCCCCGCGCTGTATCCTCTGCATTGTGTGAATAAAAGATTTACTGCGTCTAAAAAGGTGTAAAGAGACCTGTCCTTCTAATTACCCGTCAGCTGACAGACCACCGTGATAATGATATTATCAGACAATATGACCTCCAGGGAGTGCCCAGTGTCGGGATTTATATTTTGAAAGATTGCTCATGATCTCATTGTGTCTCAGATGTAAATGAACACTTCCTCTCGCCGGCTTCAAGATGGCTCTCGTCTGAAACGCGGAAACGAACAAGGCTTTCACATGTCGAACACGACGGTTTGAGTGTTTGTGAAGACTTTTCTGCTCGGCAAAAGGAATGGCCCGTGTAAGACATATACAGTAGCACATGGCTCTTGTCTTGTCTAATGAGGAGCGCTTGTGTCTGTGCAGGTACCACCTGGTGAAGCTGCTGGAGAAGTTTGGCAAGGTGAAGCAGTTTGATTTCCTCTTCCACAAGTCGGGGCCCATGGAGGGCCAGCCTCGGGGTTACTGCTTCGTCAACTTTCACACAAAAGAGGCAAGTCGCTACATTACACTGCATCATGTTTCCCAATAATTGTCACCGCAGCACTGTAATTTCCCAACAACTACCTCTGCAGTACAATATTTGCCAACAATTTTCCATCGTTGGATGAGATTTTGAGTTGTTATCAACAGGTCATCTGTTATACTGATAAGAAATGTTGAATGTGTTTGATAAGTGGACATTGCAGATGAAGAAAACACAGATAGGAGATGAGGTCAGGTCATTATTTGCGGTCAGCTTTATATTTCTTGGAAGATAATAGAAATGAGGACTGGTACCAGACTTCACCGGTGTTGACCAGGACTTTGCTGAAGAAGCTCTAGAGGTCTCAGCATAGAGTTGTTACTGTTAATATCATGAATGTGTTTAGTGACACTGGTATGTACGTAGCCTATTTACTATTTACAGTGTGTGTCCATATATACTACATATATACACACATACACCAAACTGTATTAACAGTGTGTGTGTGTGTGTGTGTTAGGGGTGTCACGATACCAAAAAATCAGTAGTCGGTGCCAATACCAGCAAAATTACACGATTCTCGATGCCAAATTCGATACTATCGTTTAAAAAAAGGATTTTCTAAAATCCCATGTACTGAATTTCTTTAAATATTTGCAGAATACTGAAATATAATTTCTACAGTGCATAACAGAATACAGTATCCAATTGCAAGCATATCACATAGGCTTACACATAATTAATTCAATCACGTTTCTAATGGATTGTAGCCTACTGTATAAAAACCAACAACTTGCATCGCCTTTTTATCGCTCTGCTTTCATATAATGTGAATGATTTTTTTTACAAGATGCAAAGTCTTTATTTGAAACACACACACATTCTGTAACTATTTATACATTCTATATACTGAAATTTCTGATCTTCATAACAGCAAACTTTATGCAGATTATAGCCAACTATTCATATTACAACTCCACCTCTTAAATTCAGCCGTCTGGTTGAAGCCTCAAAATATTGTAAACAAAGTAGCAGGCTAATCTTATCATAGGCTACTCTACTGGTTGGACTGTTCAGTTTCCCCACATGTGTTTAAGTTTCAAGGTAAGCTACTTTTTCTCCTTGGGACAGGCCCTTTTAAGTCTTGGAGTTGAAAAACATTGGTATTGAGATGGTCAGTCAACTTGAATGGAAGTTTTAATCAAATGTCTGCGGCATAGCCTGCTAATGATGCTAACCGGATTTTAAACAGCAATTTAGCTAGTCGTCTTCTGTGCGTCATTGCGTTCACGATTGTGAATGTTTTATTTGGATTAAATGTGCATGTCGTGGGCGGGTGTCCATTGACCACGCACGAGAGCGGGCCAAGGAGAGTGAGTTTACTTCTACTGTTTGGTAAAGTTGCACGCATAGTCTACAAACGATGTGGAAGAAGAACTATCCACCCGGGCAGCGTCAGGTGCATCAGTACGACCACGCTTCCAGGAATGATTGGTTGGTTTTCATGGAGACAGACGCTGTGTGCACGGAGGGGACTGTGTGTGTGTGTGTATGCATGAGAGACAGACGCGTGAGTGACAGAGAGGGAGAGCAGGGAAAGGAAATGCAGCTTAACGAATGTTGCGTGTTTTTCAATAGCGTTGAAAAATAGATAAATAAATAAAATAAAAAGTAACGAAACCATATGTGGCGGCCGGTGCTGAATCTGTGGTGCATCGCCTCAAATTAGTCTATGTGTGCGAAACACTGTATTGCCCCCATCAGTTCCGGAAGAGTCGCAGCACCGATGCTTATGCTGGCGTCGGTGCTTACGGTGCTTCGAAAAAATGGGCATCGCCGGTGTTTTTTAATTTTGGAATCGAGAGGTATCGCAAGTATCGGTTCTCGTGACATCCCTAGTGTGTGTGTGTATCTATATGCTCACATGCTTCCAAGCAATATATCACATATGCGTATGATACCAAGCAAAGCTGAGAGTCTTTGAATCCACGCAATGCTGTGTGATGGTGGTGGGGGCCTGAAGTGTTGAGGTGACCTTTGCCCTTTTGCTCCGCCACAGGAGGCTGAGCGTGCCATTCAGTGTCTCAACGGGAAGCTGGCTCTTTCCAAGAAGCTTGTAGTGCGTTGGGCCCACGCACAGGTAAAGGTAAATATCACGCAACATAAAGGACACATCAAATTGCTGGATCCAAGGGTTTTGCTTTTGCGTCATTACCAAGCCAGTGCAAGTGTGTTCTTGTTTAAGTGCAGAACCCTTGCAAATCCATACAGCGGGTCACATACAGTTTATGACTGATATTATGACTTTTGGTATGACTTCTGTACTTGTGTTAATGGGTTTTATGTAGTAAACCATTTTAAGTTCACTACTCTACATCAAAGCAATACGCAAATCTGTTATTCTAGTTTTATGGAGGAATGTCTATAAGTGATCTGCTGTCGTCATGCAAAGAAAAGCCACTGAAAGTTTTGTTTTGTTACCGTTTCTGTAAAAAAATGAAGGACTTATCACCTCACACTTTTTATTGGTTACTGGACCAATTTGTTTTCTTAATCTGGAGGCGGCTCTTGAAATTATTGGGATTTTTTTTTTTATTCCTCCCGTGTTTATTTTGCTTGGAATTCCCCTTAAACAGTAAGTCAAACCTCTTTCCACCTACCGCCTCCAACCCACCCCACCCCCCACCCTCCACCCTCCACCCTCCACCCTCCTGCCTCAGTGTGAAGCTCTAGTGTATACGTAAGGGCAGGGGTGGAGGGGAGAGTGCGGGTGGAGGGGAGCTGGAGTATGACAGTAGCTGCAGGATGGTGCTTGCATGGGAGGTGAGGCTGCGGCGACCCTGGCCCCCCAACAATAGGCAGCTGCCGTTTGCGAGCGAGGAAATCCTGTATGGGCCCGAATCACGCCCTCTCCTCTGCGCCCTCTCTCCCCCTGTCTGAGGGGAAAGGGACAGCCAGGCCTCAGGTCAAGGTTAACAGTGCAGACTTGTTGACAACAACAAGCTGCAGACGAGTTTAGAGGCCCTACACGCGGACGGTGAACGAGCACTTATAGCGTCCGCAGCCAAGAGCGGGTGGTCAGTTCTGTGGGTGTTACGTTACACTGTTGTGAACGTGTGCACCTTCGCGTAAATGTTTTGGAGCATATATTCCCATGTGTATTGTTTTTTTTCTTTCTTTTTCGCTTCGCACTGATAAGAAAATCTAAGCATCCGAAACTGAGAATACTAACTGCCGGTGCACTCATGCGTAGCAGTCAAACGACACTGATAACTATCTAGACTCTCATTATCTTTCATTACAAACTGCTGAGCTGCCTCTTTCAGTGCATGTTTAGTGTTACTGTCAGTGGAGGAGATCCCCATGGAAAGGAAACAATGAAATGACACGTGCCTGACATGTCTTGGCTATTCTCTACATTGAATAGTCACTGCAGGGCTGAATGGGGCTTCACATTGGGAGATAGAAGCCTATGATGTGGAGGTGGTCTCACAATTGCAGCGGCATACGGTGTTATTTTAAACACAAATTGAATGGCATGTTGGGTTATGAGGTGCAATCAGGCAGCTCCTCATACAAAAGCTATCCAGTTATGTTTAAAACAATAAATGAACAGATTCGCTGCCTTTGTAGTTGAACTCTAAAATAAACCCTTTCTGAGAGGAGAGGAGGGGAGGGGTTGGGGGGGGGGGTGTCACTGTCTATGAACATGTTTGTTTGGGGTATCTCTTGTGGTGTGAGTTGAGAGGGCGCCCTGGCCGTCTCCACACAGGCACCTCTGAGCAGCAGAACTGAGTTGTTCCTTCTTCTGTTCTCCACAGGTTCTCAGGAGTTCTCGCTGGCGGTGTCATTGCCCTGTTGGGAGGACTGGAGCGTGTCAGTGGGGGCCGTTTTAAAGAGAGCTCCATTTATTGTGCCGTTCAGCCTTTTCCCACAGTGCCTCTATTCTGGCCCTGCGTCTGTAAGATGGCTGGATGAAAAACAACCAACCAGACAAAAAAAAAAAAAAAGAAAGAAAAAAGAAACACAAAGCTCCATTCCTCCCTCCTGGTCTCTGTGACCATTTAACTGGTCAGCCTCAGAGTTATGGGAGGAAGTTCGAGTTCAGTGCTTTTTTACAGTTGTGTGCCCATGTGACTGTCCCCTTCAGGTTGTGCCTCACGTCTGTCTTGTGTTTCCCCCTCTTTCTTCTTCTCTCCGTTTCTTTTTATTTTTGTTTCATTTGTTTGTTTGTTTGTTTGTTTGTCTGTTTTGTCTGTATGGCTTTTGTTTTCAGAGGTTTGAGCCCTTCAGAGGAGATAAAAACATGCCGGCGAGCCTGGAGCCATCGTGTAGCGTCCCAGAGGAGGTGTCCACCAACCTGAGGTTTGTCTCACCCCATCCACTTACACCATCCTAATTGTATATTTCACAAGCATCCGCGGTTTACAGTGCTCATGTCACTGACCCGACAAAAGGGGGGACGCTCATGTTACTTGCGCCCGCTGAGATTTGTGTCCAGGCATGGCCTCAGGCTTTAACATTATCATGCTATGAGCCTGTACCTGTGAGTACAGTACACCGCTCTCAGTGTGTAAGAGTACTGGGAGCCATGACATATTTTACCTGTTAGTTGAAATCATTTCTAATAAGAAATCTATATAATCTACACAGTTAGGATCAATCTGAGCTACAGTAGACAGTTGTTTTCTTTTTCCTCTTAATTCCACCGTCACTTTGTATTCCCCTTCCACACTCAGGCAGGGTTATGAGTGACTTTATTAAACTAATTCACATACAGTTTCCCATTCAATTTGGCTTTAGTTGTTATGTTAAGCAGAATGTTCCCTTTTATTTTTCCCCAATATTGGATAATCTCAAAATCATGGACTAGGGGGGGGGGAAACAAAAGATGTAGAATTCACATTAGATTTTTCAATTGCACTAGCCTGCTATTTCTCTCTATTTTAAGAGTGGTAACGGCAGACATGGTTGACAAATTTGACACTATGTTGAAATTGGTAAGAGCTGTATTAAAGAGACTGAAAGATTTAGCCTAAACGAATTGTAATTAGTTGAGGATATGGTGTCAGGCCCCTCCAATTACCATAGCTGCGCGTTCCATTTTATAAATAAACCACAGATGTGTTAACTGCGTAAATATCCTACAGTTCCTCAAGAGAGCATCAGGTTGTTAGTCAGATTAAATTTGGAAAGGTATCCAATTCAGCCTTTTTGTTTGCCTGCCAAGAACAGTGGTATTGTCTTACTTTGTTACGCTTAAAAAGGAGAGTATTTCTGATCTTTTCTTGGCAGTAGGTCTGACTGTATGATTATATACTTTTTTTCTCCTGGGATGGTGGTATCCAGAGCTGTTATATTGATATGAAGCACATATCGTGCCCAGAAGTGGTAGTACATGCAGACGTCACCTGAGGGCGAATTCGTTGTTGGCAAAGGTGTGGTGGAACAGCAGTAACAGCGCTGCCCAAGATATGGTTGGCACAGGTTTGATACCCGCTTGATGCCCAAATGTTGTGACTCCGTCACTTTATTTTTTATTTTTTTAAAGCTTTTGCTGAATCCCACCTTTGAATCTTTGAGACCTTAAACCCGGGCACTGAATGCGGGTTTAAAACTTAATGCTGCTAAAATTCTATTGTCACTTGTGTCCAGAAGGACATGGCATTAATATCCTAGGTCCTCTTAATCAGTTCAAATATGAATCACATGTGACTTGACTGGTATATTTGTGCCATCACAGGCTGAATGACGTGATTGGGTCAGACCTGTTAATAGTGAAGTAAACAAGAGTTGTATGTTAATCCTTACAATTTGAATTTGTGAAGGCATATATTAAACTGGCGAAGCTCAGACGTTATTCAGCTGCCTACTGACAAGTTGCAAATCAAAATCTATACAAACCCATCTTTATTAACAATGTATGTCAGTTCAATATTGACATGGCACAATAAGCATACACACGTCATGGTAGATATCTGCATTTGTAAAATAATCTAGCTGAAAAGATGTGTGAAGGCCAACATTTTCCTCAGTCCATATCCATATCAAATGGGCTGAGACTGGCATTGTAAGACCCACCCAAAGTGAAGACTGATTAGTTAATGAACCTCTCACGAACATCTTCAGTACTACCGCCCTCTTTGCAATATGGTTGTCTGGAAACCTGCCTCAACACATCTGTTTGATAGGTATTTTCTTTGATGAGTAATTCATTTCTAGCTTCAAATAGAGATTTTGACAAGTGCTTCTTATTAACACTGTGACTGCAATTGACAACAATACCTGCTACAACTTATCAGTAGGTTAAAACTGACGCCAATATGAATGCTTGGCCGACACAAGCCAGTTATCCCTCACCTAGTATTTAGCAATTGCAGAGTTGGTCTTTGTGCATTGTGCCAATTGAAAAGAAAAATGAATATGATTCATGTGGGATGGTTCAATACAAATGTTGCTGATGACGAGAAAGGAAATAGGTAGGAGGGTTCAATACCACTATACAACAAATTGAACTCTTTGCTGGCTCGAGAAAGGAAAGAGGTTTTCTGTTGATTATTCAAACTCACACATCAGAGGCCGAATATTGTTGACATATTTAGCTTGGGGAACCTGTGTCCAAACGTAGTGATCTTAGTAAAAGAAGTAAAAAGGAACAGTATGTTATTAGCTACTTCATCAGTACTGCTCTCACATGAAAGCCCATCTGTTTAGTCTGTGAACACTTAAATAACGTTGACATTTACAAAGGTCATTCTTGTCTCTTGTTTATCCGGGTTGGTAGCCTTTGGTTTCTTGGTTCTGGGTCTATAGGTCTCTTCACTCTGCAATTGAATAGAATGACATTAAAAAGTCTCCAGTTAATTTGGCTTCAAACGTGTTGGATCGAATCTCAAATCCTCCATGCTTATATGACACATCCCAAATCTTTCACAAGTAACACACCACAAGTAACTCTTGAATTTCCCCTTGGGGATCAATAAAGTATCTATCTATCTATCTATAACAAAATAAATAAATAAATAAATAAATACAGTAAAATAAAATCTGACTGCAGGGGAGGAATAGCTTTTCATCATGTGTTATTGGGAAATATGAGTGGGTAACCACTGACCACAGCATCGGACTAATATGAGCGGATTGCTACATGCAGTCAGTCAGATAGTCAGCAGTTAGCAAGCACAGTGTTTGAGGTGCTCGTGTTGAGGCAGAGACAGGCCATCTACTGTGAAATAGAAACAAGCCGTTCAGGTGAAGCTGCTGGTTATTGTCATGGTTTCACTGTAAAGAAAAATAAAGCACAAAGTGAGCTCTTACAAACAACACTATGTGACTCAAAAATGTATTTAAAAAAAATAGATTGATTTGTTATGGTTATTATTATTATTATTATTATTATTATATTATATTGGAAAGTAATTGAAAGCAGTAGTCAAACTTAAGAAACTACTATATGTATTTTTTGAGAATGTTAAGTAAACATTGTGTTGAAATTCACTGTTAAAATGTGCCATTTTGTCTGGTATTTATAGTTCTGTGCATGAATTGTAACACACAAAATATAATCTTTTAAAGCTTGAATGCAAAGATCCGGGCCATCGAGGCCAAGCTTCAGATGATGGACGAGAACCCCGATGAAGAGTATGCAGGACCCTCCCCGTACCTCTATAACAAGCCTCCAGAGAATAATAAACGGCACCAGCCCTACAACAAACCTCACCGCAAATTCAAGAGATGACCCAACTCTAAAATGCACACACACATACAGATACAGACACACACACACATACACACACAGCTCTTCCCAACCTGCTACTGATAGGATGACTACCCCTTCACTCACTCACACACACACGCACACACACACACACACACACACACACACACACTGACACGGTACCACTGTATTCCACAATGCTGAGATGTTTTCAATTCAGACTGTAGTCTAAGTAGCCTAGTAGCGGAAAGGTCTTGAGCTCTTTTACATCCTGTGATCTTTATAAGAGGAGGCTGTGCAGTGTATTCCTGTCCTGCTGTAAATATGTGTGTTCTTAACCGAGGTAGCATACATGTGTTCTTTTTTTTTTTCAATTTTAAGAGTTAGGTTTGGGTTTGAATTAAATGATTTTAAATGCATATATCTCTTGTAGCTCTTATGTTTATCTAAGGGTGTTTTTGTAATGTATGCTCATTTTTAAGCAATGTTATTATGTTAAACATACATGTATACACTCAAGTACATCCTTTTTGTCTCCAGATGTGGTGCATAGCCTTTTTTAATGTTTGCCTTAATAAGATTACATTTGAATTGTGAATTAGTGACTAGACAGAATTACTTTATGTTGCTCAATATGGATATGGCTGAATTTAAAGTAAGCAAGTACTGTGCACAATTTCTCCAGACAACTTAGTCTACTTACAGGGCACATAGTTGGTTCTCCTATCCGGATTTGAAATCGAAACACCTTTCCTCCGTCAAAACTCACCTGCTGGATTTAAGGGCTTAAACACAATCTAGTCCGTTTGGAGATTGTTGATGGCGTTGCCACTCTTCGATAAGGGTCTGCAATTCTTGCATACCACAATTTGTTTTGTTTTTTTTTTTGCTTTTGTTTGGTTTTTTTTCTGGAAAATTGACACCTACACTTTTTATAGGAACATACATTTTTCGTTATGGCAAATGCTCTTATAGGCTAAAATAACAATAAAACAAAATTTTGACGATCTTTCTTAGACTGCTTTTTTCTTCTTATTTTCCTATTGAAGAAGAATATCGGGAGGTGGCACGCCGTTTGTGCCCAAAGATATTTGCAGAGGATGTCGCTATCGAAGGTTTTTGCAGTGCACGGTCCTGTAGTGTGTGGTTTACTAATGTGACGCTGATGGAAGCTCCACCCAGTACAGGTTCATGGACATGCCACCTCAATAGAATACTCGAGTCGATAGCCTACCTGTGTGAGTGTGGTCTGCAAGAGTAATTCTTCTCAGTTTTGGATCACCACCTAAAAATGATACAATGAGAGAAAATGCTGTTCTGACCATAAGGACTAGAATAGGCTACCATAAAGCTCCGTGGGATAATAGCCAACCATGAACTGCTCTCGGCTGCAAAACTGCAGTGATTTTAACATTGAATCAACCACCAATTTGATTTGGCCATTTTCAGTAACCTTCCTTAGACCTCTAATATTATTTTTGCTTCAAAATGAGTTTTCATGAGTCTCATTTATGGGCTGTCTACCGTTAAGTATTGCTACACTTGTCTAATGTGTGTATCCTATAGCATAGCGACAATAATTGAAGCCATTTAATCAAATGGCCTAGCTAAAAATATAACAAACTAAAAAAATGTATTTGGGAAATGTTGATTAAAATAGGCTACATAAACATCGCTGAAAAAAAGCCTTTATAGTCTACGCTTTACCAGGGATTTCATGAGTTTACAGCGATTAAACGGAGTTTAAAATGGTCTGCTATTGACCATAGGGTAATACACTCACATGGCCCTATGTTGGTGTGTTAATCGAAAGATAAATACTGAACTGATTGACCTTAATGTTAGGCTTAATCACCGTTAGTTAGGCTAAATATTTAATGCACATATGGTGTAGAGTAAGTGTTTTCTTTTTTGTTCTATCTAGAAAAAAATGGGAGTTTGAATAATATACCGTAGACTGCAAACCGATGGTAATGCAAAGCCTTGACGCACAATAACTAGAGGCAGCCTATCATAAGCTAATTGCATGGAAAACAATAATCATATTAATTAATTGCAACATAATTATAAAACATTTGGCAATAGCTAATCAGCAGGAAAATAATCGTGAATTTATTTAGGCCACTACGGACTTTGGATATGTGTATTTCAACACAAACAGGAAGGTATGGGTTTAGGCCTAATACGGCCCAAATTTTTGACGTTTGTTAGCCTCAATAATCCAGACAATGTCAAAATTGTACAGCTTCCAGTTGATGCAAACTGACATAGCTGACTGTCTGCATAGAAGATATTGGGTGTTTTTTGTTTGTTTTGTTAAAGACTCGGTTATATTCCCTTATTTCCAAACGTGTTGTGCATAATAGGCCCGCACGATATCTTTCCCAAGATTATTTTCTGTTTGTCAAAAAAATCCACTGCGTTTTGTAAGATTTATTTAAGCCTGTGTAGGAAATGTTCCTTACTTTCATATTAATCCAAATATAGCGTCGTTTTTCAGTCTCCCCTCCCTCCCCGTAGACTAGGTTCAGTAATTGCACTCCTTAGCATATAGACTATAACGCAAGTGAATTAAGGGCAAGTCTACGCTGAAAAGTTGTATTATATCTCAAGATACCGTGTGCCGCACCTCCATATTGAAGTCCTTACTCTAGCTGTTGAAGTCGTAACCATAAGCCAGTGCCTCGTGCAATAAGTTTGCCCTCCCCCTGATTCACGGGGCGCGCGACTGAACTTTCACTACAGTTGCGCAGAGGGAAGGTAGGCAACGTCCTGACCAACTCACGCTCCTATGAGCAGATTGGGAGCAGACCTGCCAGCCCCTCAATTTCATCTACTTCCTGTAGTCAGCAATTCCATCCCAAAAGAGGGAAAAAAGTGGAAGGAAGAATTTGACTAACAGTTCTAAATAAGGCGCCCCGAGGAACAGCATACACTTGGCCGTCTTCGCTTCTGCTCATACAAGTCTAGCGGTGCTTATGGCGGAGTATCTCACTTTTTACATCGAGTAGCCTAAATATCGAGAGGTTGCCGTGCTTGACACAGAGTACGAAAGAGAGATTCGAGTTCCAAACAATATAACCGCGTAGCTAAACAAAGATGCTTCGTGCGGAGGATTACGCATGGTGGTTTCCGTGAGTAAATCAGTAGCGTCGCGTGAAAGGGAGTCGACTTCAGCGTTTGATAAACTACCATACCATAAGCGACTATCGTTTTTACTGGGCCTTTTTCATGTATTGGAAAAATGAGATTTTGGCCCCTCTATCAGAGGGAAATCAATTTCTATCCGAAGGAATTCCCACTAAACAGGTAACAATTATGTGTAGATATTGGTAGGCTATTTCATGAAAAAATATCGATAGAGTATGGTTACCACTTTCAACACAACCGCGTAGGCATTCATAGCTGTAAGCTAGTCATTGCTACAATCATAACCTGAAAGTGTGCTAAAACAGTCATATATTGTTTATCTGCTGTGGTATTGCTAAGAAATGCACATCGTTTTAGATGTTGTTTCACTTTAACCTAACGCATTGTCTTCATGCTGATTCCAGAGCTGGAAGCTTGTCATGTTTTTCGTCTTTAAAGTGATGTCATGAGAATCACAGTAGTTGTGTACAAAGATCATCTGCAAGCCGTGTAAAACGTCGCTATTATGAATACTGTGATTTGTAGTCCACCCTCTTCACATGCCAAGTCTGCAGAGAAAAATTAGATTTTAATTACTGCCATTAAAAATCAAATTTGCAATTCTTTGGGTGGCTCGTTGCCTTTTCTGATTGACAGTTGAAATTGACACTCCGGATCCCTCTTATGGTGAGCATTTCAAGCTATTTGTAATTGCAGGTAGTTTTTTTTTTCAGCTGCCTGGATGGCGAGGAAAATACGATTACTTTAAGAGGCACGGGTTAAGTGTGAGGAAAAATCTATCCAAATTTAAATCGCTTCATTAGAAGTGGGGCTTTTGTTACGAGGTTTTAAATGCACAGTTTAAATCCGTTTTCATTGTTTTGGGCTCTTATATAGGCTAGTCCATGATGCTGGAGGGGTTTGGAAGGCTAATGTTTCTTGCGATGGAGCTGTGTGTTGACACTTTGCCGATGAATCCTGTCTTGTAGGTGATTTCTCCAGACTCACAGACTACACCGAGATCAACACGCTGTGTGGACTCAAAACACGGACACACAATGGTAGGTAGTTTGTAAAACTTTGTTGTTACTTTTAAAAATGTTGATTCGGTTGTACGTTAGTTTATGCAGTCGTTAATAGGCCTACAAGTATTTTCATCTCTACTGCATGTATTTGAGGAAAGGCTTCACGTCTGCTCGCCTTTTAGGAAACAAACTGTGATTAGTGTATTGTCTAAAATGAGTCGGAATTGTCACAGCAATTGGCCTTTTGTCGTCCACAAGGTCTCCTCAGATCATTGGTGTTTGTTAGTAGAATATAATCTTAATTTAGATTCAGACGGGTAGGGACACATTTATGATGTACAAGGTTATCGAGGGGCTATTTGACCTGTAAAGAATTGCCACAATATTTAAATTGCAGTCACATTCCGACGGAGAATCGCACAGATCGAATATGGAAAAAGATGACCCACGTTCATCTCCAAGTCCTCCGTCAACACCGTCCGTCTGCTCGCCCATATCCTCCTCCTCCTCCTCCGTGCCGTCCACGGGGAAGAACGTGTGCGCAAGCTGCGGGCTGGAGATTCTAGACAGATATCTGCTCAAGGTAAGTGCAGGTTGGAACGGACGCGCGACGCATCATCCATTCGCCTAAAAAAAGTCATTTTACGCACGCTAAAATTCAATGCCGTGTCTGTAACAGTAACAATATAGAATTTACTAAGTAAGACAATTTGGCATTGTATACCGTTTATTCAGATGTTGCTATTTACACCAGTTCCTGACTCGCGTGCAGTCGCGTGCTGAAAAGTTAAACAAGCGGGTGTGTTTTGCAGGAAGTGTGTGCTACTTAACGGTGATGATTATGAGTTCGCTATCTATTTGCTATTTGTTTATCTAAGAGGGAAACTAACTCACACGAGACATGTGGGATCTACCTTATCTCAACAATATGACACGTCGAGACTCCCTATCCGGCAAGAAGTCATTGTTTTGTATTAATGACTGTTTAAAAGCTGGAAAGTAATTGTGCTCTGCGCAGTCTTTCTGAAGGGAAAATGCAGGGCAGTACTTTGTCCTTGACATGTCAAATGGGAGAAAGTCAACTGAAGTTTGACAACGATACATTTTTTGAAGATGCTGTTGTTAGAACACCTCTCATTGAAACAAACACCACAAATATATTTTTGTTTAAACGAATAAGCTGACGGGTTTGTTGTTTAGACTATTGCAGTCCACAGGGTGCTATATTCCAGGAAATACTCGTAACCATATTTTATGTCAAGACATGCGAGGGTGTTCTTATTAAAGTATAAAGTCAACTGATACGTTGATGAATAACCTGTTAAAAAATACATGTGTGCTGCATTGACTGTGCTGTAGCCTGCGCTACGTTGCGTTGTCAATGTGATAGGCCCAAAATGTTTTGCGCAAAATGTTGTCAGTTAACTGTATAACCTATTATTCTGTATAGCCAATTCTCTAATGGCAATTTTAGATTTTTATCAATTATTATCGGCCCTATTATGGGTGGTTATACTTTTAAGTAAGGTATCTTACGTTGTAGCTTGGGTAGGCTTTTATGGTGGTTTTTGTTTTATATATATATAGAATTATTTATTTATTTTATACGATCAATTTATACCTGTGTGACAATTTTATTCTTTTCAGGTGAATAACTTAATTTGGCATGTAAGGTGTCTGGAATGTTCCGTCTGCAGGACGTCATTGCGTCAACACAGCAGCTGCTACATCAAAAACAAAGAAATCTTCTGTAAAATGGATTATTTCAGGTAGGGTAAGTTTTTCACTTTGCTTTCATTATTGGGGTCAGTGTCTGTGAACGCTTGTTTTTATGTCACCCGGAATCACCGATGTTTTACGCTATATATACTAGTTTCCTTATTTCCCAACTTAATTTTCATAAATATCAAACGTCAGCACGTGGTCTTTTGTGCCCAAGTCAAATACACAAATGTGCAATATCGAATATTTTTTTAGCCAATATCTATTACAGGCCCATTACATTTATAATGTGAAGAACTTTGAGTCTGTAATCAAATAAGCTTCACTTTCATAGGCTATTTGAAAGAACAAATGATGAAAACATAACAATATTAAGCTATAATATTGTATGTGCGATTTACTCTCAATTGATTGTAAACACCAAAATATTTTTTGGAAAATTCGGTTCAAACTAAATTGGCCTACTTTGTATTACTTTGCACTGCAAATTTAAGTGATATTTTTCAGACAACATTACGATAAAGGACCCTTATGTGTAGGCTAATCACCTCTGTAGGGTCGCCTTCAAAGACATTTAAAATGACCAAGCAATCTCCAAGCAGCAGTGATATCT
Source organism: Sardina pilchardus (assembly GCF_963854185.1). Taxonomy (NCBI): domain Eukaryota; kingdom Metazoa; phylum Chordata; class Actinopteri; order Clupeiformes; family Clupeidae; genus Sardina; species Sardina pilchardus. The sequence continues at coordinate 17,804,932 of NC_085007.1, read as the reverse complement.
TTTCCGGTGTAGTTTGCAAGTTATGCAAACTCTGGTGGTGATAGTAATGATAACAGGACAAAACAAATAGACTTTACTATTGTCTTCTATTCTTTCAAAAACATCAATCATGATTTAAAAAATAGAACACTTCAAAGAAACATAATTGTCACTACCACTGTAAATTGACTTTGAAATTATTATTTTGTTAAAGATAACCAAGGAATGGCCTACATTTGATTGAAACCCAATAAAACCTAACCCCTTAGAAAAACATTTTGCTTCTGCCAAACCTACACATGGCATTATGTTCTGTGGAGGGTGGCGAGTGGGACTGCTACGAGACAGCAAAGCTGTGAAATCTCATTCAGGATGTGGGGGCTACAGTGGCTCATGATTGCAAAGCACTCATCACAGCCCCTGAATAGAATCGCTCGCGAATTGGCCAGCCTTCACTGTTCATTCGCCCTGTCAATGTGAAGTGACTGGTTCTTTAAAGTCAATACTCTGATTTTTAGGAGAACGTTTGTTTTCCGTGTTAGGCCAATAAGCTGAAGTGATGCTTCACAAGATGTGTTATCAAAGGCCAGCTTCTCAAAGGGACAGCGAGACTGTTTGGATGGTAACATCAGCTCGTTACCCATTGGTCCCAGACATCCATTTATTAGATTGATCAAAGCAGCCTTGGAGAATAAGTGTCAGCTGAAATAGTCGACATGGCGTGAGTGTGAACACCAGCAAGTGGCTGTGGGATGCACTCTGACGGCTCAGCTGCTATCAAATTGAATTGATTTTGATTTACAATATCTTCAATTAGATCACTCAGGGCACTCGGAGATATAGTTACAGAAGTGTTTTTGAAAGGGTTTGTGTACAGTTCAGTTTATCATATATTATATAATTATTGATTGTAAGATATTACAGTTGTTTTCCTCATTAAGCATACCCATGTGGTAAGTTAAGGTATAGTTTCATTATTTAAAAATGACAAAACCGATTATAGAAACACAATATGTTTGTTGTACTTAGTACCACAACTTCATTATTACTTTTATAAGAGGATATACATTTTTTTTACTCCAGAATTTGTGTTTTTACAATTATGGAATATAGTTCCTTCCTCTGCTAGCATACAGCTACAGATAGACACCATATATGAATTCAAAAACACACATTTTTGCGCCAAATTGTATTCATGTTCGACAACTTTTAGAACCAAGCAAGCTCTTTTTATTTTTCCCCATTTTTTTTTTTTTTTTAACTAATTCTCCACCAAAAAGTACTGCCCTGTGAGTCAAATTGCTGGTTCCATCGTATTTTGAAATACATTTCCAGCAACACTGAGCTTTTTAAGAAAACCTCTAAAACCTGCCTTTATACAGTGTAGCTCTTGTAATATTTTTTTTGACCAATGTAGGGTCTCGTGCCATCATGGGAACTGTACTATAGGCAAAACTGTGATTGACTGTGTAATGCATTCATGTAGACAAGGGCAAAGGGGGGCTGTAATAGCTTCAAGGTTGAGAGCGAGCCAGGGCGCTCTCTCTCGCTCTCTCTCTCTCTCTCTCTCTCTCTCTCTCTCTCTCTCTCGCTCTCTTTTGCGGCAGCCTGTGGAAGGGAAAGCAACACCTGAGCCCTGGCCAGACCAGAGGGGAGAGAGGGAGGGAGAGAGACGCGAGTGGCCCAGCTCGGCTCCCCTTCACTCTCCTCTTCTTTGCCCACTCCTTAAAACAGGATGCGGGGGAGAGCTCAAAGAGCTGGCTGCTAGGAGTGGTGTGTGTGTGTGATAGAGGGAGAGAGCACGAGCCAGACAAGATGGTCCTAAGGCCTGGAGGACAGTGTTGCTCTTGAGGTCAGGAGAGAGAACGAGATTTATAGAGAGAGAAAGATGTAGAAAGAGAAAGGGAGAGGGAGAGAGAGAGAGAGATGTAGAGAGAGAAAGGGAGGGAGAGAGAGATGTATAGAGAAAGGGAGGGCGAGTTTGGTGTCTGTCTATGGCTCAGGCAGTGTCCAGCGGCTGAGGTTTCTAAGCGTCCGCAGTTCGAGGCTGATTGTTATTCTGGGTTGTCAGCGCCGTCTCTCAGCGCGGTTGTCTTCAGCCTGAGGGAGCGGATGGCCTGCAAGCTGCATGTGTGCCGAGTCTCCTGTGGTGCTTGGGCACTCTGCTGGGTGTGATGGAGGGATGGGGGCGTCTCTCTCTCTCTCTCTCTCTCTCTCTCTCTCTCTCTCTCTCTCTCTCTCTCTCTCTCTCTCTTCTCTCTCTTTCTCTTTCTCTCCATCTTCCCGGTTGTAAACTCCTGGCCCCTTTTATCGCATTGACTCACTTGTTTATTAACACAGCTCTCATTATGACTGAGGCTGAGGTTCACAAGTCTCCGAGTCAGATGGGGAAAGTCAGTAAACTGGGTTGTATCTCCATCCATCTTGAGGTCCATATTGCTTTCAGCCTTTCCACACTAGATGAAATTTAAAAATGATTTTCAATGGAGTAATGTTTTTATTAGAATAGAAATGTTAAGGGTATGCTCAGCTTGCACATCTCATTTAACGTTTTATGCACGTTTTATGTGTAGAGCCACAATGCAGATAGTAAAGGCAGAAGATTGTCAGTGTCTGTGTTGTTGCGACTGGATTTAATGTTTAGTAAATGGTAACATTGGGCCGAGTTCTACACATCTGATTGATCAGAGAGCAAAGTGTAAAGAAGAAAAAAGGTTATCTAAGAGGTACTCATTTGTGACGTTTGAATTCGTGGAATCATGATGCCTAAGAAATGATGACATTTATTCACATTGTTTGGAATGGCAAGCAGTTTCTCAGCACATCATTAACAGGAGATACGCCACCAGGCTGAATACGATTAGAAGTTCTAACATATACATGCATACGAAACTGTTGAGCCACTATCACTGTTGCTTGTGTTATATCAGGAAAAAAGATTTTTTTTAAAAAGATGCATATATTAAGAAGATACCCTCTTTTTAATGTACGTTGTATGAAACATCGTATAAGCATCTATAGAAAATCTGGCTTATACAGCAATACAGATTGGAGTCCAGAGGACATTTTAACCCACCGATGTGTGCACTGGATGGAATTCTGTATGTGTCTTTGGACAGAAAGAGTCTCATTTCTGTCAATCTCCCGTCTCTCTTTAGACTGACAGTTGACCTAATGGGCCATAATTGCAGGAAATCAAAGCAAGTTTACTCTGTTTTGGCGAGTTGGAGGAGGTTGTGGGGGGCACCTGAAGCAAACGAGTCAGTGCTGTAGCTAAAACCTTGTTAGGCAAGAGAAGAGGGGGGGGGGGGCGGGGAATGGTTATGGATTCTAGAGTCTGGCCGGCCACACAGGAAGTTGCAAAGCACTGCTAATCAGAGGTACCCTGGGATGCTGACACGGTAACCTGAGCGGACTTGCATGGTGCTCAGACTGGCAGAGGAGAGAGAGAGGAGAGAGAGAGAAGAGAGAGAGAAGAGAGAGAGAGAGAGAGAGAGGGAATAAGAGGGAAGGAGACACAGAGAGAGAGAGAGAGAGAGAGAGAGAGAGAGAGAGAGAGAGAGAGGAGGGGGTTGGTGATGGAAATGATGAGCACTGTAACCCAGACTCTTTCATCAAGCCTCCGAGGCACACTGATGAGGTTTTCTCTCGCTTGTTCAGTTCTTCTCCTTCTTTTCCCTTCTCGCTTTCACTAGGCCTCTCTCTCTCTCCATTTCTATCTATCTATCTCTGTCTCGTGCCTTCTTTCTTCTTTCTTATTTTCTGTATTTTGCGTACAGCTGCAAAGGTTGGTTGTTGCTGATTTATTTAAAGAGGTCTGCTAAGGCTTGGAAAACTTTTAATTGTTATTGTTTGTTTTTTGGATGTTAGTCTTTGAAATTAATGCTTGTGTATTTATGTGTAGGCTTATGTATTGAATTCAAAACAGTCCTATTATATAGCTCCATAATTAAATATACAGTATAATATATATATATGAGTATTTCTCAAGGAGCTGAGTTTGAATTTATATGGGTTATTTGATATATTGGTCCTTGCGATACTACATGGGAATTTATCTCTTACATGTTCATATAGTGCACATGGAAATGGATATCAGATCCTAACGGACTTGTGGTTCAAAAATGGCTAAGGTGGCTTAATCTGACAATCTGAGTAGTAGGCTACCTGCCCAGCTGGTCTGTATAGGCCTACACATCTAGCTTCTGTCGGTACAGTGCGCTACAGTCCACACAAATACCCGGATCAAACAGCCTCTCTCTCAGAACAGATTTACATGGGATTACAGAATTCCCAGAGCATATCAAAATTAATCTGCAAATTATGTACTTCTTGAAAGCCATTCTTCTGGACTGTAGGTGAATTACCCCAGGACTGGAGAAACGCTTTGTGGGCAGGACCCCCACCCCTCTCTCCCACTCGGGCTCTCTCTCTCTCTCTCTCTCTCTCCCTCTCTCTCTCTCTCTCAAACGTGCGCACACACACACATATCCCCCCCCCCCCCCCCCCCAGGAGTATTGCAGGGCTGTGGGACAGAAGTAAATCCAGAATAAACACCAGGTTTTCGAGCACGGGGGCACAATCAGACACGCACTGAAGTCGAGCCTTAAGAAGAAACAAAAATCCCCCTTTTCTGTCGAGTTTTCCCCCACACACTCTCTCTCTCTCTCTCTGGTTGGGATTTTGTGGCAGACAGGCTGCGGCAAAAGATTACGGAGCTGTTCCACAACGTTTCTCTCTAAACAATCCTTCTGAAATGCATCATTACTCATATGCTGTATTCCCGCTTTGGACTGACATTTGTCAGAGTGTGATTAGCAGAGTACACAGAGAGCTTCGCAATGGTTTGCAGGAGCTTAATGGAGATTTTGTGCACTCCACACTGCACACAAGACAGAATAATGGTTAAGATATTTAAGTGTGTATAGTATTATCATGCTTTTTGTGCTGTAAGCAGTTTTTATAGAGATTTTAAACTACTGTAAAAAAAAAAGCAAAGCACACTGGGTGTATCGCCTTGGTGAGATTCTCTGTCTCTACTGTTTTTTTGAAAACGCTAGGGTTTGATGGTGTTCACAGTTGCTATTTCGATGAGGTGCAACTTGATAGATAAGCTATCTGACTACTTAAATCAAAGCGTTGAATGTGTTGCAATCATAAAATAATACAATTCCTCATAATTGTATTACGTCTGCTCTGCATATGATTTGCATAAGTGAAACAGCATGAAGGAAAACCCATGTGTCCTGATGAATTCAACTTGATTGCATCCTGGGGAGTCCTCAGATCAGACCCCTGTCACATATTTGTTACCAAGAACAGCATACTGCCTAACCTAAAATATCTCTTAATATACGCCATTATTGTCAATTCTAAGGATGTTGATCTGTTGCAATTAAAGTCCTTATATTCAGACAAATAATTTGTTAAGCCTGCTTTTTAGTCATTGCAATTTACTTTGCAATTGACTGAGGCCATACAAAGTAGCCTGTATATCTTGTGGATTTCAGATAACTGGATTTATTTATGGAAAGACTGTGGATGTTTTTGGCCATATGCTAAGTGAAAGGTGCATGAAGTAAAGTGTAAGGCTCTGATGTGTTATTGATGGTGAAATACACTCTAAAAGCTGTTCCCCCAAACTATCCGTTTCAGAGAACCGGTGTGTCTTGGAAGCAGTCTCAGCCACACAGGGAAATAAACATGCCATGGGCACAAGGCAGAATCGTTATGAGAGTGATATAAATTTAAAAAAAGTATCAATGATGAATAGTCAGGATGGCATGTGGTTATTGCTCCACAGTTTGTGAGAAATTTCTGAATTATGCACATCCCACCTGTAAAAACATTGGTGGTCTAAGGCTATTTATAGCATCTCTGTAAAGCAGTGAACAGGGATATTGCATGCTATGTCTAAAGTTCGGCATTATTCTCTGATGACTAGCTTTGCTTTGAATCTGAAAAGGGTGAACGCTTTCAGTGCCTGCCATGCATATCCGGGGGAAAAAATAACTTCATTCAGAGATAATTATGCTCTCAAATTTGTAGTAGTATACAATTCATTTTATTTGAAATTGCACTTTGTTCATGAAATGTGTTGTAATTGCACTACTTATAATATAATGTATTTCAGCTATGTAAATGATAATTTTAGTACATTTGTTTAAAGTCTATTGTGCGTGTATAAAGATATGATCCATATCTTGTCTGTTTTGCATACTGCCTAGAGAATTCTCTTCTGTATGTTGCGGATATTCCTCCGCAGTTGAGCATTGATGCCCTGTGGCCTCTTTCTTTCTCTCACAGTAGGTTTGGTACGAAGTGTGCCCGGTGTGGTCGGCAGATCTACGCCAGCGACTGGGTGCGGCGTGCCAGGGGCAATGCCTACCACCTGGCCTGCTTCGCCTGCTTCTCCTGCAAGAGGCAGCTGTCCACGGGCGAAGAATTTGGCCTGGTGGAGGAGAAGGTGCTCTGTCGGATCCACTACGACACCATGGTGGAAAACCTCAAGCGCGCCGCCGAGACCGGTGAGGGAGCTGCCCTGTCTCTCACACTGTTTAATAGCAAATCCCCTGGAGGTCTCAGGTGGATGTCAGCACTGATTGTAACATGTAACACTCAGTGAGAGACCGTTTTGGCCCTAGTTTAAATGACTGGGAAAGTCTGTCAGTTAACTTAATTTGACTTAGCCAGTTTTTGCTCGTTGCCTGAACACTAGACCCACGCTTAGACTAAAGTAACACAATTTGAAGTTTTGTTGCCATATCTCAAACACATGTACCTATACCTTAAACAAAAGTTGCAATTCTGCAACACACTTACTCTTTACTTTATGTGACACTCTTGCATACTACTCTCTATGTCATACATATGACACTTCGTTCAAAAATGAAATCTCAAAAAGCCCTCAGTTTAGCCATTGTAAATGGTGATGTGAATGGTATATATCCCAGTGTTGTGTCATGTTGTACTTGTGTGTAGAGTTTTGGCACAATGAGCGAAGTTTGGCGAAATGTATTTAAGCAAGGTGTTTTATATAAAGTAGACTAGTATGTTCCTCCTGATCTGAAAGTGTATGCTTAATGATGCAAGTGTGTTCATTTGTTTGACAAAGGATTGTTGATAGCAGAGTTTAGGTACTGATGGTAGAGTTTCAATTTGACATGGATGTGAAAGGTATATTTCCTAGTGTTGCGTTATGTTTACTTGTGTGTAGAGTTTTGGCACAGTGAGCGAATTTTTGCAAAATGTGTTCAAGCAACGGGCAAATACTGTAATTGAGTTATTGTGTGGCATTTATTCTGAGCTGACCCACTGATCTTGCTCATGGTATTGAATTAGCATTAGCAACAAATTAGCTAATACATTTTGCCTCCTTAATAAATGAACTTCAAATAGACTTCAGACTTTGCACTCTGTTTGTCTGTCATGTACGTTGGGGCCCTTTAAGTGCTACATCATTCTCTGTTCTGGTGAAATGAATATACAAGTAAGCATTGAAATGAAATTATCCTCTCGTGATTCATATCACTTGTAGTTCTATTTGCGTGCTCCTAGTGTAAGGAATGTGATGAATGTAAGACACTCTCTTAGTACATGCTATTTAAACTCCTGCGTTTAGATTGTGCATTAACATCCATAACCATCTCTCTCTCTCTTTTTTTTTCTTTTTCTCTCAGGCAGCGGACTCACTCTGGAGGGGGCGGTACCATCCGAGCAGGACAGCCAACCAAAGCCAGCCAAAAGAGCGCGTACCTCTTTCACGGCAGAGCAACTTCAGGTGCGTCACTCATGGGCGGCGGGGCAGTAAATGACTGCCTGCGATTGTTGCGGTCGACTCCATCTGTTATCAAAACTCTCACGCGCACCATCCATAAAAATTCAAACCCAGCACCACGGCCTGCCTTTTAGCCTTTGTTCTCACATCAAACACTCTTGTGCCGGTGGTGCAGCCAGTGGGAGTGTTAGACAGTTGGGGTTTTCCAGCAGATGCTTAATCCCTCTCCAAACGGCCATACTTCTTCGCCGTTATTGCAGAAGGCACTATGTAGGGCTCTTCTGAACATGTAGTGTTTTGTTAATATGACACTCAATGAGTTAATCATTAAAATGATACCTATAAGGAATTAAAAGGTTATGCGTGTAATAACAATGTTACTAACATTTATCAACAAATTTATCAAGTTGATAAGTCAACGTACAGATCTGAACCAGTAAACACGCAAAACATCAACCAGTAAAAGCATGCTAGTTATGGGAATTGACCTGGCAGTGACTAGTTTGCATTTTTTAATAGGGTCATGTCTATACTCCATTACGTACCATAGGAAACTACGCCCCTGCCATACACACACACACACACACACAAAACACAAGCACACCCCACACCATTGTTTTTAGTAACATGGCCCACAATGTTCCCTCTCCTCTCCCAGGTGATGCAGGCTCAGTTTGCACAGGATAACAACCCTGACGCTCAGACCTTACAGAAGCTGGCAGACATGACGGGGCTGAGTAGGCGCGTCATACAGGTAAAGGGATTCCTCCCCAGCGCAACCATCCACTGAACTAGCTTTGTGCTCTCATAGGTCTAGAGCAGTAATATATACGCATGTACACACATGCATGTGGGCTTTGATTATGCCATGTGCTGAATTTCTTGAATTAATTATTGAATTAGTCATTATCTCGTTCATTTTGTCTCTCATCTGAACAACATGAGTGTGTTTATTATATTACTTTTAAATATCTCTTAGGGAAAATGTATACTGTATATACATACACACACACACACACACATTATGCTTAAAAAAAATACATCTACAATGTACTTAAGTTGCACTTCCATCCTACTTTCTTCCAAGGAAGTTTGCATTACACGTCATGTGACAGTGGTAATGTTGCATTTTTATAGGTTTGGTTTCAAAACTGCAGAGCAAGACATAAAAAGCATACCCCTCAGCACAGTGGGCCCCCCCAGGGTCACCCCCAGGCGCGGATGCCCCCCTCCCTGCCTGACGAGCTTCATTACTCCCCCTTCGGAAGCCCAGAGAGAGCGCGCATGGTGGCCCTGCATGGATACATAGAGAGTGAGTGAAGGAGCATTCACACACCAGTCTCTCCTGTTGATTGCAATTGGCACTATCTGGCTTTTTTTTGGTGGAGATCTTTTTGATGCATGGAACATGGTTGGTGGGGAGAGGGGGGACTAACGGCACTGTTGATTAAAGGTTTAATACTGTAGGTTCTAATCGTAAGCTTATTTTGTGCTTAGTATTTAAGATGAAATGTTAAAACAGCAATATATGAGCTATCTGATTCTAATACCAGTCCTAACACCAGATGTCATTGTGTTTTCCTGTGAGTTCAGTCTTTGTGTCATTTACAAATATAAATACTAGTTATTTGATATATTTGGCTTGTTTGACTAATTGCAAAATAGAGCCTGACTCCATCTTAATTTCATTTTGGATTGAGAGTCAAAGACATAACACATTTTTATACTAACATCATAATGGAAATGTGTGTGATGCATGTCCATCATTCTTGTCTGTCATGGGTCTCTGACACGTGTCCTTGTTCCACCCCAACCACTTCCTCAGGTCACCCGTTCTCGGTTCTGACGTCGCAAGGTATCCCCCATCAGGCCATGGCACTTCCTCAGCTCCCCCTCAGCCGCTAACCCTGTCTGACGAAGCGACCGGCGCCACATCGCGCCGTGCGACTCTACGCCACGCCACAGATGTTTATTTGCTCCAACCCCGAGGAGCCTGCCACTCCTGGGGAGACGAGGACTCATTACCCCCACTTCATGTGTCCCATCTCACCTACGACCACCCACCGCCACGGCTACCTAAAACCTATCGTGCTTGTGACCTCTGAACTGCCCACGGCGGGACTATGCGTCCTCCCTCGTTTTGTTATTGACGCAGTGCGGACTCGACCGTGACTGGTCAGACTTGGTTGGAGAAAAAAAATCTGGAGACCCAACGCTACGCATTTCAGGCAAAGAGGACTTTCTTTCCCCGAAAGCCCCCAGGGACTGGACTCTTACCGAGCCTCGAGCCTCACTGATTCCCAAGCACACACTGTACCACATAATGACTCTTCTCATTGCTGCCAGAGCTCCCCCACCCCACCTCTCTCTCTAACAAACATACACACACACACTCTCACACCCATTTCTCTCTAACACACACACATTTCACTTTGAGACCTTTCATGTGGAGAACTGTTTTTGGCCAAAATCAAAACAAAGGAATGTAGTGGTGCATCTCATGACGCCAAATGTTGCTGTGAAAAAAAAAAAACAACGAAAGCACACAAAAGACAGAGAAAGGAATATCGCTAACTTTATTTGAGGACAGAAGTCAGGCTGTGAAGGTAAGATGTGTCCTCTTTTTGGCCAGTTGGAAAAGAAAATAAATGAAAACCTTTGAAAGTATTGTGTATTGATCAGAACTGTATGTGTGTAGGGTTTGACATGGTTGGCTATCATCTCAGCACTTGACAGTATCAGTTCATCCACTGCTGATATTCACCTGTATTATCAATAGAAAACTATGCCACTGTCTGTTCAGTTTTGTTGTGAACGAGAAAAAAATATTTATTGGTTAAAAAAAAGAAGGTAGTGCTACCAAAACATAATAAATACAGTTTTCTTCCGTATTTCATAATTGCATGATGCATACTTTTTGTTCCAAATTATCATGATGGACAAGTGACAACCTCCTCACAAAGTACTCTCTCCTTACATATGGCAGAGGTTAAGTGTGCTTATGTTTGTCTCCTCCATTTTGTGTCTCTTTCTCTATTTGACTGATGAGACTTTAATTGAATTGCTTACTGGGTTATCTTGGGAAATATCCTGTGGCATCAAGGGTGTCGATAAAAGAAGAAGCAACTTGTCATATTGAAAAGTACCGCAAAGAGTATTGTGAGACCGCAATAGAGTGTAATAAAAAGAATATTGAGCTTATTAAAAACACAACCCTCAGTCTGTAAGAACACAAACACAGTGACCGCCATGTCTCGTCTTTTTTGTAATATCATTATCTATTTAGTTTGTACCTGTGGGATTTGTAGATGTGAAGTTATGTCCACAAAGATTATTCAGATATTTCACTTCTTCAGCAATGATTATTCAGACATTTCACTCCTACTACAACAGTCTTAAGTCAGGGACATTGGTGCGACTTACTTTATTTCACAAGTTATGTCAAAGTGAGTGAATCCGTTATTCAGTATTTATTGCAGAAAAGGTTCTATTTTCAGCAGGACAAGCGAGAGCATAATTTCCTTCATTATATATATATTATATAATGCATCGTTAAGGCTTTTGCCAGGATTTTGAGAGGGGAACATGCCATGCCCTGTCACGAGAACAAAATAGAAGCACGTGGTGGGACACTGTGCAGAATTCCGAAACGGAGAGAGGGGGGGGTGCAAGAAAAAGAGCTACCTACCCTCTTGGAAAAAAGTCCCTTAATGCAAAAGAGTTTTTCAAAAGTATGTGTAAAAAGACAGTTACATGTAAAATTAACATGTAATCTCATGATTTTCGTGGTGTTATTATTATTTGTTTTTTTTGTTTTGTTTAGTTTTGTTTTGCCAATATGAGCAGGATGTGCGTCCATGTGTCTGCAGTAATACCTGCAAGTGTGCCCCTCTTTGTGTTGCCCAAAAGGGGAAAGGAAAATATGGTACAATTCCTCCCAGACTGGGGCTGTAAATATGACTCTTTACCAGCCGAAGAGGTCCAGTCAGAACCTGAACTGTGAACTTTGTTTTGTTTTTTCGGCTGCCAGAATCATCCCGTGTTCCAGAGTGGAATTGAGACCTCACGTTCTTGTATTTATTCAGGCAGGCAAAAATCTTCAAGCACTTTTTCCCCCCCTCTGAAATCGGCAACTCTGTAAAATTCTGCAAAAATTGTAGAAGGTGGAAGAAATCAAAATACAGACGTGTATGAAAAATGTTTTGTGTAATAAATGCAATAAATACTTTCAATTGCAAAGATTTTTTTCTATTGTTGTGCTTTAGAAATACAAATTCCACCGGGCAGGTTAGATTGAAAAGAGAGGCAAATTACATCATTTTGTGGAAAATTCCAAATTTCTGCACTCATCCCTGTGTGTGTGTGTGTGTGCGCGTGCGCGCACAAGTGTATTGGGACAGTGTGTGTCTGTGTGATCAGGTGTACGTTCAGATGTCTCAGATTTTAGCTGGTGTATGCAATAGTGTGTGTGTGTGTGTGTGTGTGTGTGTGTGTGAGTGTGTGTATGTATGCTTGATGGAGGACAGGAAGCAATCACAGGCCAATGGCTGAGCTGGCAGGCGCTTTACGGGTCAGTGTGTGTAGTAATGGCCCCGGCACTGATTCCACTGCCATCACATACAGGAAGTCACTGTCAGGCCGCATCACTGACCTGATCTCCCATCCCGGATTCTGTTTCAAAGAATACTCACTGCAACGGAATTTCTCCTCTCCATATGTACACGGCATTGTACACACACACACACACACACACATATAATGTGCTGCACAAATACACATATGCACACTAACACAGATACACGCAACACATCGCACTGAGAAAATGAACAAATACAGCAAGGTAGTATAGTGCCTATGCAGTCATTTTCAGCATAAAAATATTCCCTCATTTTTTTTTTTTTCCTATTGATGGACATGGGCATGGCTAAAAGCTCTGACAGAAACCATTTGATTCATACAACATTGTCTTCAATCAAGACATTAAAAAAAACAATAAGATTCTGTCTGCAATTGACTGCACTGACCAATGACCTAAAAATATAGACCGGAGTGCAAAATAAACCAATCAGTCAATAAGTCAAAGGGGTTGTAAAAACACAGTTACATGTTTGTCTGCAATATGACATTGAGCAAAATGTCTTCAAGTTGTCCCATGGTTAATTTATTGTTTGTCTATCTTTTCTAAATATGTGTCAATATTTATACTTCCAAAAATCGAAATCGTCCACTTATCTCGCGTATAAACGTATAAAATTGAAAAATCTCCCAAATTCTCCAATCCGATTCAGGGTCTATCTAAAAAAAGACAAATAATTTAGTTTATTAGATAAAATATTTGTTGTCCGTTTATCAGTGTCAGAGCCCTTGTTTATTAGAGATCAGACGTGTAGTTCTTCGCTCCAACGTTCTCATCCCAGCTCTTCCGACAAGTGCGCACAATCCACTCATGTTCTTCGTCATCTGCAAGAAGAGTGAATTTACAGATGTGTAAATTGTGTGTAAAATGATGTGTGATTTTAACACACACACAGAAGCTTAAGACACAGACAGTGAAAGAGAGAGAGCGCGCGCGAGAGAGCGTTTCCCTGGGGGAAATGGCGGGGAACAAATCTCCTCATTACACCAGTTGATCAGATTTAGACATTTAAAAACTGTCAAATGAGAAATGCAAATATGTTTAAAAAGCAATTTGGGGCAAGAAGAAAAACGACTTCGTGAATGATTAAAAAAAAAAAACTCTCCGAGACCAACAACAGTGGGTAATACGCTGCGTTTTAAAATGGGATCTGTTAATTGCGGAACGCGAGGTGGCTTTTCTGATGGTGCTGAATCGGATAACGCAGCTGCACGCACTTGAGCGCTCACCCCTGGGAACAAGGCGAACTGTGCCCATTGTAGGGAACAGGTCGTCTACTCCACTCTGATTGTCGGTAATTGCACGCAATGGCCCTAAACGGCCTCTCTACTCGCCTCTCGCCACTTCTACCTGGCTCACGCATGCAGCAATTGAAAAAATCTTCAGACCAGGGCTTGCATGGTGGCAGCTGCATGCTAACGACACGTCATCCCCACCTTTTTCTCTGTCTGCATCACACCTCCCTTCCTCGCCACAAAGGGGGTCAACTCTCGAGAGGAACATTTCATCACAATTTGAAACCAATTAATACCGCGCAACCAATCGCCACTGGTGCGGGTCTAACGACAATTGCCATTTCCTTAAGCCACGCATGGTAATTAGGATAAATTCGCATTTTCATATTTTCTGTAAATTGCCCTCTCAAGACTGATCGTCGCTCCTCATGGATCTGCTAAATTCATAGTCTTAACGCAATCCTGACTAAAAAGCACAGGTGGCTCTATGGTTCACATGCAATTTGTGGCTTCTGGACGTTTAATGCTTCGCCTGTATATTTTTCTACGCGTTGCTGCAGCCATTAGAATAACCATAGAGGCGAATAACAAATTATAGGCCCATGTCCCACAACGTACAATAAAACACACTCGTAACAAAGTCAGGCAAGCGTTAAATACACAGAATTTTTCTATATTTTTATTGACGAGTATTAGGCCTACTGTATCGAACTGCGTTCTTTGCTCTATAGCGACGGGAGAATGAGGGGAAACGGTAATGGCACCTTGTTAAATGTGTTTATCTTAATCCCTAAAATACACTCAAAAGGAAAAGTGTTTCCTTCCAAACAGAACTGGGCCTGCGATAATGGCTCAGAGATCATACCAACGCGGACTGCTGCTTTTTAATGACATCACAAAGAACTTACAGTAAGTTCAACAAGCAGATATGTAGATACAACCCATGAACAAGGCATAGACATATTTACACCCCCCCCCCACACACACACACACACACACACACACACACCTTTCAGAGCAGGTCTCTGTTAAGATCACTGATACCATCTCTGTCAGGCTTCAGTTCATCTCACAATGGAGTGGCAGCGACTCAAGATAAGGCTGCTTTCCTTGGCAAAGGGATATTTTGAATGGGAACCTTTGCGAGTTTCAAAGGCACAATTATTCCAGAAACAGGAAACCACAACAAACAATATGGCTACAGGGCCTCTGACCAATGGCAGGCCTGGCAGACAGAGCAAAACAGACAGTAGTTATGACTTTGAGCAAGGCACTGAGTCACAGAGCTGGTCGGCATTTTTTTTATGCAACTCTCCAATCACCACCGCCACCACCACCACCACCACCACCCATTTAAACACTGAAATTCTTGAAATGTTACATTTACATATTCCCCTCAGCAGTGGGTCTGAATCTGAATGTGTGTGATTCGCTTTCTGTGTGAAACACATCCTCTATCAATCAGGTTACATCCGCTCTTCTCCTGGACACAATTTTCAATAAATAAATAATCAATAAATAAATAAAAAATGGTGAATCTGTGGGAGGTGTGGAAGAGCAGGGACAAAATCACTGTCGATCACAGCCACCTTGGCTCACTGTGGTTTCTCTGCCATGCAAGACGCCTTCTGAAGTCCCTGGAATTAGTAATCTGCCGAGCCCCCTCCCAGGGGTTATTACAGAGGCTACATCCAGGATAATGACACGGGCTTGGCGACGACTGTTCTCAGTTAACGACAGCTTCAATTCTCACTGGCCTCTTGGAGAGACCCCGCTCCTGTGCTTCTGATTATTTAGGCTGTATTAAACTGTAGAATAATTGATCGCATAATCAAATTCAGATACAGAAGAAGTCTCAAAATAGCTAGACTGATTGTAAAATGAGTGATAAGTGGACTTCAGATGATTATTATTACTATAGCCAATATTCATATCAACAAGACAGCCATATACTGTAGTTACACAGTACAACAGCTCTACTCACATAAATTATTAAGTTGGAGAATAATATATCTTCAAAATGAATTGAACTGAACATATATCGAAGAGTGTGTAAAACTGAAGTGCACTCATAGCTTGATGCAGGAGGATGGAGTTAATTAGTAAGAAATGGAGAAGCTGATCGAGACTGCTCTGACTGATCATGACATCTCTGTGGCCCTGTCGATGACCCTTGGCAGTCAACAAGAGCTGTGACGAGTGCTTAGTACTCCACAGGCAGCATGGATGCTCTTTCACTAACCAAATTAAGACCAGAAAACTGCAATCCTATAGAGTGTTAAATCAGTTAATCAAAATAGTTTGGCTTTTGTGTTTAAATTCACTGAATACAACAGCTTTTCATGTTAAAAAAATAAGTTTTAAGATTCACAGATTTAAAAAAAAAAAAACCACAGGTACAAAAAAATGCTACGTGTTGTGCGTCACCCTGAGAGGTAAGATAAGTGTTTTTGTTTCATGATTGTCCCCTTGTGATGGGCCCCTCATGGCCAGCCAAGCTTCCTGACCATACCTGACCTCTCCTCTCCTTTCGACCCCTTCAACCGCGCGTCTAGTCAGGTGACCCTGCGCGGCTCTGGCGGCCCTAAAAAGAGCCCGCTTTGGCAGGCTGCGGCCATCGTCCTCCCCTCGCCCCGTTTTATTTTCAGTTAGCCATGCATTTCGCTCCTGGCCCGGGGCCTGGGCATTTCCTCGGCTCTTCCTGCCCGCTCCCTGAGGCAGCTCCCTGGGCCCTCTCCCCTCGGCCATCCCTGCCTCTCTTCCCCTTCAACCCTGATCCACCCCCCCTCCTCTCGGTCCTCGCAGTTACGGGCCACACTCTTCCTCCCCTCCCAGAAAAGGTGCTCCCACAGGGGGTCCCAGTTCCTCTCCACTGTCCAGCGAGTGTCTGTTACCCTTGTGCACTTCTCCGTCCTGGACAGATGCCATTGGCAATAAATTCTGTCTTCACACCCACTCTGACAAATGTACCTTCACCTCGCGAGTGATAAAAATAAATCCCGACGAGGCATGCCAAGAGTTCTCGGGACACAATGCAGCCCTACGTGATGAACTGTGTCCTCTGGAAACCAAAGATGTCTGCTTCGCCGTGACGAGTGCTCCAGGTTGGCTGTCCTTTATGGTCATACCTTAACACAGTAAATGTGTTATTGTTGAGTGTATCACTTTAAAAAGCTAAACAGCTTGAGCAACCATCCTATAATGGGTACTGTTCAGGACGCTATCTCCCCAAAGCACGGTCACACAAACACAGGCACGTGCTCAAACAAATGCACTCCACTGACACTCAGAGCGAGTGCTTCCTGTGCAACAATAGTGGCCCAACAGAAGGGTGGAAAACAGCGGACGGACAGGATCTTTATTTTGCCATTACTCTGTCAGTCAAGCTCTTAAACTCCCATCTCAGTGTTGAGTTCACTTCAGATAACACTATGAAAGAGTACCCCAAACCCTTGGGTGGAACATTCAAGCCACTCTTGAGACAAAGAGGAAATATTTCAACCGCAAAAAAAAGTCTAATTCACACTAATTTTATACTTACTGTACCTGACACTTAGTGACTTTATACCAGATGGCACTAGATCCTGATTCATTGTTTAAATTCACCATTAAGCTGTCATTGTAAATGTTTTAAGACTGGACAAGTATTTTCTGTGGCAGTGGTGCATACTGCCACACAGTGCAGTATTTGTTCATTTTAACATTAATATGCAACATACTACGCTAAGTTTTTGTAACAGCGGTTTACATGCCTTCTTGCATTTATTTGCTTGCACAAGATGTTTTAATTGCTGTTTCAAAAGTCTATTGAAAGGGATTCATATCTAATTTGTGTCATTATGCCATACCACTGGCCTGCGCTTGAGGAAGCTACTAAAGATGTAAAAATCACATTTTGTTTTCCTGCTATTTTTCACAAGTGTTTTGCAAACAGTTGGTCCATTCTGACACTGTTTTTCTTTTTCTATACAACATTCAAAAACATCGAGCAAATGAAAACCTGCTGCACTAAAAGCCCTTTTGGGCAGCTGTGGAGGATGTGCATGTCGTCCCAAGTTATTGTCTATCCATACATGTGAATAAGATTTGCACGCTTTGGATCGAACTACGATGACTGGAGGAGTTAGTAATGTGTATCATGTTGCACGTAGTTCTTCTGGACAGGGTTTACTAAACTATGAGCTTTGAATCACTGGAAAGTCACAGGCTCTTGCCAGTGAGTATGAATGAGGGGGGGGGGGGAAGTATACCACCCAAATGTGTGCACCTGGACATGAGGCAAGTGGTTGTGTGTGTGTGTGTGTGTGTGTGTGTGTGTGGGTGTGGGTGTGTATGTGTGCCTGTGTGTGTATGTGTGTGTGTGTGTGTGTTTGTGTGTGTGTGTGTGTGTGTGTGTGTGTGTGTGTGTGTGTGTGTGTGTGTGTATTTCACTCAAAAACACACTGACTTGACGTTCTGCAAGTACTGGAGAATGTTTTCCTTTCCTTTGTGTATCTTTGTGGTGCGTTCAAACAAAATGCGTAACGATAACATTTGTCTTCAAAACCATGTTAAAACATGAGGTTTATGAACTGAGCATGAATAACCACACCCCCACGAGCATACTGTGCGTACATACTCTCACATACACACACACACACACACACACACAGAGAGAGAAGAGAGAGCGCTGCCTCGCACCCAGCCCTACACAGAGACCATAGGCTGCAACCACAAGCCTTTCTTCATGTACAATTTTGTCTGATTTTGTGCTCGTAAGAAATGCTGGCTTTGAGAGCCAAATTCCCATCTGAAGGGCTGACATAATCGATTCACTTCAAATCAAAGACACTGCGGCATGCAGGGGATAGGAGGAAAATATGTTTCGTATTTTCCCTCATAATCAGAATTAAAATGGCTACAGCCCGAGAGGCTTGGTTGACTGTGTGAGAGAAAGCCTGCAAAAGCCTGCAAAAAGGACCTACAAAAATGTTATCGTATCATCATAAGTCTCGACATAATCTCCAATTAAGTGCTATCTGTATAAGTATTACGACGATGCATTTAGGCCGCAACGTCTTTTCTTCGCTCTTAAATTTTCCACACAAAAAACCCAGAGATGTGCTCCAAATTTAGACAGAGCATTACTTTCAGAAGCAATGAATTTGACCTTCATAATGACAAGCCCCAAACACCAGTCAAATGGGCACTTCACTGCACGGATAAAAAACTAAATGTTTTCAATTTTGGCTTGTTTTGATCAGAAATTTTATTTTTAAGTTCCAATTCCAGTGCTCTGCAGCCATTACTCTGGCTAGAACTATATATCAAGAATAGTCGGTAATGTTTTTTTTTTTAATAAATGAAAATGGGTCTACCTTGACATAAAACAACAACTAGGCTATAGCACTAGAATAAAATAAACCTAAAGTACCTAAAAGCAACAATTCACAACTTCGTAGAAATCTATTTAAGCACTAGTGTTAGTGTTAGTAAAGGGGGCCCCTAATGGGACATGGGCAATTTTGTATATATATATATATATATATATATATATATATATAATTTCTGATTTGCACCTAAACATTTTGTCTGCACACAACAATGTTTCTTGCATGCAGACAACAATGTGGGCATGAGAAAAATGTTGATACCTAACAACAGCCGGATCTAAAAAATGGACTATTTGTGTGCTCTGTCTCACCTGCATTCCTGAGGAAATAATGGTGATAGTCTGTCACAACTCTGTTTTTGGGATCATAGAAACCATCTCCACAGTCATAGCAGCCATCAGGGATCACTTGTGGGGGCACCAGGTTGGTCAGTTGGGACTCTCCTGTAAAAGGCGTTCACATCAGAAGTCAGGACCACAAAGCCAAAGCAAAAATATCTAGTAAACATAATACAATACAGTAACATAATACACTGTTGAATATCTTCAAAGTATTTGACCCCACATGATTTTAATGAATGAAGAACTCTCCATCTCCATTATTCAAATATTGCCAACATTCTGAAAAATATAATCAAGTTCTCAATGCCTCAACACATACTTAGATTAGTATTTTTTCAGGTTATTAAATTAAATGATAGGTCCCATAAAATACGCAGCCCTTTGCAGCAATTAGTTCTTGGTTGCATGTTATGATCATATAAAGTGCAATCTCAAAAGGTCACGTTTTCACATGTGGAGCCCTGTTAGCGAGGTGATTGCTCGCTCTAATTATACACAGAAGTATAAATACCCCAGGATAATAGCACTGTTTCAGAGTTTAATCATGCCAATATGTAAGCCTGGCATATAGAGCCTCTCTGCATTCCGCAACAACATACAAATCACTATTTAACAGAACTATTCTTGTTGGCTGACTTGAAAATAAATTGAAAAGGGTGTGATTGAAGTGAGACTAGAAATCAAATTCATTGAATTAACTAGCTGAGAGAATATTGACTTGTAAAAAAGTAACATCCCGTCATCTTTTCCCATCATGCTTTTCCGTTCTCTCTCCTTCAAAGCTATTTACACACAACGCACTACGCTACGCACAATCAACAATTCTAACACACTTTCTGTCCAACCAAGCAAATCGCTCCTCACACAGTTCTCTAGCTTTCCGCTGAGTGTGTGTGCATGCCCAAAAAAGCTCTTGTATTCGTAGCCAGTTTCTGGCTCTGTAAACGGGAAACACATACAGCAGAGGCTCGGACTGAGCCATAAACAATTCCAGCCAATCAGCTGGCCCGGTAGTGTGGAGGGAGGGATGCAATGACTTACTCATAATGACTTGCTCTTTCACTATAGACACAGAAAGACGTGACATGACACATTACATACAGCAAGCAAAGTCTAAGCACCATATTCTGGTCTACCTGTTCTTCTCTCCTGCACCTGTACTAAGCATGGATGTGCATCTTTTCATTTTTTTTTTTTTTTTTTAACAATTTTGGCATATCAATGCTTTTGCATTTCTGCACTTTTTAGACTGGTCTCCAGCAGAGTCGCTATGCTACTATAAATCTGCGGGATGTGGATAAAAGCAGAAGAAACATCTGGTGTAACAGTTTGAGAAGCTGCTTATTAGCGGTGTAAAACATGTCACTTTGAGATTTATTGCTGATACAGACTAAACAAAAACACTACAGGGCAACCTCAGGATTCCAAGACTTTCTGAGCCCAGAATAGGCTATGCATTCAGTATGATACATTTTTCCACCAACCCCTATTTTTATGATTGTCAAAAGTTAAATGATTATTTAGTTTTCAACTTGGAAAGTTACATAACCTATGACTTAAGACGTATCATGTCCACGAGGAAAAGGCACATGAGCACTGTGTCTGGCATCCTCTCAAGCTGACATAGTTTGAAATCTATGCAAACTTCAGCTCGGTGGGAAGATGACTTGAGTCCAAATAGAGTGAACTCATTTACAGCAAAAACACAAGCAACGGAGTGGATAAACATCGTAGATAATGTAAGACAAACACACACAGAGACAAACATAAACACAAACATACACACATACACTCACAGACTCATACCACCGTCGTCATACCTTGTTGATCTATATGTGTGGTGTAATAAAAAGGACAAGTGCAAAATACAGCTTGATTAGGACATATTAGATTAGATTAGGAAAACCTGGCAGATACTGTAGACCTACTTCTGGACCTAATTGCACCACCCAACTCAAAAAGGTTTTCATAAAACAGTCCTGCACTGATAATGCACTAGATGCACCATCCAGATGGTGGTAATGACATAATGTATTAATCATAAGCACGCAAATAATTGGCCTGACAAATGACAATGTAAAAGTGAGTCCCTGTTTCAGTGACATGCATCTGAGAAAACCTACACTTACATTACACCATTCACTTTTTATCACTAACAATGACATAGTCAAGTTCAAATCTACTAATCTGCACCGGCAACAATGTGAAACCACACTTGATTTTGGCATTCTGTGTTCAAAGTCTGTGTTTACATGAAGCGCTACATCGAAGAAGAGTTGTCATTTTTAAACTAAAGTCCTAGAATGCATTTTAAAGTATTATTTTCCCATCATTAAGAAGGTCCTAGAGATTTTACAAAGTAAATATTGTATTTCATAAACTATATCACTGTAAACTTACCTTTCTCGATACCTAATTATATAATAGGCTACATGGAATGTTAAGGTCATTTTATTTTATTAATGTAGCCTACCCGTAATTTCCCGACTATTAGCCGCAGCCTATACATTGATTTTGCAAAATGTCTTCTCCTATGAGGTTAATACAGGGGGGCAGTTAATATGGTCTTAATATGGTTTTGTTTCTTTCAACTTGCATAAAACACTGTCCTGCGGCTTATACACAATGCGGCTTATATGCGGGAAATTACTGTACACATGTTTTCTACATTGAAATTTTCACAAATAAATCATAAAACACATTGGATTATGGGCTTTGGTTTTAACATGGTGAATATCCATGGCACTTGTTTTATAAAGATACACTGATGCAGAGGGCTTTTTCTTAATGGCAGCATACCTGCAGGTTTCAGTCCATTGCACCTCTCAGTATAGAAGCGTCTGTCATAGCCATCACAGTAGTCCCAGTCATCCTCCTCATACTCCAATCCGTCCGAGAAAGTATATTTTCCCTGATGGCAAAATATGACTGTCATTTATGATGTTTTCAAAGAAATGGCATTTAAAATAAACAGGAAATTACAGACTATTTTGCATTGAATTAAAACAGTATTTGGGATGATCACAGGTGGCTATATATGGTAGGCTAACTATATGACATCTTCATACTGCATGAAGTTAGTCGAATCACATATGTCAATGTCAATGTCAATTTATTTATATAGCACATTTAAAAAACAACCACAGTTGACCAAAGTGCTGTATTGCCATGTTTGTAAACATGCCTGTATTGTACATATTGCCAACGATATAGGCAATAAAAGTCAATACATTTTATCCACACAATTATGAACAAATTATGTAGCCTACATACCTCCTTGGACAGTCCATTGTCCCATGTTCCCTCATATTTACTTCCATTTGGAAAATAGAGCACACCTTTGCCATGGAACATTCCATCTTTCATCTGTCCAACATATCTTGTTTCAGTGGGGAAAGTATACTCTCCTTCTCCCTCCATCCTGAAAAGGAAAAAGGAAACAGTCATTGAAGTCTGAGAGCCACCAAGTGTTCATAATCAGACACCAAATATATTCTGGGAAAGTTATCCCTGGTCTGCACATTTCAAGCTTATGACTGCAAATAGCCTTCATTAACCCACCTGGCCAAGTTACAATAGCTGGAACTCAATATAATGCATATAATAAGCACATAAGACAATTTCCAATAAAGTACACAATGCATCCTCGGGGATGGTCAGTTAGTGTTAAGCTTGACAAAACCATCCATTGTTATCCCAGGTAGCCTAGCTAAGGTCTGCTAACAGTGTTTTCGCCAGCTGGCTGCCCGCCATGGATTGAGTAAAGTGTATTTAACAGAAACTTTAAATCTTTAAAAAAGCACGTTGTTTACGTAACTTGGATACACGCCATGTGAAGTGAGAACACAAGTTTTAAACACACCTGCCATTCTTGTAAGCTCCACTGTAACTGCTACCTGTCAACTCCATACTTTGCCTGAGTTGTTGATGCCCACCAGTTTCCATGGAAACGTCTCTTTAATCTCTTTAAGAGGGCAAAAGCATGTTATGCTCATACTAAACGTGTACAGATGAGTGTTTCACATTTCACTATATATACAGCATACGGGCTTTTTAATATAGTAAAAGTAATGTGTCGGATCGTGTACTGACATGAGGGTTAAGAAGAACACGTTAGTTTACTTTATAAATAATGTAATTGTCGCAACCTATGACGTCAATTAAGAGCGACTGAAAGCTAACGCATGCGTATACCATTGACCTTCCCTGTAGCCGCGTCCGTTTTCAGACGACGGGACCTTGAGTTTGCCATCAGCCTTGGCTGTTTGATCAATCTGTCTGTCTGTGGTGCGTCAAAAATCGTGCCATGCCCGGTCCAGCTGATCTTCCGTCATTGCAGGACCTAAATGTCGAAGAAGTGAGTTCAATTTACTTGAATAATCATAGTTACAGTAATTACTAGCAAACCGGCTGTTGGTTAGCTTGCTATCTTAGCTACCTAACATAGGTAGCTTTCTCAGCATCTGGTAGCTAGAAGTGGCTGTGAATAAACTTGATTGTGTGCTTGGTAAGTCGCCTAAATAGTTGAAGAAGTAGATGTGTACAGCCGAACGGGTTTACGTCGTTGCTTGATTTAAGGGGTAACGACCCATTGAAGACGTGACATGCAACATGAAACTAAACGACTTAAAAACAAATTCTAGATGAGCTAACATTAACGTTAGCTTGCAGTATGTCATGTTTGATAGTCATTTGGGACTATTAGCTTTCTGATTTACTCTTTAGCCACCGTACCTAATATTATAACTTAACCCTCTCTTATTCTCGAAAGCTGTATGGTTGTTTACAAGAGTAGTAGGGCAGCTTTGCGTTGACAGGCACCTTGCAGGTTGCGACTAGCTGTTGGCTGATCACGCATAGCATTAATGTTAAAATGTCAGTTTACGAACTGTCATCTTTTGCTGCGTGTGTGGAGTTAGCTGTGTTCCTAATTATGTGAAATCTATCTTCAGTTTATCACAATACCGAAATGTCACCAAACGAGCCTTATTGGTAACTTCTATTTTGCTGATAATACAGTTGTATCCCATAGAGTTAGGGTCTATTGTTGGATCGTCTTGTAAACTCCTGAAAAGTTTATATGGTTAATCATTATTCACTAGTAATTGTATTTTATGTTACCGTGCATGTATGTTATTGTATGTTAGTTTTTCATAAGCTAGGGCGTTTTGCCTTGTGCAAAGGAGAGGTTGCTTATTATGACTAATATCACTCTTTTTTGGAAGAGAAGATTTTTCGTTTTTCCTCCTTCTGCCATATGCAGTGTTAGATTAATTTGACCAGACCACTGCTTCTTTTGTAAGGAGACCTAATAAAAGCCTGTTATTTATTTGAATGTACTGGTGAAATGGCACCCTCTAGTTCTTGCCTGGGAGAGCCTTCGGTGTATGTCATCTGAGGTGACATTCCCCATATAATCTCACAGAACTCATTGTATACCTCGTCTTCCGTCCTGGAACAGGTAAATGTGTCCTCGGCAGTGCTGAAGGCAGCCGCCCATCATTATGGGTCCCAGTGTGACAAACCCAACAAAGAGTTCATGTTGTGTCGGTGGGAGGAGAAAGATCCCAGGAAGTGTCTGGATGAAGGAAGGAAGGTCAACGAGTGTGCCATTCAATTCTTCAGGTACATACAATACTCTGCCGTGCCAGAGAACTAGAATTCAGGTTATAAATCTGTGCTTATGCAGCCTATGACTTTCTGGCTATGCTTACCATAGCAATCATATGCATGATATTTTGATATAATCTTTTACATTTGTACAGTGGGACTGTTAGGGCTTTGCTTTATAATGTTTTTAACTGCATAACACACATACTGAGTCATCCACATGCAACAGAAATGTATCAGAAGCAGTGTAATTCTTAATGAATGCATCCACTTGAAAGAGGGTCAGTCATGTATATCTTCACAGAAAAAAATTGAAAATGGTTTTGAAATGGAAACATCTTGATGTTTTACCAAAGATTCTTCAACTACCATCTTTAGTTTTACTACAATGAGCAGATGGATGATTACATATATAATGTCTGTTGCGTTGCCTCCTATATGGCACACATGAGTTGGTATTAAGTACAGGGATAATCATTTTAACCATCCATTTCATGTGGGAGATTGTCATCAGATTTATTTTAGCCTCGTAGGCCACAGTGGTGTTTAACCAGTGCGACTCTGCCCTAATGGTCCATTGTAACGCCTCTGCTGCCGATTGCTGTCTGTCATTTAACAAAATCCCTGGGCAGAGCCTGTGTTTAAGCCATGAATTACGAAGGGTTACCATTTAGGAGGCCAGAACAGATAAATACCCTTTACCACAACCTAAACACACCAAGTGGCTGTGCAAGAACATATTTTTAGTCACACATTTGAGAAGTCTCAGAATGGCATGTGGCTCTTGAGATGTTTATTGCCTACCTGAAAACAGAAAAGACTTTAAATAGTATTTCTATACAAAGTAACGTCTTGCATCGTTTCTGTTAATAGCTTGAAAATGCTAGTCTGTTTTTCTCAGACTTACACATGTTTATCAACACACTGTTCCTCATTTTAATGATCCTCTTTATCATTGTCACCCTAGGCAGATAAAGGGAAACTGTCCAGAGGTCTTCACTGACTACTGGACTTGCTTGGACTACTCCAACCTCCATGAACTCCGCCGCTGCCGCAAACAGCAGGCGGAGTTTGACAATTGTGTGCTGGAGAAACTTGGTTGGCAGAGACCAGACCTCGGGGAACTCTCAAAGGTGATCTATCCAGAGCTACTCTCCTATTTTTCTATAAACATTGTCAAACATGATGTGTCTACTCCCTTCAGTTTACAAGTTCAACCTATCATCAGAATCAGAATTGGGTTTTATTGGCCAAATGTGTTGTCATAGACAAGGAATGTGGTTCCGGTCAAAGGTGTCTCTTGCAGCAACAATACAGTAATACAGACATACAGTAATACAGACGGGTTATGTGTCAACGTGTCTCTCCGTTATATGTCAATTCTAAGAAAAGAGTAAACATTTTTACCTTTCATCTAAACATACTTTTTCTCTGTTCAGGTCACAAAAGTAACCACTAGCCGACCCATCCCTGAGAACCCATACTGCTCCCGGGAAAGGCCTGAGCCCAACGCACCTATTGAGGGTCCACTGGTGCCAGCCAAGTATGGCAGCCGAATGTTTTTCTGGAACTGGTGAAGAATGAACCATCACGGTACCCTGCCATACCTACAGTTAAAATCCAGCTCACACCCCATCAGACCACAATGGACAGCGCGTGCGAGGTGGAGTGCCCCCCCTCCCTATGTGTAGACTTGTAAAGAGTGATTAAATTTAAAGTGTTAAATAAAAAAAGATATTAATTTAAACCGTGTGTGCATTATGTGTTTTTTTAGAGGTGACATGTACAGGTGACATGTTTACTCAAATTCAAAAATTGTAGATATATAATTAAAATATCCCTTTGTCTTTGTTTATAAGTGCTTGCCATGTGCAAGCAACTGTTTGCTTTTCATCCTGGGGAAGATGCAAACCAAACAACATGCTGCATTTTGTCAGGGTCCTTATGGGGGTCAGGGGGTCACTCCCCAAGAGTCTCGACCAATTTCCCTCACGCAAACCCTTTCACTTCCCGCTGCAGACCCTGAAGGGTGGACAGTCTGTGTGCAACCGAACTCTCTTTCAAAGCCTTGCCCTCTCAGTTCCTGTCCAGTGAGTGCTAAGATCCAGACCACCAGCTCAGGTCAACTGGTCCCACTGGCAGAAGCAGACCCGTGGCCTGTTTTAACAGACGTATAAAGTAAATAAACGAGTCTGTTGTAGACGGCCTGCGTTTCTGTCAAAGACGGTAGTGAAACGCCTCTGCAAATAATTACGTTGTTGCGGTATGTAAGACATCGTTTTAGTAAAGGGGGAAAAATCATCTGGAATTCTGCCTCCTGTCTTGAGATGCAAAGCAATTCTAGGAGTTTCCCCTTAGCGAAATTTAATCAAATTAAGTTTTTTTTTTCTCTGTGTGTGTGGGCAGACTGAGCCCTGAAGTGGGTCTTGCCTCATACTAGTTTGAGTGTCGTTTCACATAAAAACCCTTTTCCTTTGAAGTGCCAGGGCGAGCTGATGTCAGCTTTCAGCCTGAGAGGCCCCTTGGTGAATTTTTTGTGACGTTTCCTTGGCAAGAGTGGTAAAAGAAGGGGGGGGGGTAGGAGTGTAGAGGACCAGGCTTGTGCCAGCAGCACGGAGTTACCGCACTGAAGCCTGTTGAGCGCATCAGATCAAACACTACTTACTGCTCCACACTGAGCTTCTCAGGGCAAAATATCAGATTTATGCCACATAGATGGAATACAGTTCTATCTGTTTACAAATGGGCACTTTTGAGGGAAAAAGTGTCAGTATGACTATTTTCTAATAAATCATTTACACTTATTAAAGTAAATCTCAATAATAGCCTTCTTAAAAAAGATCAAAGGCAGTTGACCATGTGTTGTTTTTGTAATCAGTCAGAAGTGTTGATGGTCTACTATTTTTTGTGAAATGTGTAACATCTGTCTGCTATCTCTGGTTGGCCTCCTCAAAACAATATGATTACCATCAGTCAGGAAAACCGCCGGTTACCCGTCAGGCCTGTGTCCAAATGACGTCCAGGCTTTCCAGCAAAGGTAGTGGAATGAGTGCGTCCCCCTACGTATTTAGGCCCTCTGATGACGTTAGTAACTAATAGGTTGAAAGATACGCTCTGCTGGCATCACATGTAATGCTGGAGGCCCAGATTGAGTCAGACACAGGGAAAATGAGATCAGATTTAGACCAAAAGGAAATGTGAGGCCAGTCAAGTCAAGGCAGTGTGCAGAGGATGTTCTATACGGACTGAATTTACAATCTCCTAGCCTCACTAAAAAGGGATCAGAATCAAACGTTTTCTGCATGTGTGTCATATTTCGCATCACGCTGAAATTGCAACAAAATGTATAGTTGTATAGGGTTTTTTTTCATTCATGTAAATAAGTTCTATCACCAAATGATTACCTGACCGTGTTTTGGATAGATGGTCACAGGATCGTGTGGTCTTACAGATTATTTGTATAACTACGCAAAAAACTAGATGTCTTAGTTCACGCAGGCCAAAATTCACCCCGCTCATTTGTCATTCACTTATAGCCATTAGCGTGTACATGGTGGTTTCCCGTCCTTCCAAAAAAAAAAAGAGAAAGAAAACGTGGTACCTGTGTGCCTGCAGAGTCTCCAGGCTTGTTTTCCTAGGAGTAAAAACCACCCGTGTTGTCAGCAAGCCAATTTCTGTCCAACCGAGAGAGAGAGAGAGGGAGGAGGGGAAAAAAAGAAAAAGAGGGGAGGAAAAAAAAGAAACACAGAAAGAAAAAAATCCCCTCAGGATTCCCTGAGGTGTGGTCTGCTACGCTGGCTCGCGCAGGAAGTGTCTGACAGCGGTGGCTCTGACCTGGCAGCTGAGCGGGGCACGGGGGGGTGCGTTGGTAACCAGGACTGGGAGGGAGACGTGAGTAGGGGGGGGCATGGATGAGTGGTGAGTTGAGGCAGGGGTATAAGAGGGGTGGGCCCCAAGCTCAAGGCAGGGCCGGGGGGCTCGTGGCAGGCTTGGCTGAGACCCCCAACTCAGGAAAGGGGAGGCGAGCGGGGGGGGTCACCATCAGTTGACTCTGCCCCAGCTCAGGAAGCCCAGTCTGGCAGCGGAAAGAAATACAATACAGGACTTTCACAAAGCAACAGCCCGCCAGGGAGTGTGCGGTGCTAAAACACTTAAACAAACCGACTAATACACGCTCCTTACACTGTCAATATTCCCCATTGTTCCCCAAGACTTTGACAGGATAAAATAAATATTTGAGGGACGTGATGGGCATAAACACTGTTGTTAGCCAGCTCACGTTTTATCTCTCTGTCATCAGGGGCCAAGTGCTTCTGAAAAACACTTTACCACCCAAAATGGCAGGGTGCTTCACAGCAGGAACTGTGACATGAACCTGCACATTTTTTTCTTTAGGGCCTATGGTGTATTTTATTTAATACATTTGCCTCCGTGTCTTCTTTGGTGAAGAAACCTGGTCATAGAACTCAGTAGTGGATCATAGTACCAGCATGTGGGAGCTGGAGTGTTTTGGCTTTGGTTGTTTGTTGTCCACATTGCTGTTATCTCCTGTTTGGAGTGGTGCTTTCATCTTAAGTTTAACTTGTACATCTCAAGACGTGTCTTTGAAGTCTTGATATATCAAATTGACAAGGCCTACATTTTGCATGAACCATCCATCTTCTGGAAGTAGAGTTGTTATATATATACAGTATATATATGTAAGTCATGATTTGTCCTGTTGTAGGCCTACTGTTATTGCTCAACACTCAAAATCATCTACCTTTTATGGATTTTGTGTTATAACACATCTAGATGGTGTTATAAAAGCAGAAATCTGCTTGAATTAACTGTTTCAAGTGCCCCATCAACACCATTCTGTGCCATCATGGAAGTTATTTTACATCTGACCAGCTGCGGTGCCGTATGGAGTAGGTCCTTTAACACCTCGCCTAGGCCTACTGCGGTTCTGCCTTGACTGATCGGGTTGAACTCCACAGACTGACTTTCTTCTCCAAAAGAGTTTTGCCCTCCCATGGACTTTTCAACTCAGCCAGCTCAGCTCAGACATGTCTTTCAATGGCTGTGGAGGCATGGTACTGCTGGGATAAATAATTTCTTTGGTTTTCAATAGATGTTTCACCAGGAGTCATGAATGACATCTCCATCAATTCCATGTTATGATGTTGCACCCCACAGACCTCCAGTCAGCATGCCTCTTAATACCGCTCTGTATAGCACGCTCCGCTGACACAGGAATTCTGAGTATTTGACAGCTGACGGCTACTACAAGAATCGCTGTTTGCATTCTTGACGGCACGCTTCATGGGAGGCTTTCTTCTGTTCACGCCACTCCCCGACTAAGGGTGCGCTTAAGCTAACATTTAGCAACAGACTGTTTTCTTTTGAGCGTATGCCGAGAGAGACGGGAGGCAAGACGGCACTCGCTCCTGCGCACCCCAGATGGCCTTATCTCATCCCCCTGCTCCTTAATAACAAAACAGAAAATAACACCTGGTATTGTATGCGTGCTGTAAGTGCTACAGTGTGGTCTTCATTGTATGGCAGAGAAAGAACAAGATCCGGAGGAGAGATGCAGTCAGATAGTGGCCAGACCAGTGGGGATCCCTGGTTAGTCACGCAAAATAGGCCAAATTTAGACCTCCACTGAGCTTGTAGGCCAAAACACAGGCCTACTTAGGTCGTTTTCTGAATCTTGTCTGAGGCAGTTGTCGCTGTGGATAGATCAGGGGTTCCCAACCTTTTTTTGGCAGTTGATCCTATTTTGATGTCACAAAATGTTGGCAACCCCAATCATTCACAACATTTCGTGAGAGAGAGAGAGAGATTGAGAGAGATTGAGAGAGAGAGAGAGCACATCTCATCTCGGAGCGGTATTTTCCCCAAATGTCCTTAACAAGCCAATTTGTGTGTATGTGTGTATGACTAACTCCCCTGGTTGTTTTGCTACTTTGTTTGGAACGTCAATCATTATTACCCATGAGCTCATGCTTATTGTCTAAGTTTATCTTTAGCTAGATTGTTATGAAGGATCCGATTAGTGAGCCTACTTAAAGGGATATTCCGCCATTTTTGGAAATACGCTCATTTTCCACCTTCCCTCGAGCAAAACAATCGATATTTACCTTGTTCCCGTTCATCCAGCCATTCTGAGAGTCTGGCGATACAACTTTTAGCTTCAGCCTAGCATAGATCATTGAATCGGATTAGACCATTAGCTTCTCGCCTGCTAGCTTCATGTTTAAAAGTGACTAAGATTTCTGGTAATTTTCCCATTTAAAACGTGTCTCCTCTCAAGTTAGAAAGTGCAATAAGACCAACTGAAAATGAAACCTAGCATTTTCCTAGGCTGATTTGACATGGAACTACACTCTCATCTGGCGTAATAATCAAGGCAACTTGCAGCTACTGGCACTACTACTGCTTGTTGTCTATGGGGACTATTTTCAGATGCTGCGTACGATATCACTGCGCCTATGGTACGTTTGCAAGTTGCCTTGATTATTACGCCAGATGAGAGTGTAGTTCCATGTCAAATCAGCCTAGAAAAACGCCAGGTTTCATTTTCAGTTGGTCTTATTGCACTTTCTAACTTGAGAGGAGACACGTTTTAAATGGGAAAATTACCAGAAATCTTAGTCACTTTTAAACATGAAGCTAGCAGGCGAGAAGCTAATGGTCTAATCCGATTCAATGATCTATGCTAGGCTGAAGCTAAAAGTTGTATCGCCAGACTCACAGAATGGCTGGATGAACGGGAACAAGGTAAATATCGATTGTTTTGCTCGAGGGGAGGTGGAAAATGAGCGTATTTCCAAAAATGGCGGAATATCCCTTTAACTTTGATATCCTGGGGGTTTTCATATGTTTTATGTAATGTACTGGTATAAGATATGCCAATATCTCAGCCTACCCCATTTCAGGCGACCCCACATAGGGTCCCGACACCACAGTTGGGAAACGATGCTATAGATGTACACACCATCAAATGAGTTATCAACCATAATGTCACAGTCTGAGATGAACAATGTAGGCTTACAGAACATAATTTTCTTCAAAAAAAATCTTTGTAGTGGTGGGGATGAAGTTTATTCTGTGCGGGCAGAAGCAACGTGTGCCTCACAGATGTGTTTCCTCCCGTCCATCACTGGTTGGTTAGTGTTGTTCCATGATGTCTTTTTTGTAATTGCTTACATCTGATGTGGAGTTTATTTGACTGTAGAACGCAGAGCAGAAACATCTGCCCTCAGCAACTGCGTAGGCCTCCAGTTGACTAGACTACCTGTCACTTGCTCCTTGCTCATGTCAAGCATCCGTGTAGCTGGGCATACCAAAACAGCCACTTAACAACACTTAGCATTAGCCTGGTCATAGAAATAAAGAAGGATAACTTCTTGGTAAGTATTGAATATTTTTTAATACCCTGTTCCAGTCTGTACAAATAACTTGATGGGCAACTCAAAAGTGCTGTTGTTACATTGGTGATTTCAATTCATGATGTTGCTAGGGGCCTACTGAAACAACTTCCTAATGTTCTTTATTTTGTGGATTATGTTAAATGCACTCTAGTTACACACCTCCCTTGAAAGGTCGCAAGACAGACAGTTCCATTCAGTTCTTGCATTGCTCGATTGACTATTCAACACAAATATAGTGACTACTTCAAATTTCATGGGAGTAGTTTCACCATAATTGCCAACAAGTTCACACAATGCTGAAAGTGACCTTCATAATAGTGATAAATTGTGGCTATTCAATGGATACTTGCCACTGCCTGTCTACACTGATAGATTACCTCACACACATTGCTCTAAGTATTCTTTACCCTAAACAGAGCTTGGACTTTTGAGAATAAATTCTCAGATGACCCAAACAGAAACATGCTGCCAGTCAGATGTTTCTGAAATGGCTCTGTTGCGGTGGGAAGTGAATTTAATTTGATTAGGTGGAATAAAACCATCAACATTAGAGAGCTTTTTGCTTTACTTCTTCATCCTTGGCAACCTTTCGATAAAAATGGGCATAGGCCCTTGTCCTTTGGCAAGGCTCATGGAGATTACAGTTGCTCCCGATGTTTGTGTTTCGATTTATCTAATTGCTGCAGCATGCAACTGGCTACACTACAGTCTGCCAACGCAAGGCCTTCTGACTCGACTCCACGTCAAAAGCCCAGACTCGCCATCGAGCCAACCACGCTTTGACTTACAAAAAAAAAAAATGTTCAAGGGTCGCCGCCGCCGCCGCCGCCTCGCTAAGGCGGTGGCTCCAAAGAGTTCGGCGTACGTGAAGGTTTCGTCAACACTGGTGAGCAAGTTATGGTATTTAATTGCATCCAGTGGACACAGGAAATAAATAAATAAACAGACAGGACAAACATGGGCCTGTGGTGATGGACGTGTCATTAGCGGGAGGTCTGGGTGAGTGATAAGCCCAGCTGTTGACAGATGCTGAGGCGGGGAAGTGCGGGGAAAAAGAGAGCGAGAGAGGAGTGTGTGTGTGTGGGGGGGGGGGGGGGGGGAGGGAAGGAGAACAGGGGAGGGGAGGGAAGGAGAACAGGGGTCTGCATTTGAAAAGGAGGAAGGAGGACCAGGCCGTGCAGATCCTCCCCGGGCCAGGCCCTCTGTGTGTTTGTGTTGGCCTGAGACCAGCCCCTCATTACTCCTGCTGAGATACAGCCTTCAAGACTATTTACAGCGTTCGGCGGCGGTGTTCGTGCGAGCCCGAAATCCTTTTCTCTTTTTTTCCCCCCCCACTTGTCCCAGCTCCCCCGTCTCTCATTCCCGCTGTCTGCGAAGCTGTGTCATGTACGGCATTGTTTGTTGAAACTTCAGGCCTGATTCATCGTTTTTCACTCAATGGAGGAGAATTATCCAAGCGTTCGCCTTTACTATTCTCGGCCAACTCTGAGTCAAGATGTTGGGCGCAAGCTCTTACCTATCTATCTTCTTCCTCTTCTCCCTCAACTCCATGTTACAATAAGCCACTCTCACAATCTGTTTTTTTTCCCGATCCAACTCTAACGCTTTTCTAATGTTCCTGGACTCATTTTCTTTCATGTTTTTTCCATGTTCTAAGATTCGTGCATGTCTCAAAGCTAATTTCCTCAAGCAGCCTGATGAACTTTGTTGTTGTTCCCAGGGAAACACGCACACACACACACACACACACACACACACACACAGTTTAACACACACTCACACAGACACACATGCCCACTCTCTCTCTCTCTCTCTCACACACACACACACACACACACACACACTGTTTTACACACACTCACACAGACACACATGCACACTCTCTCTCTCTCACACACACATACACACACACACACACACATACACACTGTTTCACACACACTCACACAGACACACATGCACACTCTCTCTCACACACACACACACACACACAAACACACACTGTTTTACACACACTCACACAGGCACACATGCACACTCTCTCTAACGCACACACACACACACACACACACACACACACACATACACACATATATAAAAGCTTATGTCAGATCTTCAGGCTGGTAGTTCCTGGTGGCAGTTGCAGCCTCAATTCCCATGCATTTTTGGCTCTGCGTCTTAAATGCATTTATGCATGTGGTTTTTTTGGTTGGGGGGTAGGGTTGGGATGGGGGGCCCCCCTCAAGTTAGGCCTGGTTTCGAAGCAGCATGGAGAGCAAGGCGCAGTATGTGGACATTCTTCCCCGGTGTGCTCATCTAAACAGATTTTGTTAAAAGGGACGGCGAGCAGAACAGAGCGGAGCAGGCAAGCTCTTTTGGTGGTACGTATCGAGCGCGTTTCCCTCCCACACTGGGGTTTGGGTTTCCTACACATGTCAAGGTAGGTTAGACTTCCCTCACGACTTGGCTTTCTTGGACCTTGGTGGGCTATCAGTCACCGCAGGCCACCTCATCCAGCACCCCCCCCCCCCTCACACACACACACACACACACACACCCTACATCCCCCGCCCGCCCACTTACAAGCCCCCACCCCTTAACCCTGGCTGCCTTCCACATATCACAGCACTTCAGGATTCCCCTCTTTTTTTTCTTCCCATGTGGTGTTTTCTTTCTCCTCATCTCTGGCCACACACCTCAGACCTCAGGCCCCTTAGGTAATAACAGCGCTCTCCCCTGAGTGATCACCGAGTTCGCTCTAATAGAGAGGTCGTCTGAGTGATGTGATCCTGTTGTCTGTGGATGTCTTCTGAAGTCACAACACAAACGCCCGCAATGCAGCAGTAAGTCAGACTGGACCAGTCTCCCGTATGTGGACATTAAGATTAGTCCTAGATTAAAAGCTCTTGTTAAGTGCAGAGTTTCATTGAAGTTTTCTTTAAGTATAGGTCTAGGCTGAACCCATGTCCGAGAGACCAGCCTAGTGTCTATAACTATCTATATGCATGCTCTGTAAATGACAATGTGATTGAGTTCGACCAGTCGAATGAGTCATCCATGGAGACGTGCGCTGTAAGTGTGTAAAAGCAAGGTTTCTCAAGGTACAACGGAATAATGTGGGGTGATCGAAATCCTGTTTACTACATGAACATACTGCTTGCACAGCTGCTGAAGGAAATCTGTGAAAGAGGGAAGTCAGAATCTTAGTCAGTCGGTGCTGGAGCACAATGAAACACTCCTCTGGCAAGAATGCAAAAGGAACTGTCCTCTCCAACATTGTGTGGAAATGCCTCAACATCTTCAGGTGTTCCCCAGCAGAATTCACTTCCTCATGACATCACTTATCATTTAGGAAACTGCACATACAGTAGGATATGCGGAAGTCAGGACTCCATTATGTGAAGAATGGGAATTATTTTTAATCAAACGGATCGCGGTCATTTGAGTGCAAAAGAAGGCCTTTGAGATCAGACACTCCCGGCTTCTTCTTGTTCGTCTTTGTACTGAAGCCATTCAGTGGAACCGTATATTTATCCATGTTTACTGGTCGGCGACTTCTTTTGTAGCTAGTTTTTCCAGCCTCTGGGCAGTGACAACTAAAGAAAAGAATGTAAAATCAGCACAATACAAAAACAACTGTAAGGAAATTTCAATGTGTTGGGCCAGCAAATTACGACTTCTATACTTATCTACTTCATCTAAACAAAACGACTACTTACACAAGCTAAGCTTCAACTAGGGGTTTCCTGAGAAGGAGAGAACAAAGAGAGCTGTATAAAGAATACAATACATAAGTCATTATCACATTTTCAGTCACATTTTTACAGGACTAAACTGTATACGACATATTCCTCATCACAACATAGTGCATATCCCCAAAATGACAGAATATTTGCACCAAGCTTTTTGTTCAACAAGTACTGACAGCATGTCATTTTAGAGGTCACCTTAAGACTACTGGAAGGTTAACACCTAATAGTGTAGCTGTTAACCCAGTTAACTGCCATCATTACCACCTAATGTGGGAAACGCGTCGGACTGGCCGACACTATAACCCACCACCACCTGCCTCGGCGTGATTTTTTGTGTATTAGTTGACTCGTTTTCATTTCCAAGTGGTGCAGACAGTAGCAGGGTGTTGCACACAAAGCTGCACCTTGTCAGACTCGAGCGGCTGTGTTGTGCTGTGCACGACACCCTGACGTGACGCTGGGAGATGAAGTCCAGCCTCGCTGTCCAGGACTCGGAACACAAATAATCACAGTACTTCCACGTTTGCCTTGCCTGTTAGTGTCCCACCGTACACAACCCAATTACGATGCCACCGCTTTAATTGTGAAACGCGGCGAGTTTTTCGGAGTCGAAACTAAAATAACTTTTTTGCAAAGAAAAACAAACGGACAGGGATTTTTCCTGGGAGGAAACCTTTAGTTTACTATATGACATGTTTCTTAATAGTGCTAAAGTGTTCTGTGTTCTTTAAATAAACAATAGGGAGTTTTGCATAGTAGGGCATGAAAGAATGCAGGATTTCACTGCCCCTCACACACATGTCAGCAATTTGGCTGCCTTGTGTATTTTGGACGTTCGAAAAAAAAAGCTGCATTTCAAAGTAAACGAAAGAAGGAAAGTCTTATCCGCCTGGCAGCTGCGCTCGGCACCAAATTGCTTTCAGCTGATGCTCTGCAGCTCAAACTTGCTTGGGTAATGTCAAGTGATGCATTGCAATACTGAGAAAACAACACAGACGAAAAAATAAATAAGTGGGGGGACAGAAGTGGTGGAAAGTTCCTAAAGCTTATCCTCGACCCTTGCCCTTCGCACTTTGACCTCTGACCTTCATCTTGTGCTCCGGTCACGATCATGTGGCTGTGGACACTTTGCATTGTGTCCATCGCACCCTCTGCTGCAGTAGACAGACCCACAGTGATACATTGGCAAGCTAGAACCGTCCATATATTCCAATGAACTTACAATTGTATTCTAACTATGCATCTAACTATGAGGTAAAAACATTTTCACTCATAGAATTGGTATTCCAAATACCAATTCCATGAGTTCACCCGTTCTTATTATTTGCTCAGAGGCTCAGAATATTCACGGCCAGGCCCAAGTATTTGGAATTGTTTTGTTTATGTACGAAGGGATACACCTTGTACATGAATGTTTCCTCAAATCAAGGCTGTGTGCGGGCATTAGAACCTCAAAGTAAGTGCTCAGTTCTCATTTCAAGAAAGTAAATATCTCATATAAATGTTTATAGTGTTTTGCTGTATCTGTAATTGTGTATTTGCCATTTTTTGCCTGCATTCTAACAAGATGATGTCCTACTGTATGCATCCTAACTAGACTCATCCCTGCTCTGCCGCTGTGTAGGCCTACAGCTCACAGCCATCACTCCACTTTGTGGTAATGCCTCTCCTGAGCCAAGTTTTTAACACAAAGCCTTTCTGGGGTGCCAGCCTTGAAAATCCATTTTATCCAGATCATAAACAAGTCATTGATTAGAATTACACTGTAATAAACATTTCAGTTTGGATGGATGTGTTAAAACATCCAGACTTGAACCGAAAAAGGCACAGACATTATTTTGTATTTAAACTTAGTTGATCCCAGAAACTGATGGAAAAAGCATACATTGATCAATCTTGTTTCTTCTCAGGAGGGTTAACACACACTTGGATCAAATAGGCTTAAAGAGCCTGTCTACTTACAGTTTTTAAGACTTTATGACTCCTTGTTATAAAGAACATGCAGCAGACATAACACATGAACTATTATGAAATTCACAGTGGCAATACAATTCATGTATGTAACCTAGCATCGTAGACCTCATACAAAATGCTTTTAATGACTGCCGTATCTGAAGCTTAGAGGTAGTGAGCCAGTCAGCTTGGCTCATTCACATTGGACATTTGCTTGCATAACTTACAACTCATTTGAAATAATTGACTCTAAATGAAAAGGAGCTCGGTAACAAATGTTTTCATTGACTAAATAGGTTTGGTCCTTTATGCTGTTATATTCCCTATCTAGGCTATACGGTACATAAATGTAGCAGGTTGACATTCTGTCATTTCTTTCCCACTCCCAGCCCCCAACATCGTTTTGTTTACACTTTCATAGCTGGGGAATCTGGAAGCATTTCTCTGCTCCACTTGCTGGGAACTATCAGACAATTCCCTTTTTAAACTATTTTGATATTAACTCAGTGGAGAATTGGCTCTCGCCTGAGAAACAGGCCTCCTCGGGGCTTGGGGGGCTGGCTGCTCTGTATGAAGAATAAACAGAACGAACGATGGGACGCGATCAGGATCAGGGCCCCGGCCAGACGGAGACCCTTCAGGAGCCCGGGGGGGACATGTCACACGATAGGGACAGACCACAGACACCACCGGCTCCCCCATCTGTGCCACCGAGCCCTGAGGAGCCAAACGCGAAAAGCAAGTCCCATGCATCGGAAGTCGACAAAAAAGAGAAGGCCCTGCTCCTTCGGTGTCCTGGCCTGGCTCGAGCTGCCGCGGTGCGGTTTCGTCTGGTGGAAGGAGTCAGAGGTCGGGCAGCTTACTGAGGAGACCTTCTGCCCTGGGCGGCCAAAACAGAGGCACTTTGAAGTCTCCCCGATCCGCCACACGCCCCCCCCCCCACACACCCCAGAGGCGCGACTCTCCCCGAAAGTGACATCCACCAGCCTCCTTTCCTGCCATTGACCTATTACACAAATGTGTTTACTTTGGGTGCCGCCATTACCCCGCTGATCCCTACTTGCACAGCTAATGGCCAGAGAAAATAGTCCACGCCGCGCGGCGTGCAAGTTTTTGTGTGAAATAATTGATGGCATGTGAGGGGGGAGTTCTGGTGCGTGTTTCCTCTCGTTTCTGGAGGTGATATCATTGCGGTTCCTCTGATACCGTGATTGCTTCCGCTGGACGCTGCCGCAGCCTCAGACAGGCGGAGACGGAGGTAGTAGAGGCATTACGGAATTATCCCCGCCACTCTCATCATAAGCGGAGGCATTATCACTATCACAAACGCGCCTTGGACACCAGCCACCTGGACGCGGGCTCTCATGCAGCTCTAGCTGTTCCGTCGTAAAGGCTTAGGAAAATTGCACCCCTATCAGAGGCAGAGGGAGTCTGATCTTGATAGACGTAAGAGTGATTGAGATGTTGACCGGATGCCTTCAGTTTGCCTGAGTTTACCTTCTGCTACGCCGTTTTCACCAGCGCACGCTGTTGTCTTAATACAGGCCTGCTGTTTTCTTTCTTACAGTTCTTGAACTAAGGATGTGGGATCAAGGAAT
The DNA here is from genome assembly GCF_963854185.1 of Sardina pilchardus. Taxonomy (NCBI): domain Eukaryota; kingdom Metazoa; phylum Chordata; class Actinopteri; order Clupeiformes; family Clupeidae; genus Sardina; species Sardina pilchardus. The sequence continues at coordinate 17,765,261 of NC_085007.1, read as the reverse complement.
GTAGGGTGTTTTTTTTTTCTTTCTTGCCAATTACTATAACAGACACATGATTCATGATGAACACAGTTCATTACGGCGGTCCTGAGTAGATTCCAAAAAAGAGTTTTTGGCTTTTGAATAAAATTACAGGTGGAATTTCATTAATGTGCTGTAGGCTGTGCTTAGGCCAAATCCCCAAAATGATATATCCATCATCTCTACTGCGCTTTATGAAATGTGCCTTATGTACGTTCTACGTGCTATTTTTCACATTAATAGGAAAACAGTTCAACCATGCTTTCCTGTTTTACTGCATTGCTTATTGTCATTTGGGTCTCTAACGTTAGCGTTATCCTTTGCACCACACTGCTTGATCAGAATGTTTTGTGCATGTCAAGCCGTAGCACAGAGATGTGTGCATGTTCCAGAAGTGAAAGAGAGAGAGAGACCCTCCACATTAACCCTAACTGCTTTATTTTTGTATTTTGACAAATTTGTATTTCCAGGAAGCGACTGGGGTCAGTGCAGCATCTGTTGCTACTTATGTCCGAGATGCGGGCTCTATACTTTGTGTGGGTTGCCGTGGTAACCAAGCCCCTGCAATCAGATTTGAATGGCAGCATCTTCAAAGGCCTCACGTGATGACCTACATTTCCTGAAACCTGAGCGCCAAGCCTATGTGGGCACAACTAGTCTGGCTGTCTTTTCAGCCATCAATCAATTAGACAACTTGTCTCCCAAACATAGCACATATCCCTGAAAATTTCATAAAACGACAGTATTTGCTATTGCTTTCTTCCCTAATATGGACAAAGACCATATCTGCGGCACAGTTTACGGCTTGAGTTTCTCCAAACGTCCAGCAGACCAGAAGGAACACAAAGCAGAAGTTTGAATACCACGATGAAAAGACCCAGACAACTGGAGAACTTTCCGGGCATGCTTCCCTTGGCCTCAACCTGAGAAAGGCCAGCCTTCACAGCCAAGTAAAAAATTCAGACTTGGTCTGTGGTTGTGCGCTGAGAATGTAACGAAATCACTCAGAATTGACTGACTGAAAGAGCCGAGAGAGATGTGGCTAGGTGGGATATGAGCTTTCCATGAGAGCCAGTCTCCTGAGGAGTCATAGCTGGATGCTGAGGTCACTCACCATTGACACTTTTGTTCATGCCCTTTCTTTTCTGTTTTCTTTTTTCTTTTCCCATGCCCTTCTATTTTGATATCAGCGCAACTCATGCAGCTCAACTGAAGGGACGTGACTGACTACAGGTGCTTCGATTCAGTGTGCTCGCAACATAATGAGTCACAATAACGTCATGGGCGAGAATGTCAAACCGTCAGCGGTGCGTAGAATATCTTTCATTGGAAAGCCACAATGTGGAGTTATTCTCCTCTGTAGCCTCATGCGGTGAATATCTGTGTACACCCCAATTCAACGAATGCTCTGCAGCTTTGAACTTTGTTGCTTTGCCAAGGTCACGCAAGGTTGTTTTTAATCGATTTTGGGGAGAAACACACACGACAACAATTTATTGCATTGGCCTCTTCCATATGCCATGCATAGATTTCCATATGGATGTCTGCACCGCATGAATCACTCATAGCCTGACAAAATGATAGAAATACAGGAATAATTTTATTACCGAACCATGAAATCGATCAAATGAAAACGGAGCTTCGAAGAACAAAGAGTGTATATATCTCCTTAAACATAGAGTCAGCCAAGTGGCTTCCTTCATATTTGGCAGACAAATTACGTCAAGTCTCGCAAGTCTCACGAGAACACATCCCTTATTGTTTAAAAGTATTTGTTGGGGAACCTGCCACAAAGACCTCCATCTACCCCAGGGATGGACCAAATTATGATTTTGGATTGAAACATGTGGGCCAAACTGCAGAATGCAGGCCTGAGTCACTGAATCCACCTTAACCAGACCTGCCATCCGACACATTTTTAGGAAATGATATATAAAATGTCATTGTTTGGCAGGGGATGCATATTTTGACATAACACATGTACCTGTAAAGGAAAGCATTCAACTCCCTAAAGCATTTGCGTTTACATCCCTTTTTCAGCCATGCATCCACTTCCTCTAACGTCTAGTCCATGATTACCTGATGGGTGTCAAAAATAATTAGCCTATGTAAAAAAAACTATTTTTATCACATAAAAAGAGTTTTCAGTCATTTAAAATTTAACTGATGGCCGATGATCCCTGGTGTCAATTGAACGCCATGTTGCGGACACTGGATTCTGCATTCAAAGACGTACTAAATTGTTTCCTCCACTTTTCTGTCAAGCTCAGTGCATCATCATCATCATCATCACCCTAAACTCACTGACAGATGCTTTTGTTGGGCGGTTGATGGACAGAGGGCCCCGAGTGCTAACAGGGATGTCTTGTTTTTGGGAGAGAAGAGGACCACCCTGCGTTGGCTCTCCCCGTACAGAAACGAGGAAGGAGAAAGGGAGGGAGAAAACTCCACCAGATGTGTAATGAGCTCCTCCGCTGGTTCCTGTAATTATTTTCACCTGCCCCGTGACAGTCAGCCGTGTAGATGCTAATGTACGTGACCCCATCCCCCCCCACCCCGCCCTCCCAACACCGCTGCTGCTGCCGCCACAGACCTCCGCGGCTCCACCGAGACCCTATCAGCCTTCGCCCAGAATTCAGCTCTCATTTCCGCACGGCTCCTGACCCTGAGCTCAGCTCAGCTCTGCGCTGCACGTCCCTCTGGCAGCCGGGACCGGGGGGCAGCAGCCCAGTCGCTGACACACACACACACACACACACACATGTGCACACACACACACACACACACACACACACACACACATACATGCACACACATGCACACGAACACACCTACACACACACACAAGAACACACACACACACACACACGCACATACAGACAAACAAACACACACACAAGCACACACAAGAACACAAACACACATACACACACACACACACACATACACAGGCACACACAAGAACACGCAAAGCTTTAGTTCAGTCCAAGAGGCTTGCAGCAGCTTCCCTCTCCTCTTCCTTTTTACACTACTATTTTTTTTCCCCCTCTCAACATTTTTTATTTAGCAGTGTTAGGTTCCTGTCCCATTGGGCTAAAGTTACATACGGATTTAATTTTTTTTCTCTGGTGTGTAACCCCACGCCACCCCTCCACCCCCACCCCCAAACACACACACGCACACACACATACAGACACACACTCCACCTCACCCTCCACCCCGCCCCCCCTCCATATTCAAGCCCTGACCATGGCTCATTTTTACCTTACAGCTGTTGTTTTGGATTAGTGAAATAGCTGCTGTCAAATTAAATGATCCCTTTCCACTGCCACCCACCACGCCTGTGGAACTGACAGCTACGTGTCAGCCAGCAGCGCAGGGAAAAGGGCCGTGGTGGTGGTGGTGGTGGTGGTGGGGTTGCCGCGGACGACAGCCTGCCTTTCAGGAGCAGGCAGTGTGTCGGTGCTGGCGAGCTGTTCACACCTCCGTGCCGTTTGTTGTTGTTTCACGGAGAGATGAATGTTATAAATTCCCACTTTCGGTGCGTGGAGGGAGTGGGCAGCAGCAGCACCACCAGCACCACCCTCTTTCCCTCTCCACCACCCACTTCTCTTTTTCTTCTTTTTTTCTTTCTCTGTTTTTCTTGCACCTTCTTTTGGTGTGGACAGGGGAGTTGCCAGTTTGATAACAGAAAGAGCATGTGCTAGTCACCCATATCAACAAAAACTAGGTGAGACTGTCTTGCATTTGATGGACATGATTGTATACATTGAAGTATTTCATAATACTTAAATGACTGTGATCATATGAGGACTCTGATAGATAGATTATACTGGATATTGCGTTCTTCAATTATTATATCTAAGTGCTGCAATGTTTGCCATTCTAATATTGTATTGCATCAGTATTTTATTTTCCAATACATTCAAGAGTCAATGTAAATATAAACATCCATCGTTAATAAAAGAAGCCAAAAATGCTAAACATAACAACCCTTCGGCGTCCTTGCATACTTTTTCCGTTTTTGTTTTTAAGAGTTTTGGGGTGTGTTAGTCGCACCGTATCTTAGCATGAAGCCATTAATCACTCTCAGAGCTGCTACTGTAGGCCTGCGTGGCCAGCTCGCACGCTGTTTGTTTTTGTGCTCAGTGGCCCGGCTACAACACAGTGACGCTGGAACAAGAGCAGGATTCTGAGGGGTGACTGAAGGCCTCCCCAGCCAGCTCTGCAGAAGGGTGATGAATGGATCGTGTCAAGGCTGGCCCTTTTCATGGCCCTGTGAGCGTGTGTGTGTGTGTGTGTGTGTGTGTGTGTGTGTGTGTGTGTATGTTTATGTGTGTGTTTGTTTGTGTCTATGTGTGTATGTGAGTGTGTGTACATATTTTTGGGTATACGAGAATGCGTCTAAGTGTTAGTGTGTATGAGCCTGTGTGTATGTGTGTGTGTGTATGTATATTTATGTGTATGTTTGTGTGTGTGTTTGTTTGTGTCTATGTGTGTGTGTGTGTATGTATATTTATGTGTATGTTTGTGTGTGTGTTTGTTTGTGTCTATGTGTGTGTGTACATATTTTGGGGCATGTGAGAATGCTTCTAAGTGTTAGTGTGTATGAGCCTGTGTGTGTGTAAGTGGTGGTTTTCCCCCTCTGTTTGCGTGCAGGAGTGAAAGGGGGGAGTTTGGCGATGATATGGATACCACGACCGAGGCCTGTTTATTCATACATGAAGCACAACTCAGAGAGACACCCAGCGGGAGATGTGTTTATACACACACACACACACACACACACACGCACATACACACACGCACACACACACACACACACACACACACACACACACACACACACACACACACACACACACACACACACACACACACACACACACACACACCAAACCCACCAACGCACTCCCCACCCGCACTTCGCACTTCTCAGCACTGGAGAGAACAACTTGATCATAGGTGGGCAAGTAGTAATCTGGTCGCATGGCATCCATCACGCTTCCTCCTCCAGCCTGCGGAACCCCTCTTATGTGCCATCACGTCTCAAGTCCTGTCTTTCCTGCTGATGACTGAATGAGATGAGCTGTGTGTGTGTGTGTGTGTGTGTGTGTGTGTGTGTGTGTGTGTGTGTGTGTGTGTGTGTGTGTGTGTGTGTGTGTGTGTGTGACTGTGTGTGTGTGTGTGTGTGTGTGTGTGTGTGTGTGTGTGTGTGTGTGTGTATGTGTGTGACTGTGTGTGTGTGTGTGTGTGTGTGCATGCATGTGTATGTCTGTATAGGTGTGTGAGTGTGTGTGTGTGTGTGTCTGTGTAGGTGTGTGTGTGTGTGTGTGCGTGCATGTGTATGTCTGTATAGGTGTGTGTGTATGTGTGTGTGTGTGTGTGTGTATAGGTGTGTGTTTGTGTGTGTGTGTGTATAGGTGTGTGTTTGTGTGTGTGTGTGTAGGTGTGTGTGTGTGAGTGTGTACGTGCATGTGTATGTCTGTATAGGTGTGTGTGTGTGTGTGTGTGTGTGTGTGTGTGTGCTTTTTCTCTTCTCTCATGTCTTTCGTGCCCTCGCCTCATGTCAAAGCCTGAAGACGCGTCACGGCCTCTTCCTCCATGTGTAGGCTTCCTCTGAGAGACAATAGGTGGCGTGTGGGGGGGTTAGAGGTGCTTGGAAGTGTGAACGGGGGGCAACAGTGGAATGTTCAGGGGCTGTAGGGGCAGATTTATTGCATAGGAAACCGCTGGCCGGTGTCAGAAGGAACAATGGAGGATTCACGGTGGTCACGGCGGTGTCCTCGGCACAACGCTGCGGTGTGGCAGCCTCTGTCTTTTTTTTTTTTTTGGTCTTCGCACAACTTTTTCCTTCTGTTGGGAACTCCCTTCCTGCAGAGCTGGCAAATCCAAGTCTATAGCCCCCTTACAGAGAAAGAGTTGGAGGGGGGTGGGGGGGGGGGGGGTGGAGTGATGGCAGAGAGGACAAGAGAGGGAAGCAAGAGAGAGCTGGAGGAGAAAGGGAGAGTTGGAAAAGGGAGAGGAAGAAAGTAGATGTGAGTGTGGGCGGAGATGGAGGGGGGGGGGGGGGGGGGGGCGGAGATGCGGGGGGGGGGGGGAGAGTTCCCGACAGAAGACAACACAAAAATGACATAAGAAGAAGACCACAAATGTCACCCAAGAAGAAAGTGACGTGCGGCTTCAGAAAGCCACACTTCTAATTGGATTGGGGGCTGGGCAGTCGCCAGATGCCAAAGTTCACTCCACACAAAGGCTCATCTGACGCCAGGTCTGGCTGCGCCATACTGCAGTGGGTGTGTCTGAGCGCAGGGATTCCTTACCAAAATCCAGCCAGTGCTCAACAAGTGGTGTCAGCCCCCCTGACACCATACACACACGCACACACACACACACACACACACACACACACACACACAAACACAAACACATGTGGGTGTGCACACGTGCTTGCTAACACACACACACACACATATGTGGGCGGGTGCGCACATGTGCACGCTCACTCACACACACACACACACACACCCACACGCACGCACACACGCACACAGACACACACAGACACTATGTATACACACACTTCTCCTGGCTCCCCTGGGCCACCCTTATTGGCGAGGAGTAAATAGAGGGACAAGAGAGAGCAAACACACATTTTGAGACTGGAGCAGAGAGGGAATCGCACTGCTTCACTGCTAAGTGTACCACCCTAATATTATGTTTACACTGCAATTATGGTGGAACAACACCAAAACAAATCAATTCACATTAATGCAGAATGACTGTTTTGTATCAAGCCAGGTGAAATGACAGGGTGCTGCACATTTTCCCAACTTACACAGTGTACTCTGGTACTCTCCCATTTCCAAACTTGGAACATACACTGTAATTGCATGATAACCAATCATCATAATCTATTGCGTATAAGACCTTGTTTGACATAAGACCGTCAAAAATGCTTAAGTCACCAGCTTGATTTTATGGTCCTCAGAAATCTACTGCAATTTCAAAAATCAGATTTGTCAGATTCTTTTCAAATCAAGGAGAGATGACAAAAGAGGTGAAATGTAGTTTTGGCCAGCAGACCCAAAGATGTATATTTATGTTGGATGTGTTACTGTTATTCTGTTAAGTAGCCTAGGTAGGAAAGCCACCTTTTCACAACAACGCAGTTTGGCCTTCAGGGTCATTGTAAATCTGAGAAGAAGAAAAACCTTCACTGAGGTCATCATAGGCCATCTCCTGCCAAGTCCAGATAAAGATTAGAATAGTAACGCTATATATTGACTGTGAGTATTATGGAACATTTCTGAAGTGGGCTGGAAGACGAACAAAGGGGCAACACAATAGAGAAGGTAGGCTACGTGAATGCCAGACCAATGTTGACGTTTTGGAAAGTGTTAATCTAAAGGGAACTGTCTGTACAAAATTACGTATAACTTAAGTTATTTTGACGAATAAACAAGCACATACAGCAGAAAATACCTGTCCCAATATTCAATAGGCCTCCTTTTCCCAACTCCTGGGCGCAGTGTTGCTGCATTGTAGCCTATCTTTTTTTTTTTTCCTTTTTAAATCATGACCACTATCAAATGTTAGCCCTTGAGCTCCCTCCTAGACGATGTAGAGGAACGACCGCCGACCACAAACAGCGCATCTGCATGAGCGCTGCCTTTCCGCGTTGACATTTTGCCTATCGCAATTGTGCCATAAGGTAATTGTTGTTCTCACCAGACAAACGGCAGCTAACAAGCGAGCGTTCACGCCTCAGACCGACGCCCAGGGAAAAGGTGATATAAATGCATGAGATTATGTTGTTTCATTAAGTTTCTCTCCCCTCTCTTTCACAATGCGTTAACAGCCATTCATGGCACAAAGCTGCATAAATATAGTGTTTAGAGTTGTTACACCACGCGCGGGTCTGACTGGTTATTGAAACTTTTTCATTTCGCTTTTGTAATGTCATGTGTCTGCGGGGGAGATTGGCAGACTCAAGTGGCTGGAGATGAAATGGCTACCGTGTTAATGAATAGAGTGCTGATTGCAGGATCCCGAGCCGTAAATTGCCATGCTGCCACGCTGACGTGCAATTACCGGGGCCCTTCATGCATATTCATCACGCAGCTTTGCATATTGATCAACAACTTCGAGCTCCTGTTTACACCAAGAAGACTTTTTAGAAGTCCTCTCGTTTCTCTTAAGTCTAAGGTGGTATTTCCTCCTTGGAAATATGAAAAGAAAAATAGCCTTTGTGTTTGTGCTTCCTGTTTCTTTTTTTTTCCATTAAGCTTATGTAGGCTATAACAAGCCAATTCATGTAAAGCCTCAAATGTGAAATGCTACCCATTTACTGACATGTAAAATGTTTTAATGAATTGTTCTCCATCCTTTGTTGACAATGTGGCCTAAAGTCACTGTTTAACAGAACAATTAGATTTTCAATATAAATGAAAACAACTCAATGGATAGGCTATGCAAACGTGCATGGCGCAGAAACAAATAATGATAAAAATTACTTTCTTTCCTCCTTTCTCTTTTGTCAGTCGCTGTTGTTTTGCTTTGTTTATAGGTTGTTATTACCTTAATTTAATTCAGACCTATTAACAGACCACTCATTATTTGTACCAGTGGCAATTGAATAATGAGGGGAAATTTAGTGAATTCATTCTCTACAATATTAAAATTCTTATGTTGTCTTATTTAACCTATTTCTATATGTTCTGTATATTGTCAAATAAATGTAGGCTATATAATTGTATATGATTTGTTTGTTCATAGCCTAGACTATGCATTCTAAGATAGGCTATACACATCAGTCCTTGTTTGATAATGACAATGAAGGAGACCATTTATCAGCTGTAGCCTAGTTTTTTTTCATCTTCAATATTTGTTGAATGCCATTCTGTAGGACTGAAGGGCGTGAGGAATATTGAAACATAAAAACTGAACAATTTTGTCATGGTGCCCATCATACATTTCTTGTCATTTAAGTAATTAATATTTCATCAAATCACATGCCGCCCAATATAAAATACAAAATCAAAAGAGACTTACATCCACTTCCTTTTTAACACATTGGAGCTGAACCTCTTATTCCTTGTCATGCTTGTGATTGTCATTAACAGAGGAATGAGAAATGTGTATTTGCAGTTTAGGAAATGCAATGTGTAGTAATGAATAATAAACCATATGTTGTATGCAAACATTGTGGTAGATGTGGTCATGTACGTTTTAGTTTTTTCTTTTTAATCTTCCCCTTTATGATATTGGAATTATTCTGACAGTTAATAAATAATAACAATTAATAATATGCCATGTATTAATAATGAGGTTCTGTTTGGCAGAATGCTTTTTCCTAAATGTTAATCTTTTTTTATTTCTTTGTGTAATTTTCTTTACTTTCATTTTGTTGTCTTTGTTGCATTCTGCCTTTCTTTGGAGTGTAGCATAACCATGAGCTCTGCTCTCTACTCTTATGAGTGAGTGATTCATTCTTCAGCAACTAAATTGAGATTTCCTGGAGAGAGAATGCTAAGAAAATCTAGCAGCTGGAGACTAAAGAGGTGCATTCATAATCAACTGAATATGTTTCTTCTTCAGACTGATCTTAATAGAAACAGATGAAATCTTTTGTCACACTGTCATCCTGACGATGGATATATTTTTGTTGCTATTATTATTATCACTATTAGTATTATCATAATTTGTATTATTATTAGCAGTAGTAGTAGTAGTAGTAGTAGTGGTGGTGGTGGTGGTGGTGGTAGAGCTTTTTGCCATTGACAAGCAGACTTTACATAGGGGGAAAAAATTTACACTATGTTGCACTGATAGCAATCTCTGTCCTGGAAAGGCAAAAGGCACAGCACACCTTTGTGTGGAACGGCTTCTTGTCTAAACTGGTAGGAAAAAAACAACAACAAAACAACCTGTGCTGTTACTAAAAGGAACACTCTCCCATTGAAAGGCAAAGGAGGGTGGAGTGGGTGGCTGTGGGGGGGGTTGAATGGGGGGGGGGGGGGGGGGGGGGGGCACGTTGCAGGTGCTGACCTCCGGTCTCATACACATCTGCTCATATCTGTTTGTAATTTCAGCACCAGTGATCTTTATCATCGATTCGATTGCGCTATGAAGTCAGGCTGCGGACCCGGACCGCCCTCTTTGGCCAGATCCGCTGGCAGGAATTCAAAGGCAACGGAGGCCCGCTGCACCGAGCTCCCCCAGACCAGACCTTGTGAGGCTGTTGCCTCCAGTTCCTGCAACAAGACAAGATCTGCTATAGATATCGGCGAGCTAATTTCGCTAAGTGGTCACTTTGTGCATTTTTTGGAAGGCAAACAGTAAACACCCTTTCAGCATCTGTCTCCCTCTGCCCCCCGGCGGAAGGGCAGCCTGCCCACGGTACAGCTGCTGGAAGAGGAAGCAATGACTCAAGGAGAATGGCAACAAACAAATAACCAATTTTACAGTGCAGACCACTGTGTCTGAAGATTTTCGGTCTTGATACCTCTCGCTCTCTCTATTGTTTTATCTTGTTTGCTTTGATTGTCTCTGCCTTTTTATCTCTTTGTTTCTCTCTCTCTCTCACACACACACGCACACACACACACACACGCTCACACACACACACACGCTCACACACACAAACACACACACACGCTCACACACACACACACACACACACACGCTCACACACACACACACACACGCTCACACACACACACACACACACACACACACACACACACACACACACACACAGTAAATATGTTTCCACCCTGCCCCTGTTTTATGATTACAGATTCCTGCCTGGCTATAAAAATATTAAGTGTGTCCTAATCAAGCCATATTAGGCTTATGAATATTTTCACTCCTCAATTGGTCGTGCAAATTGGTAGGTAAGCTGTGAGGGAGCTGATACTGTTAGGTACCTGTACTATGGTTTTCACCTGCCACCCTACTCTAACTCCCTCCTTCCCCACCTTCTCTTTGTCTTTTCTTATTTCCTTTTCTTTCATGAACACAACCACATTGAATTGGATCTGCTATGGAGTACAGGAATGAACCGTTCTGTCAAAGCATAATTTCTTTTTCCCTTTATGTTTGGCCAAGACTGAACATTCTTTCTTGTACCACATCCTGTGTAGTGTAGTCATTTAATACTTAAAATAATTGTCCAGATTTTGAGACATGTCCCGAAATATATTTCAAAATCATTCATAGACTTCATATACATCAACTGTAAAAGAATAGCATAAGAAGTAAAGGTTACATTTCCCTGAATGAAGATATAACTCTCATGATCAGAGTTTGCCTTTAAAATGCTCTTCATCTGGTTCATAAGCTCCCTGGCATTTTCCAGAAAGCTTCAGTTGCGCTAAAGATTTATCATGCTAACACTGACATGGGTGCAGAGGTGTGGCTCATTCTCTGACGACACTGATATGTTTTTAGTGTTGGCCACTGTATGGATTTTATGCATGACAACAAAATCATAGCACATATCCCACAGAAATGTGATGTCATTTGACCTATTGTCAATGATCATCTATCATTTATTGGTGATCATGTCTGTTGATGTCATTGTCAAAAACATGTCAATGATCATGTGCAACAGGAATAAAAGTCAGTCATATTGCACCATATGTTTCATTTGTAGAAACCAATTCCACCCGTTTGCTGTAATGATGATAACATTATGTGGGTAACATGGTCTCTCTTCTTGGTTACAGGGCAAAGATGCATAGAAAAGCAGTATGGAAGAAGTATTTCACTTCCTCCTTCAAATGTTACCAATCTGGTGAGATCAGGTTTGCAGTGAGTTGCTGATTTGAAGTGTGCAGTCAAAACAGTAATCAGTTTCCTATTCTGCGTTGAGTAAGAGGTTTGACACAGTAAGTCCAAATCAATTCTCCAGTCTTTGACCAATGTGAAAATAGTGCTCTATCAGGTCTATCTGCTTCTATCTCTGTGTATACATGTCAGATTGGAAGCCCAAAGCCATCTCTAGGGTAACGTTGTCCCCAGAGTACCAAATCAGTTGAATGTTGCTCTAGTATTCTAGGCCCCATAATTGCTGCTTGCAGCTATATTTTACCCTACATAACAGTATTTTCATAAACTCAACTTGCTTGTCTTTACCCAAACTAAATTGTATGTCAGTTAATTGCAACTCAAGGCACCCCGGCCTAGCCACGTCCGTATGTCTCTCTCTCTCTCTCTCGCTCTATCTCTCTTTCTTTCTCCTTTCTCTCCTCTCCTCCGAAGGTGGCGTGGTGATGGTGGGGTGGGGTGCTTCGGGGGAGTCTCTGAGTAATCAGACGTGACAGAGATCAGTAGAGGTCAAGTGGGGTCACGGACGGCATCCTGATGTCGCAGTGGCTGAATGACATCATTATTGCCATGGAAAGAGAGGCTTGGTTGCTTGTTTAGTGAGGAATCATTTATATAAGGATAATAAGTTATATGAGGAATAATTTAAAATGCTGTTCCAAAGGCTGTGTAATTCGTCTCCTCTCTCACACTGTTTTTTTTTCTGCATGCATGTTTGTGTTTGTATGTGTGTGTGTGTGTGTGGGGGGGGGGGGGGGGGGGTGCTCTATGTCTGTGTATGTAAATGTGTATTTATTTATGCACATGAAATGGGTATGCCTGCATGTGCATGTGCATATAGTGTGTGTGTGTGTGTGTGTGTGTGTGTGTGTGTGTGTGTGTGTGTGTGTGTGTGTGTGTGTGTGTGTGTGTGTGTGTGTGTGTATGTGTGTGTGTGTGTGTGTGTGTGTGTGTGTGTGTGTGTGTGTGATGACATGGACACTGTAAGTCAGGTAGTGGGTGTGGAGGGGGAGGTGGATTTCAAGGCCAGGGTTTCATTCATTCAGAGGACTGGAGCGTGAAATGTAGACAGCAAGTCTCAGCTAACCAAAAGGTCGTGTATACTTAAATTACACCATCTGAAGCCACAACGCCGTTCTTTGTTTGTGTTGAAGTGTCTTTCTGTTTAAAACACTTTCTGATGCTTCAGTATTGAGTTCTCTAAGAGAGGTAGTGTTATAACGTTGTATTTCAAATTAATTGACTGGTTTCACCATGAAGGATAGGATGTAACTTCGTATGAGAAACACACTGACCTGGTTGAAATTACTTTTGCAGTCCATCGAGAGTTGATTGAGAGGGATTTTTTTTACTATAGAGCATTAGCGCCCTCTTCAGGACAAAAGAACGACATAAAACCTCACTTCGAACAACGCATCTTCCAGATATAATTCATTTATTTTCAATACATGTTTGGATCATCTATATCAGATTTGCATTGTGAAAAAAAATAACTTAACTAAATAAATAAATTAACTAAATAAATAAGATAAACTAGTTGATGCAGTTTATTTTCTTAAAAGGGCCATTAGATGATTTCTGAGGAATTATTTTCTTTAGCAGCCAGGTGGTGGCGACGTGGATCTAAAATGTCATGGGCTGTTAGACAGAATGGTTGACATGTCAGTCAAAAAAATACAACTAAAACTACTATTTATCATTAGCAAACACCCAGAGGGTGGCGAGTTGAAAGAAAATACCAATGAAATAACTAGATCTACATGGAGAAAATACCATTTTTTTCATCTATTAATTAGTTTTATTTAATTCATAAGACTGACAAAGAAAATGGAAGTTGTGGAGTAAGAGGAGAGGAGCTTAAAGATAAATTGATTGATAGACTGAGGCTGAGAAGGAGAGGGGAAGCAGTGTGTAAAGTAAAGGCAAAATGAGATGTAAGGAGAGAGACATATCAGACAGAAATGCATGGGGTATAATATGCAAATATTTCCCATTTCCTTTTTCATACTCTGTAAATGTATTTTCTTAGTAAACATCATGCATTTGTGTATTTTGTTCCTGTGAAAAAGGTTCCATGTGAGACTAAGCCCTTGACTTTCTAGTTTCTGTATATTTGCATAAATAAGATAAGGATGCAAATTGAAGCACACACAGGTAGTTTCACAATCTGGCAGTTTTCATGCCAGGCCTGTGTACCCCAAAATATTTAATAATATTCCAACATTATATGTTATTATTAATGGCTAGACTTGGGAGCACCTTGACAACTGGAAAAAAGAATGGTAAAAATAACATTTCTTGACACAAAATGCACCTTTCAGTCATTTTTATTGGTGTTTCATTTGAAATATAAACCACTTCCACAACTCATATTAACAAAAGTACACTATGCAAAGAGGCCATTTTGTGACATAAATGCAATGTGAAAAAGGTTTAGTGAATGTTAACATACATAGTGGGCGAAGTAAAGGTAAAAAAAAAAACACAAAAAATCTCCTATAACACCATGCCCAGAATCAATCTGAACATCTGAAACATGCTTCTGGGAAACCCTAAACGTAACAACCAAAATTGTCCTTCAAATGCCATCCACTCCAGCCTATGAGAATATGCAATATGAATTCCATGTTGCCAAATGTTTTTTTCTTACTTTACAAAACAAGTCACACAAGCATTTAGAAATTGGTGCATTTGCAGCAAAAACCTGAATATATTATATACACATACAATCACTAACATGTCTTACTCATGTAGACAGACACCCCCCACATACAGTATCATGTGAAATTACCCGTATTTTCTGCACAATGGAAATGAGCTTTTCCATTTTAACATAAACTCCAACAATACATACTAATTGTCATGTAATCATAAAGAAATGTAAAATGAATTTTAGCACACTGATGCACCTTTGCATTTGAATATTGATGCCGTCTTACAATTAAGTAATATCCTACATGTCAAGTGCCATTTGTTGTAGCATTAACAACACACACAAGAAAAGCCACTCAAATATAGCACAAGGAGACACCCCTGTCTGTGCAAATAGGGTGTATAGTCCACTGACAACAGGATACAGATCACACTCATTTGCCTATGTGAACAGCTTTCTAGGGAAGGAAAACAGCTACCGTTGGCAAACTAAGGCATTGGCATTGCAGATGGACAGGACATGCATTCTTGAAAGCGTCTCGTTTATGTAGGACAAGGCCTTTCAATCAGCTCTTAATTAAGGTCTGGAGGGGGAAACAGGAGAGTCCTCTCAGGTAGATTGCTACCTGGAGCACGAACTGACACACTGACAACTCACAAACTGGCTGGACAGCCTGAGCAACACAGATCTGTCCTTGTCACACAACTTCCATCACAGATGGAGACATGGGATGCGTTCCAGAGCATCTCTCTCTCTTTCTCCATGTCTCTCTCTCACTCTAAACATGCACACACGACAATCAATAAACCCTCGAGTGATTCATTGCCTTAAACCACAATCTGAGGAAAGTTCATCCACTTCTGAAGACGTCTTGTTATATCCAAAGTCACACATTGGCAGAACACATCTCAGCTGTGTCCCTGAGTGTCCCACGGTCCTGACAAGGGAAACAGGAGAGACGACTCCGGGCTAATGGCTCTCTCCCATCATACCTTGCGGACATAATGATGTCCAATTTGAGTGGGAATAATACACCCGTCAAAGCGTCTGGCGTCACTTGCAAAAAAAGGGGAGTTTATCTGCCGTCTACTCACACAAGATAACAGGGCAATGGCAGTGGACACACAGAGCTCCCACCGGGAGTCTCCCATAGAGAGCCTCTTGTGAGCATTGAGGCAGAGGGAGAGAATTTAAATTAAAGCAGGCTAAAGGTCAGGTAGCCTCTGTGCTACATAACTTGCACATAATACCTCCATCAGGCATTGGACCAGCTCACCTCTGTGTTTTAGTTACAGGTGCTTTCCAGGGCGTCTCTGTAGGTCTGGACTCCTCTTGCCTCAACACCTGTGCGGGGGTCGATGGGATGATTTGTAGCAATGTTTGCTGAGCCATAAAGTGCATCAATGTACATAGAGCTAACATGATGTTCAGCACAATCATAAAGGTAAATGTCATGTAGATGACTCATGCATACTCTCTCTCTCTCTCTCTGTTTGTTTGCTTGTGTGTGTGTGTGTGTGTGTCTGTGTGCAAGAGAGAGAGTGAGTGAGAGAGAGGGTGTGTAGGTGAATAAGTGACTGGGAGTAATAGGGGCTATTTAAGGAAGGTTAGACAGACAGAGGGAAGCAGAATCACACTGACATGAGACCTGTTCAGTGTAAACAGAGACAGACCATGTTTAAACAGTTTTTTTTTTGTACTGAAATTGCTGTATATAGCAGCACACAAGGCTCCTCTGGCTTGTTTTCTTTCAGCAGATTGTTGAATATTTCATTCCCTGTGCCAACGTCTCACATTGCCTTCCTGTAGTGGACGAAAACGGAGTCCACTTTCTCAGGCTCTCCACCCTCTCCCAGGCGCTACAGGTGAGCTAACCCCTCCCCCCCGAGTGCCAGTATATAGACACTGAACCAGTATCAACCTAACACTTCCAGCCAAGCCAAGCGGTCTCCCACAGTGCCAAGGGAAACATACATACTGGTAAGGAATAGTCTTTCTCTCACTTGCCTAATGAATTCGATAAAGAATTAACATATCGCTATGTAAATAATTGTATTCATAGATTATATGGATTGCCGAATAATGAAAAAGATGATGTTTAAACAAGTTGTTTATATTTTTTATTCTCTTTAAGATATGCATTTTATTATTTGTGTGAGACTACTTGCATCTAATTGTCCTTCATATTACATTGAGCATTTGTATGCCATCTTTCATGCTTAATATGAAAGCTGATGTGAAATGATACATTTTGATGCAAATGAACATCTTTTTGCAGTCTTTCTTTTGCAGGGACATTATGTTCATAATTCCAGAAGGAATTAGAGAAAGAATTAGGTCATCTATTCTCAATTACATATGTTCAAATTACTTTTTGTTCCCCGTGCTACAATTGTGCACTGTTGCTGCATCCCTAGACAGATTATCTTTCTCAAACATTTACATATCTCACTTCAGACACCTACGTGTACAAACTCTGTCAAGTCTCTCAGTAGCCACCGAGCCCCAGTAGGCTGTGACTCCATGGCCAGTTTCGTGGGAAGCGGGCTACACAGTGGCTCTCCAGTTTTACCAACAAAGCATAGTCAAGGTGTCGGATGCACAGCAGGTGTACAGTTACAGGCAACCTGGTGAAAAGATGGCTTTCACAAAACTAAATATCAACAAAGAGAGGCAGTGTTTATTTCTCTGAAATATGATACAGTCACTGAACAAAGTTGACTGTTTATTTATTTCAAATTCCTCTATAAAATATGAAATATTACATTTGGAATTCTCCTCACGAAAACGTATGCTGTCATTTTTGGAGATCTTCCTGGAGCTGCATCGCTACACTGATGTAATAGCCATTCAATCAAATGGGGGATAGCATCAGTTTAGATTACATACAACAACAGAAGCCTCCTCCCAGAGCTGCTGGATGTAACATGACCCTTGTGGTAAAACTATAACAATCTATGATCTCCCTGTCTCCCTCCCTCCCCACGCCTACAGACGGCTTCATGGCTTCCAGCTACTCTGTGCGGAGCTTCTCCATGGGCCGCCAGCCCTCCTTCTCCAGCCTGTCGCTGCGGGACAGCGGGCGCAAGCGCTCGGTGGCGTCCGCCGTCTCCTTCTCCAGTCCGCTGACGCGCTCGGCCTCGGTCAGCCACGACCTCAACGTGCTGTCGCACAACGGCCTGGGCAACAGCACCAACGAGAAGGAGGCCATGCAGAGCCTCAACAACCGGCTGGCCAACTACCTGGACAAGGTGCGCACGCTGGAGCGCTCCAACGCCGACCTGGAGCTGAAGATCAAGAAGATGATGATCGAGCGCGTGCCCAAGGGCCACGACATTGACAGCATGATGGCTCAGGCCCACGCCCTGGAACAGGAGGTAATGTTGTAACCCAGTCTCACCACACACCATTATCAGTATCCCATCCCAATCATCCTGGACACACCCTCCACTTATGCTCGGGATTAAAGTTGTACTTGTAGGCCTACAAGATAAGGTGACCAGATGTCCAAAACCAAAACCGGGGACATTTTCAGGTTGACTATCAATCTGTTTGAAATACAAAAACAGGGACATAGGTAGTTTTTCTGTATTTTGGCGGGGACAGGCAGCCAGGGACTGTCTCCTGAATACGGGGACGTCTGGTCGCCCTACTACAAGATGTATTTGTACTTATACTCTTCTACCGCTGCTTCTTCTTCAGTGTCCTATATGGCAGCCCAGGTGAATTAGGCCCGCAACATAAAGGACAGCCTTTATTGGAATGCCTCTGAGTTAACTGACCGTGCCACTTGCCACTTGCCATGCAATGATATAGACAACACTAGGGATAATGTTAATCCACATGAATCCTGTGGAATTAATATAATTACACATGCACATGCGTTAATCTTCTGTCACTAAAACAACATGTCTGGTAGCACATGCCTGAGCAATCCTCTGGTATTAAACGTTTGGCCCTTCAAAGGTATCCACGGGCAGCGTCTCTGTGTTGACTAACTCTAGACATCACAGACGACATGAGTGGCTTATTGTGTGGAAGCTTTCTAACTAAACCACACACCCTGATGTCTCTCCAGAGTGTGGGTTAAACATTAGTTTCTCCTTAAATTGAACGGTTACTCTTTAATGGGTCCAGAACAGCGAACTCAATTCGCAGAAGAATTTCCAAGGGCAGCTTAATGCGGAAGTCACCCGTGACTAGTATACATAGGCCTGTGCACACACGCACGCCAGCACACACACGCACACACACACACACACACACACACACACACACACACACGCACACATACACATACAAAGCCCACTAACATTACATCATACTGTGCCCTGTGTATTTCAGTTGAGGAAGAAGACACTGGAAAATGCTCGACTCATGTTGGAGATTGACAATGCCAAGCTGGCTGCTGATGACTTTAGGATCAAGTGAGTGTTTACCTTGAGTACTATCCTACTATACAGTATATGCATTACATACACATAAAGGCCTGTTCCATGAAGAAATGTGCCTAAATATACTAGGATATGATAATTGTGTGTGTGTGTGTGTGTGTGTGTGTGTTTGTGTGTGTGTTTCCAGATGGGAGGCCGAAAGTGCCATGACCCAGTCTGTGGAGAGGGACTGCATAGCCCTGAAGAAGGCCAAGTCTGACCATGACCAGATCAATGCCAGTTTGCGGGGTGACCTGGACAGTCTAAAGGAGGAACTCTACTTCCTGAAAAAGAATCATGAGGAGGTGAGAGATCTTCTTGCTGGGTGGACTGTGTTCTCAGCAGGTCTGTATCATCACTGGCCATAACTTATGAGAAAAACACCATATCAGGTTTATAACATCCACTTGATGTAGAATATCTGAAACTATATACTGCATAATTCAGCAATTATATCAGACAATGATTTGATTAGTTAAACTATATAGCAAAACAAACAAATGATCCCTTCATGGGGCAATTCAAAGATGTTTACCTAGTGCAAACAGCAATAATCTCAGACTGGAAATTAAAAATTGAAGATCATCTATTATAGGCTATAGATAAGTATAGGAAGTTGAGTGAGTTAAATGTCTACATTTTGTTCAGAATAAGAAATTCTTTGGAATTATACTCTACGTGCCACTATTCACGAACCTATTAGCAGCTGTAGTGGTGGGTGGGTGCAATTTTCTGCGACCAGGTGGTGTATGGATCCATTTATGAAACAGACCGATAAGCCCTTTACAAAGTGTGTTATCATGCAAGACACTGTGTATTCCTGTGAGCTGTAATAGGCGAATGTGCACATGGAGGCCTGTTTGGAAAGTTGGGTGCGGTGCCAGACCTATGCCACGTGTGTGTGTGCACAGCACGCATGGCTCTGTCACAATGGGGAATAGGAGACACCATTCATTAAGAATTTAGAATATGAGAGGTGAATAATTAAAAGGACCTCCAGCAACCCTCTGTTTCTTTGTGGTGTTCGGTTGTCAGGTTGTATGTCCATAGATTTGACCCTATAAACACACACACGGGCCGGGGATGCCACCACACTGTGAAATGTAGAGAATATGAGCAAAATGCATTTATCTGCTTAGATGACATGACAGCACCTCTGCGAGGCTTTTGACCAGTATCATCTTTCCTTCAGGGTGAACAGTGGTCGTATTGTATCTAGAGCTGTCCATTAGAAGCGTTCTGTCTCACTGTGTGTGTCTTTCTGTGTGTGTGTGTGTATGTGTGTGTGCGCACGTGCATACGTGTGTGTGTGTGTGTGTGTGTGTATGTGTGTGTGCGCACGTGCATACGTGTGTGTGTGTGTGTGTGTGTGTATGTGTGTGTGTGTGTGTGTGTGTGTGTGTGTGTGTGTGTGTGTGTGTGCGTATGTGTGCATGCGTGTTTGTGTGTGTTCGGGTATTTAGGAAATGGATACATGGAGGTCTCGCATTGCATTAGAGGAGGTGAACGTGGAAGTGGATGCAGCGCGTGGGCCGGAGTTGGGTGCTGTCCTGTCAGATCTGAGGTCCCAGTATGAGGGCATCGTCCGGAAGAACAAGGAGCAGGCAGAGCTATGGTACCGCAAAAAGGTCAGGATTCCAGGATCCAGGACTCCTGGATCTCTTTGTTTTGATCTGAACATGAGGTTTCACAAGAAAATCAGCACTTTGTAGTGATTTTCTATATACATGTCATTGGGAAAACTGTAAAGTGCATGCATTTCCGTCTTTGCTTTGATAAAAAAAAATCCTTTTAAGGGAGACTTTAATGACCTCAGTGGTCTAATGAAGGACCTTCAACTATAGCCTACTTAAATGAATTTGAAGGACACTCCTTAAATATGGGGCTGTGTAAAGTTTGATGGTTGTCTCCATTATGTACATATTGGCCCATCATATCAAATGATTCAGTCATGTAGGTCCCCGCCTCTCTTACTGTACCTGACAGATATGGGTTCTGTAAGGTGACCAGATGTCTGAGACCAAAACCGGGGACATAATCTCAAAAATGTGGAAAAAACAGGGACATTTCAGTTAGACCATCATTCTGATTGAAATACATAGAAGTTTTATTGTCAAAAAACGGGGACATAGGTAGTTTTTCTTTATTTTCCCGGGGACAGGCAACCAAAAATCGGGACTGTCCCCTGAAACCGGGGACGTGTGGTCACCCTATATAGGGTTCTGTGACATTGACGCGCTGTGTTTTCTGGTGTATTTCAGCTGGACACAGTTCAAACGGAGGTGAAGCAGAGCAACGAGGCGCTGCGCAGCACCCAGAACGAGCTCAGCGAGAGACAGCGCTTCCTGCAGACCCTGGAGGTGGAGCTGGAGAGCCTCCACAAACAGGTATATCGATCCATTTCATTTCCATCCTCCCATCACCGCAGGGAAATGACACGGAAACCACTTCCTCTTGGCAACAGCGCCAGCATAGAAACATAGATTGGGTCCCCTGAGAGGTAATGTGAGGTCACCCAGACTGGCATCCGCTGATCTTGTTCATGAATGTATCCAATCCAACCACCATTCTTCAAATAGAAAACAGAGTAGATAAATTCAAGAAAACACTTTTGAGCAGAGAACTTATGGAGTATGAGGGCATTCCTGCCATTATTATCTAGACAGTTGATACGCAAAACAAAGTGTCTGCAGTCTGGAGCTGGGGTTGCACTCTGGGGCTCAAAACAGTTGATAATCTTTGTTTAGTGCAGACACATTCTTTCTGTGTACTCAAAGCTCACTGTTCAGTCACACATAGGTCAGTTTTGTTGTGGTGTCAGTGGTAGACCACGGCTAACTTTGCCAGGAATGAAGACTATACTGTCGAGTCAAAACAGTTGGCTTAAGATGATGAGGAATGAAAGGATTCATGCTATGCTTTGCTTGTTTGTTTGTGCATGTGTGTGTGTGTGTGTGTGTGTGCATGTGTGTGCGTGAGACAGAGAGCAAGTGTGTGAGGGAGTGAGAGAGAGAGAGAGAGAGAGAGAGAGAGAGAGAGAGAGAGAGAGAGAGAGACAGAGTGTGGCTGATGGAGAGAGTGTGACCCAGGGAAAGGGACAGCCGACGGTGGGGAGCAGTGCTCATGTGGCAAACCCTGCCACTCTAGTAACTCCAAGCACTGATGCTCCTATGTCACACATGGTACAATATTACAAGCAGCACTAATGAACCAGGAAGGCCACGATACTTTACATAACCCTGCTGCTCCAGGGCAGAAACACACACTGTACACATGAGTTGTATTGCAATTAGATGGCAACTCTACCCTTGGATGCTATATCAGCTCCTCTGTGTGCAATGCATGGGTCACAGAGTTGAATGTCACTCTCTTGCCGTCTCTTGCCGTCTGCCTGTGTAGGTGTCGACTCTGGAGGGTAACCTGGGGGAGACCAATCAGAAGTATGCGCTGGAGATGGACCGTCTGCAGGCCACACTGACACAGCTGGAGGAAGACCTGTCACAGCTGCGCCTGGACATGCAGCGCAACAAGACCGACTACGAGCAGTTGTTGCGCATCAAGCAGAACCTGGAGATGGAGATTGCCACCTACAGGAGGCTGCTCGAGGGAGAGGAAGGGTGAGTGGAGCATTTTGCTCCGCTTCAGAATTGATGGGCATTTGATGACAGCTTATACCAGTCTTGTAGATGAAATGTTTTAAGTGAAAAGGCTCTGATGTTGATCTCATAGATGCAATGAGAGATTAGAGGGAACTTCTTTTGAACTAAATTTGAGAATGCATAATCAATAGAGCAATGAGTCAATAGAATTTTTTGTCTGTTTTTGCAGGATGAAAGAGGTCCCTCCTCCACCAAAAAGTAAGAGGCAGGCGCACACACACACACACACACACACACACAGAGAGAGAGAGAGAGAGAGAGAGAGAGAGAGATCTATCCAAAACAGCATAAAACATTACCTCAAGTGCTCTGACTCACTCATACTATATTTTTCTGACTGTGCGGTCACCCTTGACCAGAAAATGCCCTCTTATCAATATGATGTCAGAACATTATGAGAGTTCACACCTAATCTGGCAGCTCTTTCTCACACCTAAACTCCACCTTCCACTGCTTGAACTATTTCCATAACAACCTCGTAAACAGAAACCCTCAAAGATTCCTAAGGTTCTTGCAGTGACTTTCTCTTGCCATTGTTAAATAAACCCACAAGGATAAAGGGCTGAGATTTTGATGACATCTGGAAATCATTTAATATTTTTTCTTTTTTCAGCTCAATAAATAAATGTTAATTGCCCAATGTTTCTTACTGTAAGTTAGTTCCTACAGCTACAAAACCTGTAGTTATAAACATTTTTAAAAGAGAAATGTTTGGCCACTCTTTAACATTTTGGGCACTGAGTGCCATTTAATTTTGCCATGAACTGGGTCATTCATCATCCCCCCGTCTCCCGTCCCCTTCTGTCTAATACCCTC
Source organism: Sardina pilchardus (assembly GCF_963854185.1). Taxonomy (NCBI): domain Eukaryota; kingdom Metazoa; phylum Chordata; class Actinopteri; order Clupeiformes; family Clupeidae; genus Sardina; species Sardina pilchardus. Next base: position 17,741,853 of record NC_085007.1, on the reverse strand, counting down.
CTCCCTACTTTACCCTCTTTCTCTCTCTCCTTCTCTTTACAGAAGAGCCTGATGTTAGAACCAGGAAGATAGTAAAGGTGGTCACCCAGACCATGATCAATGGTAAAGTGGTCGATGAATCAAGTGAAGTTGAACAGATCGAGGAAACCAAGAAGTGAGAAGAAAGCAACTACTCATACCTAAGATTTTGCCCCCTTGCACCTTAGATAATAGGGACCAATTGCAAGACTGGACACATATGCATGCCCACACGCGTACGTGCACACACAAACACAAACACACATACACATACACACACACTTCAGTAGTCTATAACTTTGCTAATATCTGTTCTGTAGCATCATATATCGTAGACATAGAATATAGTCCTAGGTAGGTTTTAAGACGTTAGATAAATCAGTCCATTATTTCCCACAGTGATTGATTTGTTTTATAACCTTAAGGTATTTATTTGTGTCTTGGAAGCTTTTAGTGTACTTGCAATATCACTCCCAATTTGTTATTGTTGTACTAAATAAAGAAACTATACACAAATGTGTTTTGTCCATTAATTTCTGTTGCATCTTGGATGACGAGTTAATGATTGTACTCCTTAATAAAGGGGAATACCACTTCAGGTGCTGGAGCAGCTCACCACATGACCTGAATATTTATTTTACAGTGAAATATGAACCTATTATTAACCATTATTCCTTGTTTGTTAACGCAAACCTGGCCAATTAAACTGATTCTGATTCTGGAGGAAGTTGTGAAGAATTGTAGGTGAAAGCTACATGTTAAGCTGATGCCAGTAAACTCATTTCCACAAACTTAAGTCACATATCATCCTATGTGAATAAAGAATGCTCGACATAGTCTACATTTTGTAATTAAACTTATTGAACCAACTATTTTAACTCGATTTACCTTTTATATTCAGACCAAAGAGCTCATTGTAGACTTCAGGAGGTCAAAAGCTAGCGCACATACCCCCATTTTCATCAACGGGACTGAGGTGGCTTGTCACAGCTTCAAGTTTCTGGGTGTCCACATCTCTGAGGACCTCTCTTGGACCCTCAACACCTTAACCCTGATCAGAAAGGCTCAGCAGTGTTTCTTCATCCTGAGGACACTGAAGAAGGTCCACCTGTCTCCTCAGATCCACACACACACACTGAAGAAGGTCCACCTGTCTCCTCAGATCCTGGCGAACTTCTACCACTACACCATTGACAGCATCCTCACCAACTGGGTCACAGTATGGTATGGCTAACTGCTCTGCCTCCAAATGTAAAGCACTTCAGAGGGTGGTGAAAACTGCCCAACGCATCACCAGTTCCTCACTCCCCTCCATCGACACCATCCAGGGCAAGTGATGCTTGTGTAAGGCGTACAGCATCATCAAACACTGCTATCGCCCCAACCACAGACTGTTCACCCCACTCCCCTCCAGGAGGCATTACAGGTCTCTCTGCTTCCGAACCAGCAGGTTCAAAGGAAGCTTCTTCCCTGCGGCTGTCACCTTATTGAACTCTAGCTCTGCATCCTGGTGCCCCCCCACCCCCCACCCCCCGACTATAAACCATTCTATAAACCATTTCACTTTTTTAACTGTATACCATTGTCTACACTACACTACACTATCTTATACTGTTTATGAACCAACTGCCTGTATAGCACATTGCACATTTCTGCTTTTTAGCTCCTGGTTAGATGCAAACTGCATTTCATTTTCTCTGTACTTAAGTTGAATCGAATCTAATCTACTCAAAATGCACATGCCTCAGCTGAAACTGAAATACTACTACACTTTGTGAGTCTCGGTGAAACTGGAGACCATGAACGGACTCATTTAGAGTGCATATAGTAACTTGCACAGAGTTTCAGTGAAAAGGTATACCACCAGTGCAGAGGCCCCCTATACGATAATTACTTCAACAAGCTCCTGCGCCGTTATTGTGGTGATGGAGACTGACATACTTCTCCTCTTTCAGATGCAAACAATGTGTGCATGTCTGTGTCTCTGATTTACTACACCCACATATGCTCCCAGTTCAGGCATGGCTAGACCTGTTATTCCAGCCCTGAGGACCACCACACGAGACAATGGTTACTCTGGCCACTATCTGAACCAGCAACAAAATGTTTTTTGCAAGACCAGCCGAAAACAAGAAGACCGCTGACTGTGTTTCAGTGGACTATTTTAAGCTATTGATTACATCTATAAGGTCACTGAAAGAGTCTCTTTTCTCTCTCTCTCTTTCAAGCTCCACTCCTGCCACTTTGTTGACACGGACACCTAAAGCATCAGTTGTTCAGATGTAGTAAGTCCTTCTCTGTGTGACACACCCATAATCCCACCCTGACAATGGGATAGCTAGATTAGGGGGTTGCATGACTTTGGCAGGAAGAGGCAACCTATTTTTTTATCTCCTCAAAAGCCCTGTAATAGAGAATATTACACAGTACTGGGGTTACTGCAGACAAAATAATAACGCAATACCAGGTTCTAAAAGGGATAGTTCCGGTCCTTGAGTGTTAGTGTGTCTAGTGTGGCGACTACCTGTCTGTGAGTGCTGTCTGTAAAGACTTCTGAGATGACAGACAGTTATTGACTGCTATTAGTGAAGTAAGAAAGTTGCTTTACATGTTCGACTGGCTCTCTGTCTAATGGGATGTGATGGTCAAGATGGACAAAAACAACACATCTGGTCAACCAAGTCTATCCTTGGTGCTGAAAAGACAAAAAAGTAATTCTTTGTGGTTCAATAAGTTTTGTAATGACCAACAGGAGCCTCATTGAAACACTTCTACTTAATGAATGGCTGCACTAATGGTGTCAAGATACAGATGTGTATTTCTTTTGAAAATGAATAAACAAATGCGTTTAAAAATGTGCTTGCAGTACTTCTGAAACACTTCAGTTGTAGTTTAATGTGACAACTTAAGTTTAATTTTAGTGCTGGTGGCTAGACCCTTGGAAATTGAAAATAAATCACAGGTGCCCAGACCATGCAGCGGTATTGTTTTTTCTCCATATTGTCACTCAGGTTACAGTTGCTGGGTTTCTGTCACTGGGTAAGTCAGTTACAGTCATTGATGTTACAGCAGTGGGCTCGCAGTCACTGGTGTTGCTTGTCTAAATACACTAATTACACCAGTGGCATGACTCCGTAGTACCATAAGTGACAATTAGTGACATTATATTATAGATGTAAGAACTAAAATACTTTTTTTTTAATTAAACGGTGATGCAATCATTCGAGTTGAGTGAGTACCAAAATATTTAATTTGAACATAATTCAATGGTTGTATTTTGACAGAAAAAATAAGGCCCAAGTCAAGTTCATAATTCATACAATGTTAAGCTAAAATTGGACTCTCTTCTCTCAGAGTTATCACGTCTCTGTGACTTCACGGTCACCACTGCGGGTGCCCGTGCTTGATTCTGTACGTAAGCAAAACAAGCACATAGCACACTGAGTCATAAGGAACAAATATTGTCTACCCAGGCAATATGAGTGTGTATGAGAAACTGTTATCTCTGTATGTGAAGGTCATAGAGACAGCGTGCAGAGGGGGCAGAGAACAGGAAAGAAAATTAGAAGGGAAAGTTAAGGGAAAGTCCACTCCTTAAACAGAGACAGGGTATACCAGCCCTGAGAGACGGCACACTTTGGGAACGATCAGACAGGACAAAGATTTCAGCTTTTGACTATTCAGCTTATTCATAAGCTGTATGGCTCCACATGCTGGTTGGTTTGAAAGTCCACTTTTTAAAGGAGATAGGGGTCATACCAGACCAGACAGAACACGTTTTTGCAGTGAGGGGCGTCTTTTCTATGTTGTTTCGTATTACCAGTCTATTGTGTGCTGCTTATGCCCAGAGTGCCTCAAGTTTTTGCAGATTCGCCCTAAGTGCCTCACACTGAAAAAAGTTAAACTCCAAGCGAAAAAGCTCCCATTTTTTATGAAAACATAGTGCTATTTTATAAGCGGCAAAGCATGTCCAGGCTGATCGTTACCTTACAGTACACTAAATGGGCATGGAACTCTGCACCGAGCCTGTGATGTGAGCTGTCTTGAGCCGGTAGATGCAGAATATGCAGCGCCAGGTGACTGGCGTGCCGTGAACATCTGTGGCCAGGGGGGGTGGTGGGGTTGGGGGGTTATCAGGGGGCCCAGTTATTGTCTGTCGTAGAGCCCAAATTCCAAATTTTCTAGCAATGCCCCTGCCTGTGGGCATGCAAACTGTGATCTTTCAGCTGGTTCATGGAGGGTTCTGAGTACTATAGTCAGAGGAAATGAACAGAGTGAATCTAGTCATCTAGAGACCCATGGGGGTCAACCAGAGGATGAGACCTGGGATTAGTGTAGATCTGGCAACAAAACATTTATTGTCTTCCTCCTTGGTGTGAAGAGCCCGTATAGGCTACCCTAAAGTCATTATCTGATGTGTATCACTTTTGCTGTGGATGATCTGGCTATTATAGGCTAAGCGATATGGCTCCACATGCTGGTTAGTCTGAACATCACAATTTCTGCCAAGAGCCAAGACTGACACTGTAAAGTGATTGGTCATCACAATAATCGTTAAACTGGAACAAAGTAATGCTGTATGAACTGTCTGACCTAAATGGATTGTGCACCTGTAGGCCCTATCTCTGATCTCTGAAAAGATTGTTATGGCTATTGGGAGCCTACGCTGCGCACAAAAATCTATCAGAGAAGACGAGGACTGAACAGCTTAGTTGTTACCAACAACAGAACACAATGAGTTATCTTGAGGGATATAAATGTGCATGCTTTTAACCTAAAAGGAAGCCTACAATTTGCCCGAGGCTATGGCGTAGCATTTCTTATCCAATGATTTTTTTGATAATTATTCAGCTATGATTGGTATACTTCCGTCCACCATTTTGAAAGCAGCGCCATTAGTTTCGTAGTGGCTAGCAACACTGCAAGGCAAGATAGTAGCCTTATGACTATCCGTTATAAATATTAAAATAGATGAACAGTATAAGATCAGTCACTGAATTGTAATCGTTTCCTCGGGATACACGCAAAATAGTTTCAGTACGTATAGTTAACTGTCCAGTAGTTACAGCTCAGGGTGCTAGCTAGCTAGCATTATCTCAGTAAACCTTAACGTTAGCTTGCACTCGACTACAGCAACATTAACCAGCTGGCATCAAGAATGTCTGAGGAACAGTTTTTAACCGAGGATTCCTCGATGAATATGGAAGAAGACAGCGAAGCGAACAATGACGATCAAGTGTTAACAGGTGGAGAACCACAGGGTAGTTCTGCAGAATCAGAAGGATCAAAGATTGATGCCAGCAAAAACGAGGAAGATGAAGGGTCAGTAAAATAACAAAATATCCTGCTAGTTAGCCATAATAGCTAACGTAGGTTCAACGCTTTGCTGCCTGGTAATATGTTTGTGGAAATAGTTTTACTTACTATACTTACTTAAATATAATTACGATGACCTGTATTTTGTATCCTACACTGCAAGTGCAGGTAGTCGTACCGTAACATAAACGTGCCTCATAAGAGGTGACGACAGAGAGCTAACAACGCAGTGCCTTTTAACAGGAAGTAATACACCTGTCAAAATGAGGTAGATGAGCTAACGGAATTGTCAATGGCCATCACATTTTTGGTTTAATTTATGTGTTAGATATGGCGTCGTGGGGAATGTACAGAGGGTCAGCAATCGTGATCATCAGGAATATTTGGGAATACGTCAATAATACTAACATCTTTGGTTGTATTGATTTTCACAAAAATATAGAATGTTAATCAAATTGCATATATTGCATACACATTTCGTAGATCTTGCACAGCGATTTCCATAAGGAACCACATTCAAGGTATATTGCAAAGGGATGACTTGTGAATGCACGTCTGTTGTTAATGGGACCAATTGTACTCTTTGCATGCTCACCTGCAGGAAGATGTTTGTCGGTGGACTAAGTTGGGACACCACCAAGAAAGATTTGAAAGACTACTTCAGCAAGTTTGGGGAGGTCGTTGATTGCACTTTGAAGCTGGATCCCATGACAGGCCGGTCCAGGGGGTTTGGCTTTGTATTATTTAAAGAAGCTGAGGGTGTTGAAAAGGTATGTGTTTTACATTATGACGAATCATAAGAAGTATGTTGTTGCTTGCAAAGACTGTAATATAGTTTATTTTTCATTTTTAGGTAATTACTCAAAAGGAGCACAAATTAAATGGAAAAGTGATCGACCCCAAAAAGGCAAAGGCTATGAAAAGCAAAGAGCCTGTAAAGAAGATATTTGTTGGCGGACTATCACCAGACACTCCTGAGGAGAAGATAAAGGAATACTTTGATGGATTTGGTGAGGTAAATGCCCCTTACTTGTAGATAGGCAATAAAGTCTGAAACTAAGTGGAACTTCTTAGTTCTGTTGAGTGGAACCAGTGGATGCTTAGTGTTTTGTGTATTTGAAGTTAGTTGGTAATCCAGTTGTTTATTTGTATTTGACACACACAATAATGAAACAAATTGGTTTTGCCTTTGTCAGGTGGAATCTATTGAATTGCCAATGGAAAATAAGACAAACAAAAGGAGAGGCTTCTGTTTTGTTACTTTCAAAGAAGAAGAACCAGTGAAGAAAATAATGGAAAAGAAATTCCATAATATAGGTTTGAGTAAGGTAAATGGCTCAAATTGATTCATGTTGTGATTGATCAAGTAAACTGTTTTTCAAGTTCATATCTGACCTGTTGAGTTGTAAGCCTTCAATCTCTTGTAACATTTCCTATGCAAGCTTTTGCCCTCCCCTGGCTAGAACATTGTGAATTTTACCCGACTTGTTCCCCTATTAGTGTGAAATAAAGGTAGCCATGTCGAAAGAGCAGTACCAACAGCAGCAACAGTGGGGAGGCAGAGGAGGTTATTCAGTCCGGTCTCGAGGAAGAGGCGGAGGTGAGTCCATTATAGAGTTGTTTCTTCTGTTGAAGAATGGTATTGTAGTGGTAATGTATGCTTTTGACCTTTTGAACTTCCCTTACTATACTTAACTTACTGTCCTAACAGGAAGTGCTGAAAACATTCTGTATTTTGCAAATTATTTGTAAAACTGTTACTTTACAGGCCCAAATCAAAATTGGAATCAAGGATATGGCAATTATTGGAACCAGGGCTATGGCAACTATGGAAACTATGGCTACAACAATCAAGGCTATGGAGGATATGGGGGCTACGATTACTCTGGTTACAACAACTATTATGGATATGGTGACTACAGCAGTATGTAATACCATTTGCAGAAGCGTATACAGACCCGTGAGAAGTTGTCCTCTATTTTTCTTCCCACACACAGTTGAAGTTATTCAGAGCTACTGTATGCTGTCAGTATTTCGGCCATTTTGTTGTCTCTTTGAGAATTCATACTTTTACTGAAGTTTGTGTTTCAGTGAAGGTTGTAGCCAGTTCATTTTATTTGTGCCATTTGTACTTTTACCGCAGATCAACAGGGTGGCTATGGTAAATCTCCTAGGCGTGGAGGTCACCAGAACAGCTACAAGCCATACTAAATGCATGAACGCTACAGAGTGTGCAGAGGTATGTTAACAACTATTTCATCAAAAACTTCTTCTCCCTCAGTAGAATTTTAAAGTTGAGTTGCATATGCCTATATTTACCTTTGTAATTTACTTGCTTAATTTTTTCCTTCTTGAAAGTTTTTTACAGCACCCTGGAGTGCTTTACAGTAGTGGTAACATAGAGACGGCAATCTTTTGGGGGCAGTAACATAACAGACGGCCTTGCTGTCTTTTTCCTTTTTTTCTTCGCCATGTTGTAACTGTAAAAGTTAACAGGTACAGTACTGCTAAGTGGGTACCAGAAGTAAAGGATTTGCAAAGGAAAAAAAAGAAGGGAAAAAGAACGAAGAATGTTGTCTCCTAACTCTGACATATACCTTGTTTGTACCTGCCAGCGGGGACTTCCTTGCAGGCCATGAGCTGACTTCCCGATTCTCTCAGGCCCGCTCAATGCGGACAGGGTACGAGAGGCGTACGCTCTCGAATGCTTCCCATTTGGTATGGTCTTCCAACATCCTGTATACCAATAGTGAACAAAACAAAACAAACATAATAAAGCGGATACGTCCAGCTTTATCCTCTTTCATTTCTTATTTTTTTCCTCTTTCAATTTTTTTAATCCATTTTGATTTGATACAATACATTTATGTAATTTTAATGCCATTTTTTACAGGCACTTCAAGTAATCGTTAAATACGACATCATACTGAAAGAATAACTACTTACTTTTCAAAGGATACGGCTTTCTCTGGACTTTTCAATGTCATTCTGTAATATTATTGCATTCCTAATCTTACCTGTAATGCTTGCCTTTCCTTATTTATAGCTCTGGTAGCTGTAATAGCCAGTAGTCCATGAGCTAAAACCTGGTATATACTTGGATGCCGCTGTGTCGACGAAGTGCTTTATTTTTTCTTATCTGTACTGTGTGGTGTTGTACTGACAGCGGTGGAAAAGCTTCTCTTTAAACAATTTCATCTAACAAAATTCTCTTTTTTTAACCTTTTGATAAATCCAAAGTACCAAATGTTGACAGAAAATTTGCATGTAATGATGTTTTTAATGTGTATTTTTTGACCAATTGAAGGCTTGCCTTTCTTGTATTTGGGCTTTGTCTTACTTCTACGATTTGTTGCACCTCAGGATTTATAGCTTATGGACTTACTTGTTGTTCCATATTCCATGTAATTGTTAACTGTAAAGTATTGTACATTGATATTTCTTTATTTTTTCTCCATAATGGAATCGTAAACAATGGAATTCCTTTGACATAATTTGAGGGACTGGCTGCTTTGCTCTCAGAGGAATATCTAACATTTTGGCTTTGTCTTTTCCAGGTCCAGTACAAGGTACGGCAGGAGAGCAAAAGGAGATGAAGTGAGACAATGTGTCCAGAGTTGTGTAATCATGGACTAATGAAAAATGGCAGGAAAAGTTGTTAGAAACACCAACATTCAACTCTTAAGCAGTTTATCTTGTGATCTAGAAGTTACAAACCATGTTTTTTTGTTACATTTTGTTGCGATAACATCGCAGACTATCTTACCTTTAACATTAACCTCTTGATGTCTCCAAATCTTAAGTAGATCATGTACTAAAATATTGTGTTTGTAATTTTGCTCTCAATCATGATGAATACATTCTGTTTTTTATTATTTGTGGCAAGCCGTTTTTTATTTATCCAAAGCTTTTAGTGCAGTTAAACTCTTTCCATTTCAGATGTTTGTCACAAGTAGAAGCAAATCATGGGATAATGTACATCTTGAAACAAAAGACAATAAACTTCAGTTATTACTCAACGATCTCCATTCTATATTGCATTTAGCTCCACTGGTACACGATTTGGTATGTACTGTAGTGCTTTTAACTGTACATGTTGTTCACACAGCCCACTTGACAGAATTCCCCTATACTCTCAACATTTTTCACACCTCTACATTTCTCAACAAATAAACAATTCAAGTATGGGAAACTGATTGAACTGATTTGCACATACTAATTGTCATTTATTAATTTAGATTTTGTCCATTAATTTTGGCTTTGACATTGACGTATAGGAGTGAGTTGGTGTTTATATTAGAATTAAACAATTACAATTACAATTTAAAAACAATTGAATGATACCTGAGAAATGCTTAAGTGCCACATCATGGGCCATATTTCTATAGTCATTTCCACGTATAATAAATTCAAGTTGAAAATATTGAAGTAGGATATGAAACATATTCAATAAACATTTCTATGTACAATATTACATATAAGTACATATATACATATTTGCGACCCACAGACAATCATATAGCCAGACAGTTATGAAGGGATGACACCAGTAGCCAGCAGAATGATGAGAATAATGATGATCGCTACAATGACACCAATGATGATCATCATCTTTATATTCTTCCACCAGTATTTTCGTGCAACTCGTGTTGATGTTTTCTGAAATGAATCCGCCTGCAAGGAGACAATTCTTTGTGGTAAAAAAAAACAACAACCCCACAATGGACTAAATTCCACTTTAATTTATGGTACAAACAATTTTGTTCATTGTTTATAAAAAGGACAATTGGGCAGATCTCTGTCCGTCCTGCTTGTCTAATGCCCACATTCAACCCCATCAAGGGCCAAAAATGAATCGGGGTGGAGGGCCTGGGACCAAAACTAAATGTCAAAGTCATGGACCATTAAGTTGAAATGTATTTCATTTTTGTGAATTAACATTCAATAAAAGGTAGACTATTTTATAAGATATAAAAACACTACTCTTTACTGTGATTGTCTTTTCACTGTGTTTACAATACTTTTGTTAACGTTATGAAATGACTGAACATCCATATGGCTGTTTTAAAGGTGTTTCTATGCAATTATACAGTTTCTAAGCTAAAACATCTCACAATCCGCTAGGTGCCTGTCCCCTGAGTGCGCTTAGGGGAGTGCTCTGTAGACAGCCAAGGCTTCAAAAACAGCCTGATGCAGCCTGGACCATGAAACGTAACAAACTTTTCCAGCCATTCACCAAAGAGACGAGTGTTCAGGACAGTTTCAGTTGCACGGGAAGGAAGGGGAAGGAGGGGCGAACTAGTTCTCTGTTTTGTTTTGAACGTTAACAGAAGTGATGCAGCCAGGCAGTTGCAGCACTTCACTCTGTGGTCATGTCTGTGGGCCCCCATATACTGTACATCCCCAGCAGTACTTAGTAACCTCGAGAAACGGAGATCTATGTGAAAACTCGCCAGATTTCTCCTTTAATACATATATAAGTAATAAACTTAATATTAATAGAAATAGATTTGATTGAGCAATGGCAATTCAGGTTAGCTACTAGCTTCTCCTCAGCCCTCCTCACTCTCGTCATCATCATGACTATGGATCTGCACTGACAGAAGCTCAACAGCGCCTACCCCATCACCCCATCTAGAACAATGTTAAATGGTGGCCAGATAGTGAACTGCAATGAGTCTCTGAGTTAACTCACTTCCTTATAACTTTCCGAGATAAAGTGGTCACATGTGAAGCATGTTGGTGCATGTATGATTGCATTTCCATTAGACCAGGGTTGCCCAATCTAGGGCCTACAGATCATGTTTGGCCCGCAATCAGGTTTTTTTTGCTTGCCTTATGGTCATAATTGAACTCTGTGTCAACGTTATATTAATATATCCAACAATTATATACATATATATATATATATATATGTACTTACGGTTGCCTGTAGATCATCAGTCTTGTCGATCAAATCATCAAGCCTCTCTCCCCTCTCCAAGACTTTGTTGATGTTGTCTTTGAGGATAACTTTGACATCATTAACTTGATCTTGCACCTGACTGACTTTGCTTGGAGAAGATGATGGCTGGGCACTGAAGTCAGCCTGAACAGGTTCAAACAATAATATATCACTACACTGGAAGCATCGTATAGCCTCATATGTCAAATTCAGCATTATAAATGGCTACTGCTACATCTTAATTCACCAAGGTCATTCTTTGACCACAATATCAACTCTATTCTTATTTGTCTCAATACTTTAACTTATGAGGACTATGCCATTGATATAGGTGACCATGTACCTTGACAATGTTTAACAAATAAAAACAGGTACAATAACAATAAAAAAAGGTACTACCTATACATGCATCATGTTCAATTCTGTACATCAAAATTAATGCTTTGTAGGTTGAGTAAACATGTTGTAAACCTACTTCCTTATTGACTTACAACAAGTCCTCAATTCATACGGTCATAGAGATGTGACATATTTTGGTTAAGCTCATGCACTCTCATTTCCTGTTTGGGAGTATTTTTTTCATGAAAACTATGATAGTGATCATTTATAAAACCAAATCACAACAGTTTTTTTTCCACCACCACTTGATCCAACATATATATAAAAAAGGCTCATCACTTACCATATCTGCTGTTGACACGGTCACAAACTATCCCTCAAAATGAGTATTCTGTTGTACAATTGATATTATATAATTCCTTTATGGCAAATATTGGTAGGGTAAAGCCTGTTCCTGAATGTCTTCAAGAGTCTACATGGAGCCTGGATCAACAGTTACAAGAACTTCGGTACAAGTTCTCTGTGGTAATCTGCCCTTCCCCTGCCGGATTGCACATTAACCACAACAGCTCCTCTGGCGTTCACTGACTGGCTACCGGTGGATCAGCCATCTTGGCTTGCGACTTACCATTTGCTTACAGAGCACCTGACTGAGGTCAGCGCTGAATTCGTATGGCTGGGCAAAGGCCACTCTTGTTATCAGAGGGCTGTTCACAAAAGTCCTCTGGAGCTGTAGGGAAATAAAAGGGTGATGTCACTGATATGTAACTCTCCTGTTTGCTTTGCATATTTTCCGTCTAAATACACTGCCATGACAACACGCACAAGGCACACTCAAAGGCTATCATTTAATCAAAACAAGTTAAAAATAGTCTAGTTCCTTTTTTTCTACAGAACCAATTGAGAATGAAATTCTCCAGAACGCAGAAAATGCCTGTTTCAGCATTGGTGTTATGCAATTTTATGACACATCCTGGTCTTGTTTTTATAGACAGTGACAACGTGTGCATGGATCAGAGGAAGTATTTTACTTATGGTTTTCACTCACATAAAACAACTTTTCTACAAATCAAGCAACAGCGAACTCCATTATGAAACTACACCATAATTGTCACTTTGAATTCAACTTTCTTGAATTTCCTCTTGGGGATCAATAAAGTATCTTTCTATCTCTCTATCTATCTTTCAGTATTACAAATATGAGGTGTACAGCACATGTTTCATGTGGTTACTTTCAGTACAGAGGAAAACATTTATCCTGAGCACTCAGATTCTAAATGCCATGAAAGCACAAATTACCTCATCAAGGAAATTATGAGCGTGCTTGGATTCAAAACTTGGTTCAGTGATGCAGATGTATGTAATCCCATCCTCTGACAGGACATGATACCTAAAACTGTGTGTGTGTGTGTGGGGGGGGGGGGGTAGATAAATTACATAAATAGATAAATAGATAAATATGTATCATTATTCTGTTCATTAAAGGGAAACAGGGAAACATACTGTATGTCCATATCCCCAGCCCATCTTGGTTGTGAAAAAAACATGTGTATTCAATAACAGGTCTCTGATTAAACAAAGATGAGAGAGTTTGACAGGACATGCTTGCTGACCGAGGGTGTGACCCAAGATTGTGGTGAAGACAGAAATGGGGCTGTGTGTCTTCACAAAACGTGGGTGCTGACACCTGTGTGGGTTGGCCTTCCTGTCATAATTATTTTGTTATTTTGTTTATTGACCACACGAGGGTGCTACAATTCATAAGAAGTCTTCCCAACTTTGTGTTCCCAACTTTGCATTTACTCTTGACATTGTCATTCATCCTACATGAAGACAGTTACCGTTCATTAACTAACATTACATTTACTGTTTTATTGATCATAAATGTATACTGTAAAATGTGACAACATTGTGTTTACCCAACTATCACGCAATCCTCTTTATAATCATGGTTACCCTGACTCACCCATATTTGGCAATTCGTACTCAAAACCAGGAAGAGGTGTAATCCTAAACAAAGTGACTTACATTAAGATAAAATCTTAAAGCAAAATCTGACAAATGTGTCACAGCCATCTTCTTGTTACATGAAGACATTGTCTGTGGACACAGTGAGAGAGAGGGCCTCAATGCAAGGTTTTATCATAAGATGAGGGGAGAGGCCTGATGACAACATCTCCCTCAAAAGATGGAACCAGTGCCGCACAGCTAACAGCAAATCTGTGAATGTTGAAATGATGGAGCCTGTTATTGCTGCAAGATAGACTCAGACTTGTATGGAGTCCATGGGGGAGGGAATCGTGATGCACACCTTCTTTAGTTTCAGTAAACACTCCACAGACCAGGCTGAAACTTTGACAGGAATGTTCCCAATTCAACAATCAACCCAGGTAGCAAGCATAATAAAACAGCATAATATCATAATTTTCTTACCCATCTATCAGGACAGATCTTCTATACAAAGGTCCAACTGTAAGTGGTCGGATTATACTCAGTGCTTTATCCTGGGGATGAAATATGCACTGAGTCATGAAATCAATACAGTTGTTTTCCTTCAGTTATCACAAAACATCAGCGTTTAATCAAAACGCATACCTTAAAATTTCCACCTGTAAGAGCCAGGTCAGTGAGAATGGTGGGGCCTCTGGTGATGCATGAGTACACAACAGGCATAGCTGATCAGGCAACTCTAAAATATTGGAAATGGGGGAAATCCATGTTTAAGCTTATGCTATGCCTTACCATTACTCCCTGGAGATACAACTGTGTTATAACATCCTGTATTATGTGGACATCTCAATTGTATTCAAACGTTATGGTTGTAGTCACTGAAATAATAAACTTGTCTAATAGGATAGGTAGGTTGGGTAGGTTCTATGTTAAAGGGATATTCCGCCATTTTTGGAAATACGCTCATTTTCCACCTCCCCTCGAGCAAAACAATCGATATTTACCTTGTTCCCGTTCATCCAGCCATTCTGTGAGTCTGGCGATACAACTTTTAGCTTCAGCCTAGCATAGATCATTGAATCGGATTAGACCATTAGCTTCTCGCCTGCTAGCTTCATGTTTAAAAGTGACTAAAATTTCTGGTAATTTTCCCATTTAAAACGTGTCTCCTCTCAAGTTAGAAAGTGCAATAAGACCAACTGAAAATGAAACCTGCCGTTTTTCTAGGCTGATTTGACATGGAACTACACTCTCATCTGGCGTAATAATCAAGGCAACTTGCAGACTACTGGCACTACTACTGCTTGTTGTCTATGGGGACTATTTTCAGATGCTGCGTACGATATCACTGCGCCTATGGTACGTTTGCAAGTTGCCTTGATTATTACGCCAGATGAGAGTGTAATGAGCGTATTTCCAGAAATGGCGGAATATCCCTTTAAGCTACACTGTTCATGAACACCTGCCCAAGCAGCAAACAGACGTGTTGTACACGTTTTTTTCCAGTGCTCAGTTGATTTCAGACACGTTCAGAATTGGTTCAGAATTGCGTTCATTTTTGGTAAATGTGTAGGTTCCCGATTACGCTTTTAACACGTTCCAGAATAGTTCATATTAAGTGTCCATGTACGTTTTGGGCACGTTGAAAAAGGGTGTTAAACACAATGGTTGTGAAAAAAACATTCAATGAACGTACATATCTGTTCGTTTTCGACACCGCAATGACATTTGTCCACTCTAGAATCTTTGCTATTGACTGTCTATTCCACGATATAGTTACCTTTGGTAACCTTGGGAGAGAAACAACCAACCGCACGTCTTCATGATAGCAGATTCGACATTAGAATTTATTGATTACGTTGTGCTAACTCACCGTTCCATACGTCTTGAAGTTCAACGACCACGTTCGGATAATATTAATAACTGTCAGCTGGATATTTAAACCGGTTTAGGTATAATACTTTCATGTCTACGGTGTATTTTTTTCCTAATAAACAATTACATCAGTGGTCTTATCCGTAGATAACAACATCAACTGAGTAGGCTAGCCTAAGCTAAAATGTCCCAACCACGTTGTTTCAAACTAATAATACAGCCAATAAACTAAGCAACTGAATTACAATGCATGCTGGGAAGCAAATCTCAATAGCCTGACACGAAATGTCATTGAAGTTTTCAGACGTGTCTGACACGTTTTCCACACGTTTTCCCCCTCGTTAGTATTTGGTGTTAACCAGCACCTTCATTCATTGTTGAAACCCAGTTTCGCGCCGTTCTGGTTTCAATCTTCAGTTAATATTTGTTCCGCTCTTCCACATGTAATGGGCCGACAGTCATTTTACAGAATCGGGCCATGTACGTTTAGTTTCCGTCTGCCGTTTACTATTTCAATTTTGCCGCCAACATCAATGCTACTGATCAGTGTCCATTCTGTAAGTATCGGCCCACACGCTGTATGAGATCCGTCTGCCGAACTCCGGCAGTAGCCCATCAAACCATAATCGGGCCAAGTAAAATGCAAAGTATTCAGCCCAACTACTGCGTGTCAGTGTCGGCCCAGTCAACTGGGGTACAGTGCCTCAGCCGACTGAAACTCCACCGACAGTGGCACCACTCAGCCAGGATCGGGCCGACAGTGTTTGTTGTTCTTCAGCCGAACTTGCTTCGAACATCGGCAGTAGCCCGTCAAACCACAATCGGGCCAAGTAAGAAACAAAGTAACCAGCCCAACTACTGCATGTCAGTGTCGGCCCATTCAACGGGGGTACAGTGCCTCAGCCAATTGAAGCTCCGCCGACAGTGGCAGCACTCAGCCAGGATCGGGCCGACTGTGTTTGCTGTGCTTCAGCCGATCCGGGCCTCGGCCGACACTGCCGGCACTCAGCCAGAATCGGGCCGACTATGCTTGCTATCTGGGAAGTAAGTGTCAGATACGTTTGTTATAAACCGTTGTGATTTACACCCATTTTGAACGTGCAATTTACGTTGTTTTTTAGTTTGTAATAGTTGGTGTAAATTGAAACCGATATTGCATCTTCTGTTGACGTTGGAATCGGTGCTAGATGCGTTGGGTTTTGCACGTGTCTTTTGGCACCAGATTACAACGTGCAATGGACGTTTTTAATAGGGTTATTTGTACTGGTGCCATCAAGCACGTTTAAATAACGTACTATGCACGTCTGTTTTATTTGAAACCAAAATACAACCTAAATAAAACGTTTGTTTTGGTTCAAATAACGTCCCAGATAGCAAAAGGTCGTTGAATCAACGTGGAATCACCGTCAGCTGTTCAACGAATCACCGTCGAATCAACGTTGATGTCTAACGTCGAAACAACGAAAATTTGCACATACTGTTCTACGTCGAATCAACGTTGAAAACGTGACAAGAAATGACGGTGTATCGACCCCAGTTCAACCTTTATTCAACTATTATTTTTGTGGTAGAATGTTGGTCTAGATTCTAGAACATCCGGTTTTTATCTACAACATTCTATAACATCCTGTTTTATCTACAACAGGGTAGCTCTTACCGTAGCCTACTGCGACTTCCTTGTCTTCTCTCTACCACCTTCTGACAGGATCCTTTTGCTTCATAAACTTTGTAGGAGACACGCACGTCCTGTATGCTATTCATACGGATAACAACCAGCTAAACTGACGTTAAATTAATGGCATACCTACTAAACACAATTACACAACATGTTTTTTTCCCTCGTTGTTTTTATCTTACAACAGGTTAAGGTTACTATTACAACTATTTAGCTTTTTGGCCAATGATAACAGCACAGTTGTCAGGAAAAAAAATGTATTTATTTCTTTTCAACGTTCGTCAGTCTTATTCACTGTCAATCTTGCTGTCTGTAATACAAAAACAGATACAGAGCCCAATGAATACACCGCATCACAAAAAAAACAAATCGACAAAATTCTCCAGCTGATTATTAATGACAATCTGAACCTACTTACGCGTTCCTGGGAACACCACCTTCCCTCTCGGGGGCATATTTTAGCCACTTCTTCACCGTTTCCCCGAAAACCACTGCTGTGCTTCCGGAAAGCTGTTTCTGGAGTGCCGCTGAAACCGAACAAAGGACAACAAACATCAGGTAAATATAGAAGGTGGTAGGCCTACTACATATAGCCTACTTCATTGTACGTAGCCATAATAATTAAAATGCATTACTGTAAGCAATTTGGCAATTTATCAAACGGCTCACTGTAGGCCTAATTAACTCCGGTAATAGACTCTTGAGAAGCACAGTGACTGAAAAAGTAGTCGAAAGATTATTAGTAGTTTGTGGCGGCACTAATTTCACTACAGATTACAGAATTATTCTTATTAACTGGGCTACCAAGAAGTGGCCATGTGTGGCATCCCAGTTCCTTAACCACTACATTACCATTTACCACCCCACCCCCTTCTTTTATCTATCTAGATCTGGTCTGGTAGTTATTGACATGCTTTGCCATAGCTATCTTCAATAATGAAAGAGTTAATTCATATCAAATCACATCTAGGGCCTATTTTAGCCATATTTTAGCCATATAACACATAATTGTGCAAACAAAGTATTGTGAAATATACAGTGTTCAATTACTTGTTCCTTAATGGCACAGCCCACTTTCAACTTACCAAACATGACATCATGCAGCACAGTGTTTTTAAATGCTCTCTTCTGGCCTTTGCCAGCCCAATTGAAGTGGCAGGCCAGGCTGTTAGTCATAGCTTGGCCCAGCATTCTTCGAGTTATGATCTCGGCCGTGTGGCCGCCAACGAGGGCAAAGAAAGACACCTAACAACACAGAAATATTGGGGTTAGTTGATTAGCTTGTTTCACAATCAATCTGTCATCAATCATGGCTTTCTGTGTTTTTTCCCTTCAATTATACAATCCAAGGATATCAGAAGATATTGCCTGCCGAAAAGAGAGCCAAGACGATTATTTTAGAGGTGGGTTTATAGTCATTCCCTCTAACTCTTACTGCTTTACAGTTGTAAGCCGTACCATTTTTTTTTTTTCGGAAGGTTCCCGCAGGATTGTTTCTGCCTGGTCAAACCCTTCCTCGTCACCCAGAGGTAATTTTATTGAGCACGGTGCTTCCTCTGACTCCCTGCTCCCGATCTCTCTTCTCAGGCATCTGACCTCCTGAGACAGTTTAGAAATCTCTCCCCTCATCTCCTTATTTTCCTGCAGGACCTGGGCCAGCATCCCCAGAACCTTTGTAATGCCTATGTCTGTAAGTACAGTCACACCTTGCATAAATCAAAATGTTCTTATTTGACTCCAGCGTTATGTTACTTTCACACTGATCACATATAGTTATGCTTACTTCTCTTCTT
Organism: Sardina pilchardus; assembly: GCF_963854185.1. Classification (NCBI taxonomy): domain Eukaryota; kingdom Metazoa; phylum Chordata; class Actinopteri; order Clupeiformes; family Clupeidae; genus Sardina; species Sardina pilchardus. Next base: position 17,722,943 of record NC_085007.1, on the reverse strand, counting down.
AACTTACCCCTCAATATCTGGCCTGGTTGAGGTGTGTCTAAAACATTGACATTTTCAGTTAACAAGTTGGTTAAAGATTGGGTTAAAGTTATAAACACACATTAACACAATCTGTACTCATTTTTCTTCCTGACTTACCTAGCATCATGTTGTGTGCACGAGGAGTGTCTAAAACATTGAAATGCCATGTCAGTTAATAAATTAAAACAATGCGGCTTGTTTAAAGTTATAAACCCACATCACAGTTTATAATCTGTGCTAATTTTCATCTGTGTCGTCCCCCCCCCCCTTTTCCCCTGACTTACCTAACACTGTGTGGCTTGGATGAGGTGAGTCTAAAACATTGAAATGTCTTGTCAGTCAACAAGTATATACCAGAATGATTGAGTGAGTTACAAACCCATATCCAGGCTATATGTAGGAATAGATGAATGTACTACCTTTTTCGTCACAGTTTATAATCTGATTTTATTTTTCTCCCTGACTTACCTAGCGTCATGTAGTTTGCACGGGGAGGATCTAAAACATTGTAATGCCATGTCAGTTAGTAAGTTAAAACAATGGGGCTTGTTTAAAGTTAGAAACCCATATCACAGTATATAAACTGTGCTCATTTTTCACCGTGACTTACCTGACATCATGTTGGTTGCACGATGAGTGTCTAAAACATTGAAATGCCATGTCAGTTAATAAATTAAAACAATGCGGCTTGTTTAAAGTTATAAACCCACATCACAGTTTATAATCTGTGCTAATTTTTCACCCTGATTTACCTGACATCATGTTGGTTGCACGATGAGTGTCTAAAACATTGAAATGCCATGTCAGTTAATAAATTAAAACAATGCGGCTTGTTTAAAGTTATAAACCCACATCACAGTTTATAATCTGTGCTAATTTTTCACCCTGACTTACCTGACACCATGTTGGTTGCACGATGAGTGTCTAAAACATTGAAATGCCATGTCAGTTAATAAGTTAAAACAATGGGGCTTGTTTAAAGTTATAAACCCACATCACAGTTTATAATCTGTGCTATTTTTTCACCGTGACTTACCTGACATCATGTTGGTTGCACGATGAGTGTCTAAAACATTGAAATGTCATGTCAGTTAATAAGTTAAAACAATGCGGCTTGTTTAAAGTTATAAACCCACATCACAGTTTATAATCTGTGTCCCCCCCCCCCCCCCCCCCCCCCGACTTACCCAGCACTGTGTGGCTTGAATGAGGTGAGTCTGAAACATTGAAATGTCATGTCAGTCAACAGGTTACACCAGTGGGATTGGGTTAAAGTTATAAACCTATATCATAGTTTATAATCTGTGCTAATTTTTCACCCTGACTTACCTAACATCATGTTGGTTGCACGAGGAGTGTCTAAAACATTGAAATGCCATGTCAGTTAATAAATTACACCAGTGGGATTGGGTTAAAGTCATTATACATCATATATATTATATTGCCAAAAGTATTGAGTCACCTGCCTTGACTCCCACATGAATTTAAGTGATAATCTTTATCCATATGGTTTAATATGATGTCGGTCCACCGTTTGCAGCTTCAACTTTGTTGTGTGTTTAAGAGATTTTTTGACCATTCTTCCAGAAGCGCATTTGTGAGGTCACACACTGATATTGGGCGAAGAGACTGGCTCTCAGTTTTCCTGTTCCAACATCACTGTGCACCAATGCACAAAGTAAGGTCCATAGACATGGATGACAGAGTTTGGTGTGGATGAACTTGACTGGCCTGCACAGAGTCCTGACAACAACCCAATAGAACACCTTTGGAATGAATTAGAGTGGAGACTGAGAGCCAGTCGCCACATCCAACATCAGTTGTGTGACCTCACAAATGCACTTCTGGAAGAACGGTCAAAAATTCCCATAAACACACTCCTAAACTTTATGGAAAGCCTTCCCAAAAGAGTTAAAGCAGTTACAGTATAGCTGCAAAGGGTGGCCCTACGTCATATTAAACCCTACGGATTAAGAATGGAATGTCACTTAAGTGCATGTGGGAGACAAGGCAGGTGACCAAATACTTTTGGTAATATAGTGTGTGTAGGACTCTTACCATCCTCTTCCCAGTTAAGCACATCTGCCGCTGCCCTGTAGCTGTTGCGAACATCTGTAAACAAGTAGTTAATGGATCATTCCGTGCTAAATCAGACACAAACCAAGAAAACGGATGCTGCATTGTCTCAGATATCGTTCAAAGTTGTCTACCTAATGTTTAGGTCCAAAAACCAAGACCTGTAAAGTATTTTCTTTCTTTTTTATTTATTTTTTTAAAATGAAATTCCAATGTTTTCCAAAAATGTTCACCCTTGATTTTTGCATCATTTTTACTCTCAGAAATGCATAATCTTGAAGGCTATGTTTGGGCATTAATATCTTGAAAATTATTATTCCTAGCCTGCCCAAACTTTGTAGGGCAGAGGACAGACATCTTCCCGTTATGATTGGACCGTTAAAAGACTGCACTGCATCGCCATTAGTTTTAAGGTAATTACCAGGAGATATAATGTCCGGCCGCTTCTGAAATGCTTCCCGATCCTCTTCATACAGGTTCGGACTGTATTTGCGATTAGGCCTGTTAAAGACAGACATGTTTAACATCATTGCTCCAAATTATGTCATCACTGAGTCTGGAAAAACATTACCTGCCATTATAGCTTACTTCAGTTTTCTTTTTTTTGGATACACAGTTTCCGGTTCTGTATCTATATCAGATGTTGCACAGTCCGGGTCTGTTGTTTTTTTCAGGCGTTGACAAGCCTTCTCATAGGTGTCTGAAACACATTTGTAGAGACACAACATGCAAATAAGACATTCTGCTTGTGCAAAATTCACAATTGAATTGAAAATTAATTTGAATTGAGTTAAAAAACAGGATGAAGAATTACAATTTGAATATTAATTATAGGAAGTACAATTGGAATTAAATTAATTTCAAAGAAATTCATACACAAAAGGTAAGGGTAGTGTTTAACAATGAAGTTTCACAATGTTTGTCAGATATGGTCGCAACAAACACACAACTTATAATTGAAAACAGTAACCATTTCCAAGGCAGCCTTCCCAGAACTGAATGTATGTGTTGTGAGACTGTGGAATTGTTTGCATTCTGCATTATTTGCTTGATTGGTAAGCCACAGGTCTGTGTTTCAGATATTTACTCACCACAAATGGCAAGGCAACGGACATCCTTAAAGATCTGCCAGCCTATGGCGGGCAGTGTTCGCTGTCTTGTCGCCTTGGCCACATCACGAGGGGGCCACGCACATGTGCCCAGACTCTCCCAGGAATGTGGGACAACTGCTGTCCCTTTGTCTGCGAACTCCACAACCTTCCAGTTATGCTCCATGGTAAGTCAGTACTGTAAAGGTGTAGGTGGGGGGGGGTGGGGGGGGGGGGGGGGTGGGGGCTGTGGATAGCATGCGGGTCAAAGTCAGTCAAGTCAAGTCAAACAGTATGGATAGTGAAATAAATTAGATTATTTCTCAACATAAGGTGAATGAATGAAACACTTGAAATAGAACAATAGTTCTGATGTGTTTTGAATGTGTGAAAAATAACCCTGGGAAATATATTATATGGTTGAATGGGCCTGCAGCAGGCTAGAGGACTGAAAATCCTTGGATTTTCTTTTATTGTATTTACGAAACAATATATATTTTCTGTTTAATGAAAACTAGAAGTTTCTAATGGTGTCACTTATGTGTTTCTAAGACAAAAACTCGCAGAGATTGAGATGTGTGTTTAGAACAGATTTTTTATGTTTTAGAACAGGGGGGGGGGGGGTTAGACTCCAGGGGTTAAATTAGGTTTGGTGCCCTGTGTGGCATGGAGTTCAAAACCAACCAGCACTTGTGTCATTGCACTAACGACAAGTGATGTCACTTTCTCTGATTGGGTGTAGTATATTAGATTATTTGTAATTGGTACATTTTTGTGCATACGTCACATCTGGAATTTGTTGTTCAGATTTGCCGCGAATGCCGCCACACACTCTCATTCCAACGGTAATTTTACCGAGGTAGGCTGCCATGTGGCTTTCGAGACCAAGTTCACAGAAAATATATATATTATTTGACTACACTCGACGAATTATGTTCACTGATTGTGTAGGTAAGAGAACAGCGTTAAGATTTTAAATGTATTTTGGTTTTTAGAAACCGGCATTGTTGGTTAAATTTAATGTCACCATAGCTTGCATATGGCTAACGTTAGATATTGTTAGCCGGTTGCGAAATCCTTGACTTAACTGGTAATGTTAGCATGCAATGTTAGCTTAGAGACCACATTCAGTATTATCTCATATTTATTTGCGCCGTGGTTAGCTAGCTAGCTAGCTTACTAAATATTAAGAGTTTGATAATTTTGGTTGATACGTTTTTATTTTAAGGCCGAAGGCTAAAGTTAATCATCTGTGTTTATCAGGTGGATGCAGCTGAAGTCCACGACTAACTTAGCAGCTAACGGAAGCTGATTCACTTGGATATTCCTGAGGTAAGTACTTCTATTTACTGCTTAACGTTAGTTAAGACATTAACATCGATAGATTGTAGTATGGACCGACATGTCCATGGGGCTGATTCCGATAGCCAGTTGGCCCCCTGATAGCCGTTTGCATTTACATTAACGTTAAGCAGTAACAATCAGAATTCGGAAACAAAGATGCTTTAATGTCATATTTGATTGATGGCCCTTACACTTTCAGTAGTCATTGGTGTGCAGATTTGCACAACATCTTTTTCGGTTCTTAACGGGTGTTTTTATTGTCAAAAATATGCGATTTTGTCTGTGAAGCAAGTGAGACACGTCGAGGCTACACAACGTCTTACACAAATCTCGGGTATAAGTTAAGTGAAACTATGACAGCAGTTATAATACATTTGTAAAACTAGGCTTTCCGCTTAGTAGGATTGGTCAGTGGGCAGTAGTTCTATATGACTTGAGTTATATCTTGGCACATAATCTGCTCCCCAGCAGGTTTGATTTGTAGCAGAGGACAACATGGTAATAGAGCGACGCTGAAACAGTGCCACTTACGTATGACCGCTTAGGGCGCAACATACCGCGCTAACCCACTAGCAGTGCTACTAGAGCTTCGTTCAGGCTTCGTTTTTCATGACATTTATCTACATGTCATGTGCTATTGGATACCGTTGGGTAAAGTCGATGTAAACAATAATTAAACATTCATTAACCATACAGAATGCTCGCGCAGCAAAGGACAGTCGACTTTAACTGCTAGCAGCTAGCTGCTAACGTTAACCCACTAATCGAGCTTCGTTCAGGCTTCGTTTTACACCCACTCTAGTTAACTGCGAATTATTTGTGGCATTTATCAACATGCCATGACTATTTATTTACGTGTCGTGTTACGGGATACTGTCGTTCATGGTGACATTATCAGATGTCAACGTTAACATCGCCGTCGCCATTGTAGTTAATTGCAAAAATAACCAATAACGTTATTAGTTGAAAAGGGAACAATCGTTTTTCATGACATTTATCTACATGTCATGTGCTATTGGATACCGTTGGGTAAAGTCGATGTAAACAATAATTTAACATCCATTAACCATACAGAATGTTCGCGCATCAAAGGACAGACGACTTTAACTGCTAACGTTAACGTTAGCTAGCCTAGCAGGCTAGCTCGAAGTTATCGCCACCGTCACTCACCTTTTCAGGTCTTCAAGTTGATTCAAAGCTAAACTAACACTACTACCTACTATATATATAACTAAACTAAACTATTTTAACAAATAAACAAATATAAAAACGACACAAACGAAACAAACAAACACGTAAAAAGGTATCTATCTAACTATATGTCTATCTAACTATATCTAACTATATATATCTATGTCTCTATCTAACTATCCTATCTATCTAACTATCCTATCTATCTAAACTATAAACTAAACTATGCTCTATATAAACTATAAATCGCTATCTCTCGTTATATCTCGCTATCTCTGATCTCTCTCGTAAACCACCAACATCTGCACAGATTGACGGTCGTCAAGGCTATTTAGGGACGGCTGGTTGACAAGCACGCGACGGTTCGTGCATTACATGTCAGCAACATGTCATGAATCCTATAACATTATAACACTGCAGAGCCATGTAACACTGGGTATACCATAATAATAATCAACTAGAAAAAGTCCGAATGTGAGATTGTTGAAGCTCATTAATTGTATGAAACGATTAGCCGTTGTAGCATTAGCTCTATTAAGCTGATATAATTAGCTCACAGCAACCTTTAAATAATGGCACACATGAACTTGTATGAGTACTTACACGTTGTATGGAATCTCTGGGTCCAAACGGGCATCTTCCTGTCTGTCATCATTCTTGTAGGTGTACTTGAAATTTCCTGGTTGGTTTGTTTTGTAACTCATATTCATTAGATGAGTTTTGCAAAGAAAGATAGATAGAAAGACAGTGTGAGAGACGAGTGAGGTATGCTGTTATGATGGACTGTTTGATGTGTTTTTGGTCCTCAACTCTAGAGGTTTCAGAGGTGGTATAGTCATTTGTGTGTATGTATGTGTTTGGCTGAGTCTTGCAATAAGTTGTCTAACTATGGCATAATATGTATGCTATCTGAAGGCTACTGGGCAGAATAATTGGTACCATGTCAGGCGTGCCCTATTCCCCCTCCCCACGACTCTGTTGAACTCCTTTTCAATGAAAAATGTAGCTTCTCAAGACTTCCACGAGCGTGTAGGAGATTTCTGAATTTCAGAGCTCCATGGTTAGAGTAGCTGAATCTAGATGTGAAAGAGTCTTTCTCCTTGTTGGAGCTCCCACCTTCTTTAGTCAAATCTAAACCAGGTGTAATATTTTCACTATTAGGTCTATTTCAGATTGATTATTGAATTTTCTTTGTTAATTTTGTTGTTGATTGCCTTTTGAAATTGACTGATTGTAGTGAAAGATCTAAGAAATACTGTATGAACTAGCCCCAGCAGTAGCGCTGGATTCCAGAGACCTTTTAATTTTAAATACATTTCTGTGGTATCTGCAGCTGCACTCTGACCCCTACTAGACGATTCTACCACGTGCGGCTTCAGTGAAGGACTGCCTTGGGTCAAGAGTTCATTTAAGCAATGGCAGGTTCTTAAGCTGTATGGAGATGTAGGTAAGAACATGATCAGACACTACAAGAATCTTATTTTAAATAATAGCAATTTAATGAGTGATGAGCAAAGACTTTAACGGAGATAAAGATTATAACAATGGTATTGGAAGTACACGAAATGCAATTTTCATTATTATTGATGGTAATAAATCTGGTCATGTAGTTAATAAACAATTGCCTTTTGTAAGGATTTTATTGTTCTTACCCTGTTCCCCATCAGATATTCTATAGCTTGCCTGCTGAACAATAGGAGAACCAGCTGTTGCTCAGATCTTAAGGTGAGTAATATACCTTTCTGATCTTCAAGGTGAACTATGCAAGTTTTTTTTTTTTGCCTAATTTGCCTCAAATGATCAACTTCGGAATAGTTGGAATGGTTATTTGACTTATTTCGGGTTGAACACACTGGGCGAGTTGACCAATCACAATCTTTTGTATAAAGTTAGAGCAAACACAGCCTTAATTCTCAAAATAGGTTTCTTTGTGAATGTTGATTAACTAGTGACATATTCTGCTTAACATTTTCATAGTCTAATTCTATAGGCCTACAGAGTCCATTTAAATGATGGTCTTTGAAACATTGCGTGAAATAATGGTGGCACAGCGAACGACTTGAGCAAGTGTCAATGCCGGGTCAAACAGAAAGTCTCCAGGCTCGCGATCATGCTCATGAACAGGCAGACTGACCGGTTTGAGAAATGTTATAAAATATACAGGCTGAAGTTGTAGAGGAAGCTCTGTAGAGAAACCTGCAAGTGTAAAACAAGCGTAAACAAAAAGCAAAACTGGCGAAGAAACTACCAAACCGGCATAGTTTCCATTGAACTGTAAATGGTAAAACACAAGGTTACTGATTGTATTTTTCTCTTTTCACAGAAAAGCCCTCAGAACATGAAGCCAACGAAGCAGATGAGGACTCAGCCCAGAGACACCAAATGGAAAAGCACATTGCAGTAATCAACTACTGGAGATGAATGCATGATCAAGGGCTTCAGTTTCTTTTTATAAGTGCCGGGGACAACAGCGATAAACTTAAGTGTGGTTAGAAAAGTGCTGGGTACAATTATATTTTCATCCGTTTTATGTTTTATTATAATATGCACTGCATTACAGTGTATTGAATATTGAAAGGTGTTGAAAATTGTAGCATTAGGCCTATTTTCAATCAATGAAAGTTGAGAGCGACACATGGTTTGTCTTGTTTTCCAAACGCCGTTGGAAACCACCGTTAAGCTATTGGCTTGAGATAGTATTTGAAATCTTTATTAACGTTATAGCACAAATATAGGCTACCTTTTGGCTATTAAACAGCCCTCCTGACAGCAAAGTACCAGACAAACATTGTCTGACCATAGAGGGGTTATGAAACGAAACGAAAGGTAGGCCTACTGACTGAGAAAGCATCAACCATTTGACGAGCGGTATTTGTGACTGATAGGTCTGTCTTCCATCGCTATGCAACAAAAAAACAGGAAGGGTTTGACCAGGCAGAGACAATCTCTTTTCGGCAGGCAATATCTTCTGATATCCTTAGATTGATTGTGAAACAAGCTAATCAACTAACCCCTATATGTCTGCGTTGTTAGGCGTCTTTCTTTGCCCTCGTTGGCGGCCTCACGGCCGAGATCATAACACGAAGAATGCTGGGCCAAGCATCTAAATGTTTTTCTAAATTTAGACTTCTACTGTGGCTTGAGTAGGAGGGGAAACATACAGTCTAATAGCCATTTCAAGTCTTGCACCAAATCACCAAGGTACTCATGACTGTCAGCTAAGGGGGGTGACGATATTTTAACACCATTTTAAGTAATCTTCAGTGATAACATGTATTACAGTAAAAATAGCCTTTTATAGACAAAGTCTAAGAATACGAAACAATTCAGGAGATGAGGGGAGAGATTACAAAACTGTCTCAGGAGGTCAGATGTCTGAGAAGAGAGATCGGGAGCAGGGAGTCTGAGGAAGCGCCGTGCGTCATAAAATTCCGCCTGGGTGACACGGAAGGGTTTGACCAGGCAGAGACAATCTCTTTTCGGCCGGCAATATCTTCTGATATCCTTATATTGATTGTGAAACAAGCTAATCAACTAACCCCTATATGGCTGTGTTGTTAGGCGTTTTTCTTTGCCCTCGTTGGCGGCTACACGGCCGAGATAATTACAAGAAGGATGCTGGGCCAAGCTATGACTAACAGCCCTTTCAATCAAGTCTTGCACCAAATCACCAAGGTACTCATGACTGTCAGCTAAGGGGGGTGACGATATTTTAACACTATTTTAAGTAATCTTCAGTGATGACATGTATTACAGTAAAAATAGAGAATACGAAACAATTCAGGAGATGAGTGGAGCAATTTCTAAAATGTCTCGGGAGGTCAGGGCTACAGCAGGTAGTAAAAAGATTGTCAGAGGTTCCAGTGTCAGTCAAAGCCTTCACATAAGCACAGAATCGCTATACAGTTGTCCCCAGTCTTTGTTGACAGACAGAAGTCTTTTGTTACTGCCTTTCTGTATTGTTTGGCGTGAGTCAAACAAAAGGGGTTGCGCACTTGGAGGTGGAGTCAAGGCATCAGGCACCTCTGACAGTCTCTTGACCACCTGTTGTAATGGCTGATGAGGCTTTCTCAACATTTTTTCCAAGATAATTTTCATAGGGAAACGCAGATACACGGTCAAGGGCACCAAATTGTCAGTATACATCAGTTAGTTGTATCACCTGATGCATAGTAAAAACAATTTCCCCTTCACCATATGTGACCATTCAAAGCGAAATCAGTCGTTTTGTGCACGTTATTTTGAGAAAATCATCAATAACAAACTTCCGGGTTAAAATGTTGAATTTCACATTTTCGCATAATTCGACTGTATACAGTCAACAGTTTCATATTGTGAACGCATTTCACGGAAAAACATATGTATTGACTGTTAAACCTGGCGAAGATTCAACACATTTGCTGTCATTCCCGTTGTGCACGCGCCGCTTAAAAAGGTGATTTCTCCTCTTCTGGCATATCGTGACAGGAGAACCATGTCAACTTTGGATGCGGTTATCTTAGCGATAGTTTGTGTAATACCCTCGATATACATATCGTTGGAAAGCTTAGTTTATGGCCGTTCACGTGAGCACAATAACTTAATTTAGTAAATTTTACCGAAACGACTGGTTGCGCTTTACAGGGTCACATATAAGTAGGGTTGGGTACCGACACTCGGTACAAGTACGTACTCGGGGCGAACATCAACGGTAGTAACCATCCCGAAATACAATGTGAATTTCGGTGCCTCATTTCGGTGCTTCATTAAATATGCAGCTGCTTAATCGCGCTCACTGGTGTTCACTCTTAAAACGGCAGCGTCAGTGCACAGTCTGCACACACCACTGAAGGCTGTTTTCTACTGACAGCTAACCTGGTGTTGTTGAACAGGTGCAGCCTTCGAAAGTCTTTGAACCGTGGTGTGCTAGTGAACCTGCCCGCATTTCCACCAGTTCGGAACCGAACCAAGGATGCATCATCAACAATGGGTGTTGCTTGCAAAAGCAAACGTTAATGAGATGCATAAACGGGAGAATGATATGATCAGTTGTCCCATAAAAACGGCAGAAATTAGTTGTTTAAAATGCTAGTCAACGTCTGCAGTGCAATGCTAGTTGAATCGTTTTGTTTACTCTGACAACAGTTGATATGGACGGAAAACTCATGCTTTTAGCAGAGACGTTTCTTAGGCAGACTTTTACTGTCTATGGGTAAAAGTCATCGGTAAAATTAATAAAGCCTACATGTATATTTACATAGCCTACAAGTGTAGTGATACACGATTAAACGGCAGAAGAGGATCATCCATGTATTGCTGTTTAACTGGTAGCCTAACGATAGATTGCGAAGTTGATGAGAATGCATGCATTCCGGTTAGTAAAACGTGGAGGTATGACGTATTTTTCTCTGTAAGCCGGCATTGAGTAGCCTATAGCCGGTTGCCAAAAAAGTAACGATAGATAAATGCGATGTTTATGAGAAATGAATGCATTACATGTAACATGACCTGTTTAAAAATACATTCAACATTGGGTTATTTATTTTGAATTGAATTGAATTGAATACTTAATGTCATTGCACAGAATACAACGAAATTGGAAGAATATAGGGCTAATAATTTAAGACATTGCAGACACACAATCACTCATCCCCATTCTTCTGTCCACCCCATAGTAGGGTGAGGGACCCACACAAAACATATAGCCTACCCTCCCATTACATGTAGGCCTACTATGCTACAATTCAACACATTCATCTGGAATACCAGATTAGGTAGAATGAAGAAAAAAGTGCAAAGTTGCAAACAGTCAAGTCTTTCATGTTTTGTGGTTTTAAAGGTAGGCTACTGCTTAATATGCTGTTGGTCAAATTTCACCTAGGCCTTAGGCTATAATATGTGTAATAATATGTGATTTTTTTGTTTTATTATTTGTATAGGCCTATTATGAAAGCTTTTAGCTGAAAATATTGTTGGTTGGTTCTTGAAAAAAAATCATCATAAAAACTTGTTTTCTTTTTTTTTTTTTAAAGTACCGATTTAATTACCGTTTAGGAACCGGCACCGTTTTGAAAGTATCGATTTGGCACCGGTATCGAAATATACCCTTTCAATACCCAACCCTACATATAAGTCACTAAAGTTTTTTAGAAATGCTGTCAGTAATCTATTTGCAAAATCAATCATGGGTGCAGAGAGGTTGGTGCTGAGTAATAAAAACGCAACCACGGAGAACAACAAGAAGTTTTCAAATATCTCTCTTGGGAGAATGCGTTTCAGAACCACAGGCCCACTGTAGACCATGAACTGTCTTAGCTCTGTGGCCTTCCATCGGTCTATTTCTGCAAGTTCTCGTGGTTTTCGGGCAAATTCAGTGGGAATATGGGGACGGAGAGCAGTCAGTTTTGCGGATATTGCTGTGATCACTCTAGATGGCTGTCTAGTGGCCAGATTTTTCCCCTTCATCCAGAACAGAATAAGTTTTCTAGTTACCCCCAAACAGCACAGGTGCATGTAATCGATTGGAAACTGTGCTACCATCAGGACAATAGAGCTCGACAGTCCCGCCCACAGCCTTGTCCAGAAGTAAGAATCCAATACAATTTCTCCATTGACAACTGGAGAATAAGCCATTATTCCGTTCATGGTAGACTTAAACCAGCTACGGTGTGACCAAGCGATTATACCTGCTCATATAGATGTCAAAAGTTAATGGGGCATCAACCTTGTTTTGAGAGAGAAAAAAAATGTATTCACGATTTAACGAGAGAGTACTACACTACCCAACATAACGTGTAAAACTGGTTAAAGCAGAGCCTTTGATTGTCTGACATCAAAGCAAAGTCTTCATCAGTCCTAAGCCTGGCATTCATCTCAGGGTATGTCATTTTATTTTGCCACACACCTACTTGATGGCATTTGTCGCACCCAGAGTAGCCATTATGGGACTTTGTCTATTTTTGTCCATATCGCACAGCACTAATGAGGACCGAGAAGCATTTTAGAAGTGGCCACAAATTATATCTCCTGGTAACTACATTTAAACTAATGGCCATGCAGTTCAATCTTTTCATGGTCCAATCATAACGAGAACATGTCTGTCTTTCGCCCTACAACGTTTGAGCAGGCTAGGAATAATATTTTTTATAACTGCAACAAGATTGATTCCAAAAGTCCAACTTTTAAAAATGGGTAAACCATCGATGTTAAATTGCAACTTAATTGTCTGAAGGCAACTAGGCTGGTGAATTGAATTCAATTTGGACAAAATTCCCTTTGCCAATCCAAAATGGTGATATTCACCCCCACCTAATGCTTCCACAGCTATTCTCCTTTGAGTGCCAAGGAGTGTCCTAGCATCTCTAGGCAGCTCTGGGTGGTATACTGTCAATAGTGACAGAAGAGCAGTAACTGCAACAAGATTGATTCCAAAAGTCGATGACCATTGCATAAGTTTGTCTTGTAGACTCATCTCCCCAGGCTGACTTTCATCAGAGCTGGATGACACACTAAAATCTACGCTGCCTGGGGAATCGAGAAGCGTTTCTGGGTGCTTGGATTTCTTCAAAATTGCGCAACTGATAGAACACAGAGCAGGACATTGTTCGACAGTATGCACAAACTGTGTATTTGAGTACCTTGGTGATTTGGTGCACTAAGAAAAATTGTAATGGAGAATACTTTCATTTTGGCCTGGCAAACTCCATAAAAAAAGAAATTAGAGAGCCTAACATTATCAAGCGCCCTGCAAAATATTAAATTACAGTTAAACTTTGATGGCCTCCCACATTTTAGAAGTGACTACACCAAAAACCAATGCTAGGATTGTTCTCAGGGATGAGCAAGCCGGGAGGCATTTTGAGTACCTTGGTGATTTGGTGGAAGACACAGGTGTCAAAGGTCTGGTATTAGACCACAAAGGACAATTTATGATTTATACGGGTCCTGTGGTGCTCAGAAATTGTATGCTAGCTGGCATGTTTTTGTTGCTGATCCCATGTTTGCCAGAGGAGAGACTTCAATTTGCACAATTCTAGGCTTAGTTAAAATGTTTGAATAATTGTATGATGGGCAAGAACTAGACTTTTAGTTTGTTTTCAGTTCAAAAATAATAATAATATTTTTTTACTTATTTTCCTTTTAAAATGAAGTGTTATTTGGATAAGATCCAAACATATGTAGTACTGAAATATGTATCTATTCATGCTAAAGTGAAGGTATTCTGTGTATTAAGGTAAGCATAACACTAAGACCAGGCACCACTTAAACCCATGTGCAACTTTGAAGTCAATTGTTTTTTGTTTTTTTGTTTGTTTGTGTTTAAGAGGGGTCTGTGGAATGCTATTCATTATTTTGTCCAATTACACAATTTCAGTCAATCACATTTGTCAATATTAAATGAAGCAGGCTTATGTGCAGTCTCAGGGAGGCTCAGATAAAGTCGCTTCAAAACTTCTGTCAGATACCCCTCTTTTCAACTACTTTCAACCACTGGCTTAGTGAGTACGTTCATAGTATGTACATTGGGAGATTATTGATTTTTTTTTCTTCTGTATTTCCTGTATAAATCATTTTTTACTATTTTGGTTTTATATATTCATATGGAAATATGAGTTTTGTTAGTCAGAGTAGTGAGCTTATCATTAGTCAATACATGAAGCCCTCCTGATAGATACACTGCTTAAGAATAAAAAATTTTGAGTATACACATTAAATGTTTTCTGATTGATTTTACATAAATCTTTAAATTGAAAGACAAAAGGTTTTGGATGGGTGAAACATGTTCAAAAAATGTCCTTTTTCCAGCTAGCGTAAACTAACTTTGAATAAGAATTCCTGAAATTAGTAATTAAGGTAGTTAATTCAGTAAAGTTTGGTAAAAGAGGAATAACTATGATGGCAAATTTTAAAAGCATAGGTTACAGGCAGTTCTGTATACATTTGTTTCATTTAGTGAGAGCATATTAACTTAATATCCCTGGTAGTCAGTGTGTTCCATTTAAGCCCATTTCATGTGTTTCAATAGGAATAATGACATTTGTGTGGTTTGATAGCTTTTTACTGCCGTCCTGTGTTTAGTCTAATGTTTGTGGTGGTCCATTATTACAAGCCAAACATGAAATGCAAGTTTAAAAAAAAAGAATTATGTATAACATGTTACTGAATAATATGTGTTTACTACCTGAAGAAAAATACATTTCTATATTTGTGTAAATAAATGTGGTTGTGGGCTTATTTTGGAACACATACGGGCTTAAATGGTGAACTTAAATATGTGAACTTTGGTGGGCTTTAATGGGTACACTTATACTGAATATTCTCTTGTAACCTTTCACTGAGGTTTGTTTCTAGTCAGAAGTCTTCAAAAGGATGGACACTCTATGGCCTTGAAGAATTGTGTTATTTAACTAAAGGTTTTGCTGAGATTTGTTAAGAGTATATGCAATAAAATGTTATCAAGAAACTCATTGAGTCCATTTTTCTTGCCTCAAACACTACAACTTAGTTTATTTTTGCAATGCATGGTGCTCTTCCATCTACAACCTGTCGTGTGCTATTTCTTCCCCCTGTCCCCTCTATCTTGGCCTAGTTTTTCTCGTATATATCACATTCTCTCAATGCATTTATGGATAGTGTAATGGCATTCATTTAAAATCCATTTGAAAATATGTAATCATCCCCATCTTTTCAATTATATATTTTGATTCAGTCAGCTACAGAAGTAGGCTGTGCAAATAGGTAGGCTTATAGCAAGTTGACATTCCTGACAGTGAAGCAGACATTGGGTTATTCTTTGATCATTCAATGTGTGAATTTGATGTTTGAATTTGATTTCCCGTTTTGATGCAATGCCTCTTTATTCATTCATTCAACCTTAAATTATTCTCGGATGTTCATCGAGGGTAGCCCTCTCAGTGAAGCCGAGATAAACTATAGATCTTGAAAAACTATACAGGTGGTGTGCGTGCATTATACACTTTAGGTCCACTGATTCAGTTGCCAGAATCCGTTGTCATCGCTTGTGCAGACTTGAACCAAAGATTGTTTATAAATCGTCCTAGGACTTTGTTTATCATCCACGTGTTGAAGTTACAACTATAATTCAACACTTTTTCAACGTCTTTCTAATAACGTTGAATGACGTTGAAAAAACAATGTTGATTCAACGAAATGCTTTCGACGCTCTACGACGGTTGAGAAATCAACCATTCTTATCGTTGATTCACCGTTGAATTCCGGTCGTCTGACGGAAACCGACCGATCTGACCAGCAATCAACGTTGATTCAACTCTCCTTTGCTATCTGGGGTGTTTTGCTGCTTGGGTGTAGGCCTACTTGCAGAGTTTGACATGGATTTTCAAAGATGTTCTATGGACTTAGATTTGACTCGGTTCACCATTTGAAAGATCCGCAATGACCCATGATGACTATTGCTTGAGAGTGGGAAATATTTCCATGATTCTCAAAATGCGGGGCGATTAAAGAGATTCACTTTCTACCCACAGACAATCATGGTTGCTTATATTACGGGCATTTCATTAGGCCTAGGAGTAGGCTAGACCTTTAGGCCTACTATTAGGCCAATTAAAGTAGCCGAATCCAAACAGCCTCCTGACATTACGTGGAAATATGTTGCTGAAATGTGAAAAGGTCTGCTGTAAAATTACAGAAACCTCCAACAATAAAAAGTAACCTAACAAATAGGTTTGTTGCTACCAACGTTAACGAGGCTACCTGATTTAAGTTACTGGTCGCTAGCATTTGCAGGCTAACTTGAAACTTTGGAGAGAAAAAAACAAAACATATCACGTTACCTCAGAGGGGAATTTTTCTATATGCCTGAGGAACAGCTAAAAGTAACGCTAATTTTGTTCCACTTCCAGCTAATTCACAATTTCATCCCTACACACCGACATGCCGTAGGCTATGGCCGTAGGCCTAAGCAGTTATCAGTCAATAATTTGTAAACCGCTAACACAAAACGACTGGAATGTTATGTTACCCAAAGAGTAACCTCTACCTTTCTAGGGGGCGGGACGGGCGATAGGCGGAGTTGACAAACTTGACCAGATTTTATAGTAGGAGTGATAAATAGTAATCTGTTCATATTACACCCTACATCTTTGCATATGCTCCGAGTGAAAGTACTCCAAGCATTAAATCTGTAAAGATGGATCACTCGGAGAGCCGCAAATCGAAGGAGAAAACCTTCCTTTTCACATCGGAATCTGTGGGAGAGGGACACTCTGGTAAGAGTGCGGTCCAAAGCCATCGATGCTTTGGTGCGTTCATAAAGTGAAAGTAAGCTCGAGGTTTCATACAATGAAACGTTGAGCTGTTGCTTCTTTGTAGCCTAACAATCTTAAAATAAATCTTAGATAAGATTAGATAAATCTTAAGTTGATTCCTAAGAAAATAAATAATAAGTCCTTAAGATTGTTCTTAAATGCTATTCACCAATAATTTCTTAAGAATTGTCGTAGGCTATTTCAGGAACTTTCCACTTAGATCTAGATAAAAATGCCCTGCACCAGTTACACTAAACGCGATCAAACAACCGTTGGTAAGAGGAAAAGTCATGCCTTCAAGAACTCTCGGTTATCTTAACTTTGAAACGGTGGGATTACTTTCTTGGAATTTTGCCGTTTTTACTAGAAAATAATACTGCCATTTCCATGGATTTTAGGTGTTTAAGAATGAAACGTGTTCTCTGACGTCGACGTGCGCCCGCCGAGTTCTGGCAGCAACCCTTTGGGCTGCGAGTTTTCAGACAGGACTGAACTACCGAAAACAATAGCAGCGAGCTAAAATTGGCAATAAAAGGTTGGCAATAAATGCATAGACCTAAAAGAATAAATGTCGTGAGTAGGCCTACACATAATTGGGCTGACATTTCAAACGAGCTGTCTAAAACGGGTAAATGTGTTTATATTTAAATTCCTTAACCCGGGAATGTATCGTCCCGACTAAACTGTAACGTTTTTAAGACAGGTGCAGGGTTGTCAAACTTGCGAGGAAAATCAAGAATACATTTAGATCTTTGTTTTGCAGCCGAGGCCTATCAGTGCGATATCAGAGAATGTCTGGTGATATGCAGGGAGTCAGGTGACATGCCCTGTCTCGTTTCATGGGTTTAGGCTAGGGGCCTTGATCATAGATATAAAAGCTAGATACCGCATTGGCCGAGGAGTTCTATTAGTGGAATACGTAAACGCGGCGGCCATCTTGGTGGGGGCAAAACGCGTCATAATTGGAACGAACAGCTGGTGTTTCCACAGAGACGGTAAAAGGAAAGGTGTTTCACCCTCGCGGCATTTCAACAGCATGGGCTGTGCGGTCGCTGTAAACAAAGTAGCACTCACAAAAAACTTTTCGGAAGCCGTAACAAAGTCTATATTTGCAATTGCAATTAATTATTATTTAAATTATGGGAGTAAATAAGCGGTCCTTTCTCGGCCCTGACGAATTCATGCATGTAGGGGAGACGTGTAGCCTGTATAATAGCTAATATAATAAGGTAATAATCCCAGGGTAAATGATTAAAATTATGTATTGGGTCCTTCTCACATGGACGATCTACCGTTTCAGTGAGCAAACAGAAACAAGCGGAGCGTTCAAATTCGGCAGAGATACGAGAGAAAGTGCGCATTACAGGCATGTCACTGTTAGATGTGGTAGCCAATAAGCTGTCAGACGCACGTACCTAGCCTGGACTTCGATATGTGCACGAACAAAACATGTCAAACTAGCAACTGATAAAACAGGCAACATCAGTCCATTTTGTAGGCTACAACAGCAGCAATGTCATTATTAGGCTACAGGCGTCGAAGTTAACCGTGGCAAGTTGGCATCTAGCATTATTCAACTTGACTTGACGAACTCCTATGATAGGCAACGTAAATGTCCTATTTACCGTGAATGACGACTCACAACACCACTGTTACTGACTGAGGAAGCTAAGTAGGCTAACGACAACTTATCTAAAGTAGGCTATGTAAGTCTCACGTCTCGCAAGTGATTTTTTTTCCTCTTTCTCTCTCCCTCTCGCAAAAACAGTATTGCATCTAATGCACTGTTAAGCTGCAGTATAGGTTTTGCCAAGTCAAAGAAACTTTTTTTAAAATTAGTCTCCACCAGCTATTTTTGTGTTCAACAAGTCTTTAAGTTATAGAAACATCAACTCCATGAGTTCACCATAATTAATAACATTTGATAGATTCATTAATGTCATGTCAGCATGTCAATTTCCAGAAAGTTGAACTTGCACACTTTGATTAGTTTTAACTTTATGACTGTTTTATTAAAAAATATATTATAAAGACTGTTTTATTAAAAAATATATTATAAATTCAAATACACACAGTTTATCCACCTCGTTTGAGAAAAGAGATCGTAGGAGATACTATTACATTCAAATATATAAAATTAAAATTAAAATAAAAAATTAAAATAATAATAAAAAAAGTTCAACCATGGACAATAACTTCAACCATCATCAAATCATGGAATATGTTCTTGGAACAATTAATTACTATGCTAATACAGTTTTGTAAAAACATTGGAGTTCATAGCCTGGTTATCATCAGCCCACGCTCAATCTTTTGAGATTGAACATTAGTCTGGGGAGGCTGTGCTGTATTTCTACTGCACAAGAGGCGTGATCAATGGTCATAATTCAAATGACTGTACGCTTGGATAGTTCTTCAACCAATCAGACCACGGTCCTGGTGCGTCTGATGGATAAGCCAGGTTGTGATTGGTTCCAGCAAACGTGGAACGGACGCAGGAGAGATAAATGTGCAGGTTTCCAGCCTGCAGGGCGAAATACAATCAGCGACAAATCGGGCTGGGTTGTTCTCCTCTTGAACTCTGATTGAGAGACCTGAAGTAATGAACAAAGAACAAGCGTGTGACAATTGAATATCTAATACTTTTGCAGGGCAGTTGCATTATTAAAATAATTACTTGAGATAATAAGTAACTTCTCTGGACCTCATTTCCAAGTTAGCTAGAGTGATATTTATCAGTGGAGACCGTTTTCAGCACATTTCAACGGTATGTGTCAGCCTGTGCTAGAAAACGGTAGCAGCAGACTGATATTACATAGGTCTGCACTGATGAATATCACACTGAGACAACGGTCTCCACTGATGAATATCACACTGGCTAACTTGGAAATTAGGTCCCATGTCCAATATTCCAAACTACTCCATTAATGGTCATGTGAACAATAGATAAAATGCTTACTTACATCCCATGTATTTGTAAAAGTGGCATCATCCTCGTGGCAGTGGAAAGGAAGGCCACAGAGCGCCACGGCACATCGAATATTTACATCTGAGGATTCCTGCATGTGAAAACATAGTCAAGTGGTCAAGCCGGTAATAATAACTACAAATGTAATTCAATAGGATTACCTTTCTTTAATAGCTAGTACAACTTCTGAAACCAAAGCATTCTTTAATTTGAATACACATTATACAATACATATATTATAACATCATACTTTCTCAGATATGGGTAGCCCAGACTGTCATGGAAAAGGCAGATATAGCATGTATAGACCTAGATAGCCATTACCAAAACGATCAAGATAATTATCTTACTTTAGACTAACTAGCTGAACAACACAGCTGACCAGACCACTACTGTATAATTTCATGGAGTGCTTAAATCTAGCCAACAGTATTTTGGACCATTTCTGAGCTGTGAAATTGATATGAAGTTATTGCAGTATCATCATAACTATTGGTTACATTTCTGAAGTGCAAAAACGTTTAGGCTACAGCACAAATATTTCCATCTATAGATAAGAATAACAAATGTCTAGCAAAGAGCACTAGAGTTATACATTTAAATATTAAAATATAAAAACTATTATTACGGAGGTGAATGCCCCCGGGGGCTTTTGCTCAAGTGCAACTCTGGATCTAGTGACACCCCTGGGTCAGTGTCCCCGTTTTAAGGTTACAAAAAAAGTAAAACGTTACATGTTTTGGACTGGAGGTATTTACGGTTCTGAACTGAAAATATCCAAGGATCCAAGGAATATTGATAGCTTAATCTTAAGAGCATTTACTGACTGAAATGTGCACACACGGTCATAATAAAAGCATGACTGTGGACTAACGGATGAAACATGGCTAGCATGCCGTAAACGATAATGTTGCAGGACCTGTGCCCTGTTATCAAGCAGAGCACCGCTTGCACGTCCAAGTCATTATGTTAAACAGTGCCAACGGAGTTAATTATTCCATATTTTTATGTTTCAGAGAGTTAAGGGAGTTAGTCAGTGATCAAGCAAGTGATGGCAGACAGCAGCCATTCTTCTTAGCTGCTAGCTGGTTCTAACAGGATAAGTCACGTAGCCTAGCCAAATTCAAACATTCGGGTTTAAAACAATATGATAAAGGAAGTGCTTTAAGGTCAACATGCACCACTTAATTTCTCTACTTACGTTTAGTTGTGAGTTTCTCTTCTCGTTGTCCCGTCTTCTTCCGTGCCCTCTTCTTTTCGTGTCTTATGTGGCGTTCGACCCAAACCCTTCGATATAACATGTTCTGGTTCGACCGTTACTATGCGACGGCGCTTAATTTCCGATTCCGGTCGAACGCTTGCCCCCACCAAGATGGCGCCGCCATTTACGTACGTTCTAGAGCCCAATGCGGGATCTAGCTTTATATATCTATGGCCTTGATGGCACAGGCCCTGTCCTAAAACATAACGGCCTAAACTGACTGCAACAAGCCTGTTGGGTTGCCTACAAGATGAGGGACTGTTTGGGGCACCATACAGCATATTTCACTAAATAGGATAATTAAGTGGAAACTTGGACAAGCAATAGCCTATAAAATGGATAAGATAGGCCTTTTCAAAACATTTACAGCAAATAGGCTATATTAATTATTATTGAGAATATTAGGCTATTCTTTCTTTCTTTCTTTCTTTATTATTATTATTATTATTATTCATTAATATACACCAACAATTCTTTGTGTTTGTGTAGATAAAATGTGTGACCAAATTAGTGATGCCGTTCTGGATGCTTACCTGTCTCAGGACCCTGACTCCAAAGTAGCATGTGGTAAGTTTGTTTCAGCCATAGGCTACATTCTGACAAAATTATGCATGCATAGACTATTGATGTTTTACTGAAAACCTATTAATTTAGCTCCTAGCCTTTAAATATACCTTTATACCAAGGTCCTGTCTTCACATTTAGGTCTACATTTGTTATGTTTATGTTTATAATTTTTTGCAGATGTTTCTGTCCAAAGCGAATTGCAATACACTGAAATGAATAGACCTGGTATTAAAGTCATAAAGTCTAAATAAAAATGGCAATTATTATTAGACTAAATAGAATGTAATAAAATATGACATACCAATATATCCATAAACATTGAATCTAGGTTGATATGAGATAAGAAATCAGACACTTGCTTGGACATCATCACTTTCTCAGGAACCATACAATTCTAATTTTTCATTACACTCCGCTTTCATTGCAGAATGCGTGGCTAAGACAGGCATGATCCTTCTGTGTGGAGAGGTGACATCAAATGCAGTTGTTGATATTCAGAGGGTGGTGAGAGATACCATTAAGAAAATTGGATATGATTGTTCGGCCAAAGGTCAGTGCAAACAATGGAATGGTTCACTTGATTGTTTACCCATGAAATAACTTCTCTGGTCTTGTTTAATCTTCATTTCTATTATTATTCTTTTGTGTTTATAAAATATCTTCATTGTCCCTGTATTTACTTTCCTTTTTAGTGCAGCACAACATTACAGACATTTACCTCTCACACAGCTGATGCTCTGATTATTCCCACAGGCTTTGATTATAAGACCTGCAATGTCCTTTTGGCCTTACAACCACAATGTCCTGAAATAACCGACTGTGTGTTTGAGGGGAGAAACGACGAGGATGTTGGAGCAGGGGATCAAGTAAGACATAACTCCTCCCTCGATCCCACCCTCCATTTAATATAAGAAGGATTCGGGATGAATGCCAATTCCTCTGGCCTGTCTTTAGAGTGTAACTGAAGGGTGTTAGAGAGGTAATACCTTGTCTGATTAATAACTGAATTCTTTGACTGAACTCTTAATATGTATTTTATATCTAAGGGCGTGATGTTTGGCTATGCAACAGATGAAACTGAGGAGTGCATGCCACTGACCATTCTCATGGCACATCGACTCAATGCTAAAATGAAAGAGCTGTCTAAAACAGAATGTCCCTGGATTATGCCTGACTCAAAATCACAGGTGATTGATGTACATCGTCTTAAACAGACAGTTATTTCAGTTATTTTGAATCCATCTGCAAAAGAATGACTGCATGCGCCCTCTGTTATATTTTTCATTCACATGTCACATTATATTAAACTTCTAAGTTGTCTATTGACCAAAACATAATTTTGCCATAAACTTACTTTTATGTTCTCTTGTCTTCCGCAGGTTACTGTGGAGTATCGGGAGAACATGGGCTCCACGGAACCCCTCCGTGTTCACACTGTGGTTATCTC
Organism: Sardina pilchardus; assembly: GCF_963854185.1. Taxonomy (NCBI): domain Eukaryota; kingdom Metazoa; phylum Chordata; class Actinopteri; order Clupeiformes; family Clupeidae; genus Sardina; species Sardina pilchardus. The sequence goes on along the minus strand of NC_085007.1, from coordinate 17,699,713 downwards.
AGTCAACCATACCCCTGACATCACTGCGCAGGAAATCAGACTGCAGCTTTTGGAAAAGGTTGTTAAGGCAGTGATTCCAGCCAGATACCTTGACAACAGGACCATTTATCACCTTTTGCCCAGTGGGAAGTTTCTGGAAGGTGGACCAAGGGTAGGTTCAAATAGTTCAGGGTGTTTTGGCATCAGATTCACTGAAAATATGTTGAATGGTATGCCAGCAATTAACAATGTCAAATGTTTGCATCTCATATTTTACTAGGCTTCAACTTGTATGGCATTTTAATATTTTGTCAAGTGATCATGTATCCCATTTCCCATAGAAACACTTTTGTTCTGGAACATATTCGATAGAGAGAAAGAAAGATAGATACTTCATTGATCTCCAAGAGATCTTAATTATTAAGTAATGAAGGACTGATACCATAACACGTACAGTAGGTCCAAGGCCAAGCCTTTGCCTTTTAGACGCCTTCTCAGTTGAGTCCTATTTTATCCAGGCTGATGCTGGCCTCACTGGCAGAAAGATAATTGTGGACACATATGGTGGATGGGGAGCTCATGGAGGAGGGGCGTTCTCCGGGAAAGACTGCTCCAAAGTGGATCGTTCTGGGGCCTATGCGGCCCGCTGGGTAGCCAAGTCTCTGGTGAAAGCAAAGCTGTGCAAGCGGGTCTTAGTTCAGGTGAGACCTCAGTGGGTGCAGGAGTGTCCTGGTCGGTGGGGTCATATACCTTGAGAAAAGAATGGGTTGGTATTTTTGCTGCCACCTCAATAAACCAGCAACACACCAACAAAACAATATACTACTAAAATAATATTATTCTGTATACTGTATAGGGCCTATATATCAGCACTCTGTAGTCATTTACATGCATTGAATTACTGTCTAAATAAAATCAGGCTACTGTTTACCTCTGATAGGTCTCCGTAAAGTTGCTTATGGAGGTTTTGAAACATTCGTTATCTATTTTTGGTAGCTGACTGTAAATACACCCACCCTTGCTTCTGTATACGGGCAAAAACCCAAGAACAGAAAGATATTAATAGATCACTAATTCATGATGAATGATCAATGCTTCTACAAACAAACATGTTCATTTTGCTTTATCTTGTAGATATCTTATGCAATTGGGGTGAGCCATCCTTTATCCATATCTCTTTTTCACTATGGCACTTCTCCATTGGATGAGGATGAGCTTCTTCAAATTGTGAATAAGAACTTCGACTTGAGGCCAGGAGTGATTGTTAAGTGAGTAGGCCGTGTGTGTGTGTGTGTGTGTGTGTGTGTGTGTGTGTGTGTGTGTGTGTGTGTGTGTGAGAGAGAGAGAGAGTGAGTGGAAATATGTACGTATATATATACATGATTAAGTTAAGTATATGTCATTGAGAAGATAACCCAATAACTAAACATTAACAGGTCCCATACCAGCATATTGCTGAAGTACAGTAGCATGACCCTGCAATAAGGGCAAAGTACTTACGCTTCTCAAAGCAGGTTAGCCTATAACATAGAGCAAAGGAATGTGGGATGGGAACATAAAGTTGTTTAATCAATTACATCTGTGACAAACCAAGATTGACGATGGCTATTGACCATTATCCATTCAGTTGTTACAAATTGCAAATTCTCTCTTACCAGTTTATTATGTTTTTCTTTGTAGGGAGCTGGGTCTGAAAAAACCCATCTACCAAGCCACTGCCTGCTATGGACATTTTGGAAGAGATGAGTTTCCGTGGGAGAAGCCAAAAACCCTTGTACTCTAAAATATCAAGAAATAAAATTCCCAATAAGCATAAATCATTTCTAATGAGTTGCACACTAGGCCTAGCCTGGGTGTACCCATCCTGCCTTGCGTGGACCAATCACAGAACAGGGGAGAAAGCAACACCATGATGAGCTATGCACAGACGCATTTGATAGACATCTGTGGTGCCCAATGAATGGATCTGTGCATTTTTTTCAAATACAAGAAAATGAATGTCTGGTTGCCTGACCACGTCTCATTTGAGAAGTGGTAGGCACTAGCCAGGCTACACTAGGCCTACATTTTATAAACTATGATTTAAGGCACATTTCAGGGAATGTCTAATAAGGGACTCTGCCTGGTACATTTTGTCTTAAGAAGCATGTTAAATTGTATGATATGAAATAAGAAACACTATTGTGCAACTGCAGTATATGGGCCCTATTGGTTTTTATTTGTTCTACTTCTTGATGTAAATTATTTGATCCAGCCACATTGTCTATATGTAGGCTAGTGAAATCATGCACCTTTAAGATTAAATCATTATTACCTTGAAATGCACCTTTAATAGGTCACTTGCTGCGTTTACATGAGAGCTTTAATTCCGAATAAAACCAAGTTAAATCGGAATAAAAGTTAATTCCGCTTTAAAAGAGACCATGTAAACGCTTATTCCGCTTGAAAATGATTATTCAGAATTAAACTTAATTCCGATTTAAGTGGTTGGTTTATTCCGATGTTAAAGCGGAATTAACCCCCCTCCTTGATCATGTAAACCTTTATTCCGATTAAAAGTTTATTCCGTTTGTTTGGCGCATGCTCGTACAAGGAGGAAGAAGAAGCGCATGCTCGTTTCATGGTTAATTCGGCTCCGTCTTCTTCCCCCCTTCTCCGACAGTCTTCTCCTCCTCAGCTAGCAAACGTGAAGCTTGACAATATTCTCGAGCTGCTGGCTAAATAGTAGGCCTATTATCAGAGTTACTGTGAAACCCGTTTTCATTATGTTATTGTCCATGCTGTAACGTTAACCCGAGATGACAAAAAAGTTGCTAGCCAGCTAAAGTTTGTTTTCTTCCGGTAGACCTTATTAGTCTACGTTCATGCGCCGCCTGTCCAATCGGAACCCTTCCCGACCCCCAGACGTTCAGCAGAATACAATAAAGCGTAATTAACGTATGTTCCATGTAAACGCCAATTCGGAATTATTATTTCCATGTAAACTCGAAGGAGAATATTTTAATTCCGATCTATTTAATTCTGAATAAACTAATTCAGAATTAAAAACATCATGTAAACGTGGCCACTGCCTATTGCCACTGTAACAATATCCGTTAGGCCCTTTCTTGTAGGCTACTGTATGTTATGCCTCACTGGATACGATCTGTAGAGCCATCTTAAATTGATTGTAGTATACTCAAATAATGACATTTGAAAATTGTAGGCCTAGATGCACCATCATTTGGAATGTCAATCATCATGTCAGTGTGGGTGAGGAAACGTAGTCTAGGCCAAATATGATATGATTTTTAGTTGAGTGTTGGACATAGAAATGTAAAGCTGTATTATCGGTCAGTCAGTGATACATTATTCGAATATGTTGACCAGTCTCCACTTCTAACGTCGACGACTTTTAATTTGAAGATGCCAAACCAGAGAGGAGGGTCGGTCTGCGGCATGGGCGTTACATATGTTGCAAGAAACTCCCCAATTAGGCGTTCCTGTCGTGAATAGTCAACCAATCAGAAGGAGCTTTGCACTGCATTCTGGGAAATGCTTAATTTCCGGAGTTTGACTTCCTTTTATCAGTTTGTAAAAGTCCTCTGAAGTCCTCGTCGAAGCCACGGAGAAGCTACGATAGCAGAGAAATTGCAGCTAAACCGATGAGACGTAAGTAACTTCTATATCTATAACTATGTCTTATACTACCATTTAAGCAATTCCAGCGTTATATTAGAATATGGGTAGCAAGGCGAAAGTAAGCAGAACGGAGGAATAGATTGTTTGCTTGTGATATGGTGCTTGTTTGTTTGTATGAAAATATGTAGGCCTACTTAAAATGATACGTGATAAAATTAGTCATCGTGTTTATGTGGTAACGTTAAAAGCATGCCAGCAACGCACATTGTTTTCAACTAAACCCATATAAAGTGAAGACGTAACGTAGGCCTAACTAAATTCGGTACTTTGGGGTTACCTGTGGCTGCGGCTGTTGAGTGGTGAACAGGTGGCCTGTTGATTTGGTGCGTTTTAAACGGCCTCAAAAATGGTTACAGTTAACACCAAATTACCCTAAATTCTGATTAGAGTGACTGTAGTGGAGCTGAATCGAGCTGAATTTGTTTTGGCTATGCCGAAGATCCTTGCAATGATGTGATGCATATGCTACATGAGTGATGCCATAATTAAAAACCAAAAGGTTCATTTGTTATGTTCCTATTGACATAAAGAATTATTGAGAGTTGTCATGTAAAACAAAGACATCTAGGAGTTCTACAACGTTTGACCAGTACAATTACTAATACTGTATTCATAGGTTTCATCAGGTCCCTTTACACAGGTGTATACAATCAAGCACCTTGATTATGAATGCAGACTGCATGGTGCTTGATTAATACACCTGTGCAAATGGACTTGAATTCATGGGTTTCATCAGGTCCCTTTGCACAGGTTTATTAATCAAGCACCATGCAGTCTGCATTGATAATCAAGGTGCTTGATTGTATACACCTGTGGAAAGGGACCTGATGGAAATCCATGAATAGTCAGTTTGACTTTAGAGGCCTGTTAGTTGATCACTACTAGAATCTTAGCAGAAGTTGGATAATGTTCTCTAATAAGTTAATGTTCTCCATATGTCTTCCTATCACTGCAGTTACATTCTTCCATACTGTCTAGCGGTCGGAAGCCGCAATTACGAAGTTGTTCAGACCCAGGATGCACGCTGCTCCACTGCCCTTTCTGCCTAGAGTACAAGGGTGACTATGCCAGGGTGGAAACGCACATGCAGAGCCATTTGAAAACGGTGGTACATTATGGAGGTATGTATGAGATTGATAGTTAAGCCCTTAGCCCTGTATCATGGTCTTCTATGAAACTGTATGGATTGGTTCTGAAATTACAAAAGGTTCTGAAAGTAATGTTATTAGTAATGAAGTGAAGTTGCCATTCAATTGTTTCATGTAACGTTAGCAGGCTATTTGATGTTTATATCTATTTCTTATTTAATTATTCTTTTGTTGTTCAGAATATGTGATCTACAAATTATTCTTTTGTTGTTCAGAATATGTGATCTACAAATACAAATGCACACACAGGCCAAGATTTTGTTTTACTTTTATTTATTTTATCTTGCATGGCCTGCAGAAGTTTCTGTGTTTGTTCTACAACAAAGTATTGGCGAAATCTACAGGATTGCGCATTTGCACATTTGTTCTCTAACAAAAGTTGGGGAAATGCATGCTTGGTGCTTAAACTGTTATGAAACATGAAAAAAGTTGATCTCTTCTGGGTTTGTCCTATAATAAAGTTTAGGCTACTTTGCAAATAAATGGTTGTTGTGTCTTTATTGAACAATCCATATTGAGTATGAACTTGAGCTATGCTGTCTGATTACATAATGCTCCATATACCTTAAACACATTTGCTCAATGACCAGGATATTAATCAATATTTTTAATTTGTTGGGATACACAGCCTGGGAATAGTGAAAGACATTTGACTGTAGTCAGCCTATGGACTACTTCATCGGAGAGGGTGCTGCAGGGATGGAGGATCAATGGGGAGGGGGGAATGATGTGTTAGGTTTGTGTATTGTTGAGCTAAATCCTTGTAAATGCAAAGCAATATTATGAGACTGTAATGCTTTGCCAGCTGATTTGTGACTCACAAAGGAGTGAAGGGAAGACACTACTGCAGCATTTTTGTGTCCAATATTGTATTGTACAGTAGGCCTATCCTACAATCCACTGTCTGGTACAGAAACACCACACAGGCTGAGAGAAGGGCTCTACAACATGTTATTAAGTCTGCAGAGAGGATCATAAGAACAAAACTTCCCTCTATAGAAAACATGTATGCACAGCGCTGCCAGAAGAGAGCAGAGAGAATCATCAAAGACTCCTTTCACCCAGCTCACTCTCTGTTCAGACACAAACACTGCACATACAACTTGTGACAAACCTGTAAACATGTGGAATATGGGAAAGGTGCAATACTACAAAGGGGAATAAGGGCAATATGCAATATATTATACTGTACTGTATATGGGACTACATGCAAGGCTAACAAGGGGACAATGTGCAATACTTTGTCAGTGTAATGTGGAGATTATGTGCAATACTAGGGACAATGTGCAATATCTTGTGCGATACTATTAATGGGACAATGTGCAATATTAATCAGGTGCAATATTGTTAGTGGGACAACTGTGCAGCAACAATGTGACTGAGTAATATTCTAACAGTGGAATGTGGGGATCATGTGCAATATCAATATTATTATGGGAAAATGTTTATATCTTGTGCAATATGGAAATCCGGTGCAATATCAATGGGACAACTGTGCAATATCTAAACTGCAATATGAGAAGTATGCACTTGTATCCACATGGGACAGGGTGCAATATCTTGGATGTGTGACACTTGCGCACGCACACACACACACAAACACAGTCTCAGGGACGCAGGGTTTGCACTGTAGGCTACTGTAGCACTTAAACTACTCTGCCTCTGTGGGACTGTAGGCTATTCTTAGACTGGGTACACAGTATAATTTGACGTCAATGTTTGCCTGATGTCTTGTATGAATCATGTTTTTGTCATGTATGCTCTTAAATATTTGTCATGTCTGCTTTTAAATATTTGACTTGAAGGGCCTGCACAAGAATTCCAATTTGTCTATGGTTTATGCACAAATGGCCAATAAAGAACTGACTTTTGACAATTCAGTAGCATGGTGCTTATGCAGTGGTAACTTTATGAATATCGTTTTTTTCGTATCCAAATAATTGCATTAACTGTAGGCGTTGATGTGTAATTATTATAGGAATACTGTCGTGATACTGCAGTACAATACATTTTTTTCGTAACGGATAATCTATTTAACAAGTAGGCCTACAACAATGCACTGCACAACCATTTTCAACTTCTTCTGCTGGATTGCGTTTAAACTTTCTGCTTTACTAAGTTTGGTTCAATGCTAATGGAAAGCGGGCTGTGCCTTTACTTTGACATACATGTTAGATCGGATGTTAAAGAAGAAAAGGGGGTGTTTCCGACTTAGATAGAAACGCCTATTTATGTTTCCGCAGACCGACGATATTCAAACCAGAGGGCTTTTACTGTCCATGGACTGACGCCAAACTAATGTTGTTTTTCCGGCAAACGGCATGACGTATACCGCAGTTCCTGAAAGATGTCTGCTGTTAGCAAGCCGTATGCCAGTCTTTGCGCCGTGGCAATTTTATTTGCTTGCTGTATGTCATGGAAACACTCCATAGTCGGTATGCTAACATTTCTGTTGACGTTCACACTGCATATTAATTGAAAACATGTGTTGTGGTAACTGTTTGTCTACCCATTCATGTCTAGCCCACTAACAGTAACCTGGGTGCATGAATGTAGCATTTACACAGGTGTAATTTTGATGACCGTCATCTGTCGTAGGTGTGAGGGATGCCCTCCTTCTGGCAGGACGAACCTTTCTGCTGTTGTGTTCCATCACCTTTGCATTGTACTTGTATCCGCGAATGAAAGTCGTCCTTTTCCCACCAACAAGTCAAGAGGAGACCGAGGGTCAGGAAACATTTTCTGTTTCATTTTTGTAACGTTTATGTTAAGCCGAGATTAATTCTTAATTTGCCCAGTGGAAATATGTTTTAGTCTCTGTCTACTGCACTCTACTTATTTCAAAACATTCAGGGCTCTAGTCTGGCGATCTAAAACGCATGGTCAGTGTCAGTGACGAAAAGCTCATACAAAAGGGGTGTCCACCGTCCACATTTGGGGTGGTTTTGTTAACAAATGTCAGGTTGTTCTTATGTTTCTCAATCAGTCATGGATGTCTTGGGTGTAACATCCCTTAAAACAATGAGAATGACATCTGTCATTCCCTTTATCAGTAGCAGCACAACTTCAAACAGCAAATAGCGCATCATATTTTGATAGTCAGCAGTGCATTTTAAGGAATCCTTGCATGCGAGACCATGTGGAACAGGTAGCCTATTCCACTAAACCATGTGGAACAGGTATTCCACTAAACTCAGTAGTGTAGCCTAGGCACATCTGTAGGCTACTCGTCTATTATTTCATTGGCAAAGTTAAACTAACTCCACCGTGATATCATATTCAACTTCAAAGCAGTTTTACACAGTTAATTTCACTATTTACTGGGGTTACAATCAAATATATAGCCTTAGAAAGCATCACTTACCACTTGATGTTTGAATGACTTAATTAATACAAATCCAAAGGCTTTTTTATCCTGCAGAGAAGTTGTTTGGAACTGCTTACTAGGGCTGGTCACATCTCGTCACAGTGCGTCCTCAGCTGTGTTTTTAGATGCGCCTATCGCTGTATAACTTGGTTAGCGGCGTAATGATTTTTAGAGGGTGTAAGATAGCGGTTTGGATCATGGTGCATGATTTTTGGATCATGCACCAGACCACACCTTCTGCCACACCCCTGTGCACAAGGCTTCATAAGAGTGAAGTGCATGGCACAAAATTTGAGTGTAAGATGGGAATAAGCTTTGCTTGCGATAAGAATAAGCGCTGCACCACGTTTCTGATCGTCAAATAGAGCCCACAACCTTGGTCATGTCATACAACTTATCCAATCTGTGATCTTAGGCCAGAGTCAAGAGCTGATGTGTAGTGCCGTGTCATGCATCTGTCAATCACGTTAACTGAGAGTTGATTACTTTCCCTCAGGACCAGAGGATGCTGAAGCAAGGCTTAAACAAGACATTGCCAGATTGGAGCAGCAGGAAAAGTTAAACAATAAGGTAGTCATCTAGGTCAACAGTCTAAGAAATGTACTCTGATACATTTGCATGGACTACTGTTATTACCGTATGTGAGACTGTTGCATTTCCTCATGCTGTATTGAGTAGGCTTATAAACCTGGAGCATATTCGTTCAGACAAACTTATGTCACAGACCATTTGGAGGTGCTAACAATATCAGATTTTTGGTTGATTTGACCATCAGTTAACTTGGAAACAGGCACTTTACTTTGGATGGTCAATAGTAATACATCATAGGAGTGATTAACGTCAAAAAATCTTGACTGGTGTAAATTCAACATCCGATATGTTTAGTTTTCTAAAGACGTCAAATAGCCCGTTATAGTTAGCAAATTGATATCCAAGGAGGCACAAGTGAACATACATGGATGGCTATAAGAAGAACCTACCTTTCATTATACAACTAAACACAACAAAATACTTTCATAATGCTTGAGCCAGCTCCTTACTATGTGATCTCAATGGTGATGCAGCATTTGTTTGCACCTCCAACAGCATGGCACACCTGGTTACTGCCCCAAAACGCCCTGAAATGCCCACAAATGCCTCTATGGTTGTGTGAAAGAATAACCTCTTTCAGCATGTCTTTCATTTCATTGATGTAGGCCTCTCACTATCAAGAGAATGTGCAAAAGCCAAAGCAAGAGGCTCGTCTGAAAAAGAAAGAGGAAAAGTTTTATGCCATGACTGGAGAGACCTGGAAACTGACTGAAGGACAACAATTAGGGGTGATGTGAATGGATATGAAGAATTGTATGTAATATATTGATGCACATACAGTATGTTGTAACCCCTCATACAGTGGCTTGAAGTGGGCCGGAATGCAAGAATACCTGCAATTATGCATCTCATACACACTTGTTCACATTGTTTTGGCTACATACAGTCATGGTTGAAATTGTTGGCACCCCATGCTAAAGTTGACTAAAAAGAGGAATATAAAATCATCTTTTGGAAATTGATTTTAATGGCTTGGTTAAATTCCCATAGGGTTACATAGGGGTGCCAATATTTTTGACCTCGGTATTTTGGGAAGAACATTTATTTATTTATGATACATTATTCATTCACAAAGAAAATTGGTGTCCTTAAAGGTTGGATTTTTCCTAATTTTATTACTTAAGCCATTAAAATCAATTTCCAAAAGATGATTTGATATTCCTCTTTTTAGTCAACTTTAGCATGGGTGCCAACAATTTCAACCATGACTGTACTAGATCATTCACTCAACACAGAAACACAATGCACAGCAGTACAGCTCACTCAAATATTTGCTTGGTCCAGGAAGGAGAGTTGGATGACCAGGAGGACATTGAAGAGCAGGAGGAGTTAACAGCCCAGCAGAGGGCCATCCGAAGGCGAAAGCTACCAGCGATGGCGTTCCAGGGACCTGCCAAAAAAGACCCCCCTTTGGCTAAAAGAGTGAGTCTACACACATATTTGTTTAACTGCTAACATCTGCCATAACCCCCCCCAATCCCCCCCCCCCCCCTTTAATGTTCGTCTATTAAATAATGGCACATTTATATTACTAGCTTGACATATGATTCTTGTCCAGTGATATTAAACATTACATGTGAAAACAATAAACAGGCAAATCTAATAGTCCAAAGAAATGGGTTATGATGCATAGTAATTTCCATCTCATTCTACAAATTATGTTTGTTTTCATCTAGTTTTGATAAGTTTTAATTTGGTGAACATTCAGGAAAATATTTGTTAATATTCTTCTTGATTTAGGTTATTGTTTTGCCAGACGAACCACCAGTAGATGCAGAAGGGGTGAGCATGTCCAAAACTACTGCTACTTCTTCTACCATGACTCAACTGAGAAAGAAATGTCTGTGTAGCCTATAGTGGTTGTCACGGTGTCAGATGATGGAGTTAACTTGACTGTACTAATATACCAGCACAAAATTGTCAATAATGTTATAAAATGTTATAATGGTAGCCTATAAAAAGAATCTAATACACATTTATTTATCTATTTATTTGTCTATTCTTTCCAACATATGAGTCACTTAACATCTCTATTGTATTTTTCCTTTCCAGGTTGTAAATGTGGCATTAAGATGTCTAAGCGGAAGAATATTAAAACGGAGATTTCTGAAGTCTCATCCATCTACTGTGAGTTACAGTTTTTTTTTTTGCAGTCAACAAAGCTTTGTGAAAGCATGTTATGATTGACAAAGTGCAGGTGTTTATAATATCCTTCAATTCATTTTGTTTCCGCATATTGACATGTTAAGGCTGCTGTCAATAACCTGACTTTCGCCAGATCCTGTAGTTCGCTGTCTGCTTCACACAAGGATCTGGGACTTCTCGATAGGAGATGTATTTCTGAAGGCGGGTCCTTGTAAAACATCCTCGCATGTGATTCGATAAACCACTTGCCTGTTATCTTGAATGACGTGCTCGGCTTCTTCAAGCTCTTGCCAAACCCGGTCGGTAGAAGAGTAAAAACATCCTTGCCACCAAAAAATGTCTTCAAAACTATTCTCTGTTAATCTTTTAAAGAATGAATACTCGATAGATTCGACAAAACGGTTGAAATAGCAGAATCAATGTCAGCACAAGACTCCTCGCTGCGTGCCGCCATTGTTATTTGAATCAAACACTCGCTTCGGCGCTCCTGATTGGTTGCTTATTTTTTGATCACTGGCCCAGGGGTTTGGATTGCCCTCGCGTCCAGACCCTTGTGTGGAGCTCAGCGAAACGCCTCTGGTGGAGCATGGCGGAACTACAAGGGTCTGGCGAGAAGTGTTCTGATGAAATACATACAGTGCATCACCTAGCAAGCTAGCTTTCATCAGTGAGAACCATGCTGTTTTGACAACTGTGTTGTTTGGCAAATATTACAGCTCCTGCCATCTAGTTTTAGACAAAAAAACCTAATAGGTCTAATACTTTTTCTCATCCAGATCTAGAATTACATGACAGGAATTCATGACCTTTTCCAAGTTTTTGTTCAACTTAACACTTAGCTGAATTTGAATTAAAAGTCAAACAATGTTTTATAGGTTCTTGTGGACTGGATGTTTAAGAGTGGTTACCATCCAGCAGTGTATGCCATTTGTGAGCCCTATCCACGACGACCATTACAGACTGAGGAACACCTAACATTGGCGGATGTTGGTATTGTAAGGAACTCTGTGCTCAATGTGGAGGAGAAAGACCCATCCACAACATAAGGAATTACACCTCTCCAAGACACCCAAGGAAACACTTATTGGTCACATAAAAGTGTATTTTTGTGTCCAGGTGCCGCACTAATAATCCTGTTTTAAGTGCCATGTCACAATGATGTCCTCTGTGACTTTAAGGCTTTCAAGGACATTTTGTCATACTTATTATTTAGCAAGTCATATACGGCAATAACGGGGTGAATTATATGGTTTTCATTTAGTGCATTATTATGGTTATGGTCATGTTTATGGTTACAGTTATGGTTATGGTTATGGTTATTGCTGTTTGGCAGATGCCTTTGTCCAAAGCGACATACAAATGAGAACAATACAATAATGAATTTCAGACAGTAGGGTGAATAGCAATATAAACAATAAACCATATCAATTCAAGCAATAACCTAATGAACATAAATAATTAATATGAAGGAGAATAGCTTATAAACAATAAAGTGTTTCATTCAAACATGAAAAACAAAACAATACTATGTTATACAAACCATAACGCATAAGAAGCGCTTAATAGACTAAGTGCATGTTGAACAGATACGCCTTAAAGCCTACCACAACCACACACATAAAGATAATCGGGCTGATTTTGCCCCGATTTTCCCCCTTCCGACCAAAGACAGAAAACGACCGAATATCTTAAGCTTTTATCTTAAACTTTTAACATTATCTTATGAGATTCTCTTGTAGTGTGTGGTGTGTTAAGAGTCAAAATTCCCCCGACAATTGCCTCGGAAAATGTTCGGCGCGATAATCGGAAATATTAAACATGTTCAATATTTGCGACTGGAAATCCTGTAGTGTGTGTGGAGTGCTCCGAGGGCAGCCAAGCACACCACACACAACACGATCAAAGCTGTTCAATCAAAGATTTTTTTTTATCTTCAAAAAAAATAATCTTTTACTAACCTATATCTAATATAAATATTGTCACTTCATGGACCGCTGGGATGTATGTGTATGATTGTATATGTATGTAATGTAAGAATGTATGTTAAGTGTTTTGGTGTACTATGTATGCTTTTACTGTACCACTACCTTCTCTGTGATCTTTGGGCCCCCGCCTATAAGCTTCCCTAGCTTCTTTGGGGGACCCATTCACTTTACCCATTTTAAGTTTATAACCCTACTGTAATATTTTGTTCGAAGTGGTATTGTGAATAAACTAAACTAAACTAAAACTAAACTGGGGCCTCTCACAGATAAAAAAAAAAATCAGTTGAAATTTATAAAATCTTTTGTACCTCTGTGTACCGCCCTTAAGACCCCTCTTGAAAGATCATACTCATACATCATCATATAATACACTCGAGGGCTGAGAAGCAAGAGGGCGTTAAGTGACATTTCACCAACTTTACAGGAGAGCCAAAACAACTCTAACTGCTTCTGTATGTCCACATACATATCCAATAACTTTGTATTTATAAATATTTAACTTATAATTTTGTCAGTTTCGAAAGAGCTCATCAAGAGCTTTCAGGTGATATATAACTCAATTTTGACCAAAATGTCACTTACGCCCTTTTGCTTCTCAGCCCTCGCACTGATCTAATAGTTAATAGTGTCAGAGATGTCAGGAATTTCCATTACTTTTGGTACTGATTTAAACAAGAAAAAGTAATATTTTTTCTGTTTACTTGAGAAAGGTCAAGCAACTCACCAACCTCTACATTTTTATCTACTCTGACCACAAAGATCCATCATTAAAGATGTATCACTGAAACATTTAAGGTCTGCCATTCCAAATACAATTTCTATCTGATACCCTTATACCTGTAGAAGGAGATTACATACCGGACATGACCCGGTTTGCAGAGGCCAGACTGTCTAGGCTTAAGGTGGAACTGTGTGTTCTGTAATTTTTGTGCTTGCTTGACATGGTAGTTGAGACCTGACATGCACAACAGATCCTATCAGGTTAATAACAGTCCGTGCAGAGACATTTCTGCACTTTCCATCAGGACTCCATTTACAGTAATTGCCAACGATCTATTGTGTTTGATCCGTTGGACTGGATGCCTGGAATATTATATTTAGACCATCTGTTTGTATAGGATGTTGGATAATTGGTGCAGGTTTGTTTTTTGAGTTTTTTTTTATCAAGTTCCAGTAGAGTAGACTAATGTCTTCAGGTGCTTTATGATCTGTCCTGCTCTGCTGTGCACAACCTTTCAATGTTTCTATTTTTAATAAATACATTTTGTATCAGTTTCTATTGTGATTGCTTATAGAATATCATCCATATGGATGCACATTATCATAGCCTGCATACTACTTGAGTGTGATTGTGTATTTTACTATGCATTCAAACACTAAAGAAGGCAATCAGATTCACAACACACAGAAAAGGATGCACAAATATGAAGACTACATTCATTCAAAGCCCTCCTTTTCCCTTTCCGTCCGGAACCTCAAGGTCAGACATTTTGACTATTCCTCATATAATTCACACAGGGCTGGACCAGAGCCCGTCCCTTATTAGACATTCTCTGGCTGGACTGGGACAACAAATCGGCCCTGGCATTTTTGGCTCAGGCAGCCCACACCCACCATGATTGGTCAGACACACTCCCTGCAGACAGTCCACTTAAAATGTGTGCATTGCCATGAGTTGCCTAGTGTTCTGTGCTCCTATTTTTGGATCTTTCAAGAGGGTTCTCAAGACTTACTGTATCTGTTCAGATTACAGTTAAAAATAACTAATTGATTTTTAGAGTTATGATTTGTATATGTATGGCATGTGTTTGTTGTTTTATCATTGACACTGTATTGCCATCATTGTTATTCACTGTTAGACTTAACTGTAATTTCCCAGTATGCTTACCACAAATGACCAGTAAAATACCATAACTTTATCATCACAGTATCACTACTGTATTTTGCATTGCATTATGGGCATTTTGATGACATTTCATATAATTGATGGTAACTTACTGGGAAATAGGTGGTTTGTGGTAGCACTACTGTTAATAGGTATGGGTATCAATTACTGGAAAACACATTTACAGGCTACTGTAGAAGACTACTTACAGTAAGTCACTGGCAACAAAAATACAATAAAAAGTCTAAGGGAGGGTCCGAGAGTTACTGCCCCGGGAAAATTCTTGCTGTTAAACACATCATTTTGTCACCACCGACGTTGTATTTGGTTGTATTTGTGCTAATACGGACAATGAACCAATGGGCCACTGTCAGCACCGGTGCAGCCAAAAAAATCTAATTAATTTGATTGGGCCATGCCAGTGTCAGTATGGAAAATTAACCTGTCAGCCGCTGTCAGCCCTTTGTGGGCCTGAGCTGTCAGGAAAAAATATATACATAGACAGAGCCTACATCGGCGAGGCGGCCCAAAAGTATGTCGGACCACCGAGAAAATGGCCAGTATGCCAGATGACCAGTCCAGCCCTGCCTAACTAATCATACTGTTCAATTGTTTTTGATTATGTGCAGAAGCCATGCACCTGCACCTGCTGCATACTCTATTGGAGCTCAGATGCGCCATGTTCCTTTTTGTTAAGTTGAGCAAAACAGCGTAAATTCAGTCAGTCAATCTAAAATATTTTCCCTTTGATGATGTCAGCCATGTAAGAGAATTGAGTCTCTATTACTCCCTCAGAGTACCATGTTTTGAGTCCCAATGTGACAGTATCCTGTAAGATTCAGTTGCTGATGTATAGTTTGTAAAGTATAGTTTTGTGTGAAATAGTTGTTTCGAACTCAAATTAATTTTGTTGGTATATATTTCCAATTATATGACAATTGTGTAGCCTGACCAACTTTTTAAATGGTTCACTGTTAAATTAACTAAATGTACTGCATAGCGGTACACAATATGTCTGTCGCTTAGTCCTGTACATCCTCTCCCACTTGTCACGCTTGTCAATTTGACTCCATCTCCTGCTCCATCCCCTACTCTTTCAACTTTTGTGTATGCTTGTATGTACATGCCTGTGTGTGCGTGTGTTTGCATGTTTGTGTGTGTCAGTGTGTGTGGATGCGTCTGTGTCTGCATGTGTGTGTGTGTGTGTATGTCAATTTGTGTGTGTCCAGTCTGACCAATATGGGATTTTGGAGGGTGATACTGATTTTGCTATTTGATTTGTTCAAAAACAAATATCTATGATATATGATATGATATATCAGCCAATAGTAATTTTTAACAAACACAATGCAAAAATGTTCTTTCATGACAAGGTTCTAATTAAGTTGGCATTATGTATTTGAATAGGCCTAGATTCCTAACGAAAAGCTCTTCATATACAGTAATTTATATTTTTGAGAAAGTGTGTGTGTGTGTCTCTGCATGTGTGTGTGTGTGTGTGTGTGTGTATTTGTGAGAGACAGTGTGTGTGACAGTCTTGCCTCGTAGCTCTTCTTATCCCCTTACCACCAGCAACCCTTAGCTCAACACCACCATCCACAGGCCGATGGGTGTTTGTATAGTCAAATAAAATATATTACTTTATACCCCCTCATGGATGAAATTACATGAAACTTGCCATACCTCTAGTCTAGAGGATGTCAAGTTAATCATACACATGCAATTTGGTGCAGTTCAGAACATCTCAACTGAATATAAGGCCGATTAAAGCAATATAATATTGCACTTTCATTTTTTTGCCGAGGGGGGTTGGGCGGGTGCAAATCACAAATGAGTGGTCATGGGCTAGGTTGATGTGGGCCCTTAGGACCAACATGCCATAAAAAAAATCTTTCTCCTCGGTGGCACGGTATTATTTAGGAAAACTGCATTTTAGGGGTTTTGGGGGGCCCAGCGTGGGAGGGGGAACCAAACTTATTTTTTTTTCATAAAACTCTAATAGAGCTACATGCCCATCGAGTTTCATGTGCCCCGGTGATTTGGTGTCCCGGTATATCTTAGAAATAGATAAATACAAATAACTTTGACAATCCCTATATGACCACTATATACGGCCTAGCGGCAGTCACAACTATTGTATTGTTTTTATTTGTATGTCACTTTGGACAAAAGACAAAAGCGCCTGCCAAATCCCATAACCATAACCATATTATTATGACCGCCGTGCAGTGAAGCGAACCACTCATTTGATTTATAGCGCCACCTAGTTAAAAATGAAAAAGCAAATATGAGGTTTTGTAACTGCAGGTATCTCTGGCTGACATGGTCAAAACAGCACGAAATTGGAGTTGTAGGATCATTATGACACTCTTTATTGCATGCCAAGTCTCGTGGAATTCACATGGGCCATATCAGCTACACATACGCACACACATACACACACACACAAGCATGCATGCACACATGCATAAAGACACACGCATGCACACACATACATCAAAAACACAAAAAGAACACAGACAGACATGCACGCACGCATACACACACACACGCACACACACACACAAGCATGCACGCACACATGCATAAAGACACACGCATGCACAGATACACACACACCTACAGTAGTAACAGTACATGCAGGCACGCACACTCTAAAGCTTTTAAGGATATTTCATATTTTGTGTGAAGCCCATCATATATAGAAAAAAAAGTATGGTTTTAGTGTATTAAAGAGAATTACCTTGGAGTTTGGAACACAAGAACTTTCAGTAGGCTAAAATTGTCCTGCTTACAGGTTTCTCCATTGGAATGAGAGCAGACATACTCTGTCTGGAGTATTTTGGGTGGAATTTAAGCCATGTTTTAACATTTTAATTCACATTTATTCATTAAGCAAATGCTATTATCCAAAGTGACTTACACAAGGGCCAGTGTCCCTAGAGGAACGCAGGGTTAAGTGCCTTTCAAGGGCACAGCAGTGGAAGCCGGGAATTAAACACACAACTTTAAGGCTCCTGTATGCCAGCCCAGCTCCTTTAGTGGTAGCCATTACGCTACCATTACCGTATATTGCTGCTATTGCTGCTGACTCAATTATTTTGTTTATGTCTTTACGTACTTTTGTGGTGTAGGAAAATATCCAGTAATTAGACAACACTTAAGCTGCTAAATGTCTACTCAGGTTGCTGTCACACTGGCTACACTTGTCCATGACTTCAGAGGTCAACCTCCCTTAGGGAGTCTGGACTATTAACAACTTTTCTTTATCATGTTAGGTCTTTTATTTTCATTTTATGTACTCCCATCAAGAATATCCTGTTTTAGTCCTATAAATAATGGTATGACTGTCTAAGACACAGTTGTTGCTCTCATGCTCGTATGTTTGTAACTAGTCTCAGCCGTTATGAACAAAGCTTTGTACTCAGTCGGTCGGCTGGCTTGGCTGCACATTACTTTTTACTCCTTGTGGATTAATACTTCATTTTCACCAGTTTTTTTCAGTTATACAAGTATATTAACATTTACATTTTTAATAACATTTTATGTCACCAGGTATTGGTAGTTACTTTTGCAAACAACCTTTTAAAATAAATGCCACACTCGTTTTTATTATGGTGTAGCTTGCAATTGAAAGTACTTTATTTAGTTCATACACCAAAGAAGAGGCAATCACATCATGACAAATACACAGAAAAGGCCAACACAAAAAAATGTAAGGTAAAGATTAGACAAAAGGGACAGTTAGGTTACAGTTTGAGGGGAGGGTGGAGAGGAGAGAAAGGAGAGAGGGGGGGGGGGACTGTGGGGTTGTCATATACATAAAAGCATACTCCCAAAACGGAGGCTCCTCCCTCAATGTTAAGTATTCATTCCCAAATAGATTATAGTGTTGTGGTGCAGAGACAAGTGTGGGTGTAAGCTTGTGCATTTTGTATAAAACATTGTCGTCTTGTCACATGCCTGGCACTGCCAACTCAAAGCACAACGTCCAGTGATATTGAGGGGAGAGAGGGGGAGAAGAAAGCGAGTTTATATCACATTTCCTTTTATTTTATCTTTTTTTTTGTTGCTCAGAGTAATGTACATTTCAAGAACAGAGAACTTTTCCATCAATAGTATACAGCAGGCAATTGCACTAGAGGCTAAAATGGGACACTGTGTTGAAGTACTGAGACACAGGGCAATTTTTTTTTTTTCGGCATCAAATGCTTATATGGCACATTTTGGTCCATGTTAGTGCTTTCACGTCGTAACAGACCCCGTGCACATGTACATATACAGACATACAGCACTGTGTGTGCATATATACACGCATACGAGCAACTGCTGGGATTTTTGTCTCTTTGTTGCTTGCTTCAGGATTCTCCTCTTTCCTCCCCCCTCGTCAGGCCAGTGCGTGTTTATAAGAAGTAGTCAGGGGTACGGCGAGTGACGTGGGGCTCTCCACGTCGAGGAGCAGGGTCAAACTGAAGGCTGAAAGAATACAATCAAGCCATGTTTAGATTGGTGATTAATGTAACAATGTAAGGACTTTTTTCCATAAATTTGCTGCATACCAAAAATATCCATTAGGTGTAAGCCTGATCTATCAAACTACATTTTCAAATCAATTAGCAAAGAGTAGGCTGCCGCAACTGTAGGCTACAACTAATAATAAGCACAAAAACTAAACAGTGCATCCTTGCAGGCCACAAACACAGCCACATTTATGATTTGTCCCTGACATTACCCATCACCCATGCCCAGAATTACAAAAAAACAAACAATAATGTTGTACTTACAAGGAATATTTAAGAGTATCATCCAGTTCCATGATGGCAGCTTGATTGCCACAGCGATAGCAGTAGTTTGGCGCACTGAAAATGGTGACCACGTTTCTATCGTGACACCAGTTGTAGCCCTGGGAGGGAAAGCAAGACCGAACAGGAATTTTAGCAGTCAAAAAATGGTTCCGGAATACCAAATCTTGTCAAGCAGAATGGCTCTCTGCAACTGCAATAATGAACAGCATAAACCTCCTTTCTAATATTTTACAGTCGTGATCATGTGCCCAGTGAGCAGCAAGCACTATGACTGTCTGTTGGTGTCCAACAATGAAATTGAAAATCCTTTCATCTTCCTCGCCTCCTATAATCGGTGCATGGAGATTGGGCACATAAATGCTAGCAGCAGTCCCGGTTTGAATTAAGCGTTTGTGTTAAAACAGATCTGAGTGAATGAATCACAGTGGATATTTAAGGACCTCCTGACAGACATAGGGCGTATATCAAATATAGATTTTCACCCGTGTGGGTGGATATATCTGACTCACAGCACACAATATATACAGGATATAGACCCATCTGCAGAGAATCCTCAGAATATGCAATTATCTGCTGCACTTATATGCCATTTAGCCTAAGCTTCCACACATACACTTAGATATTTTAAAAAGGGCTGATACAGAGTAAGTGTTGACAGTATACAGTCGATTAAAAGTGACTGACCTCCATGACTAACTGGTGAGCTCGTGACACCAGAGTAAGACCATTGGCGTGGTTGAAGGTTTCAGAAATGTCCTGTCCGAAGGTGTAACCAGCACCTCGCGGGGAGATCCCCCAGCCTCCGCGGTCATCAGGATCAGACCACAGTAGGTCACACATTGGTCCCTGCAAAAGAATTGGCGATATGAGAACAATAGCACGTATTTTGTTGTCCTTGTGGGCTAAGCTGAGCTGCTGGAGTTATTTATGCAGTCAGATAGCTAAAAGTAAACAACCATTTCAAAGATGTGATGTGCATTGTTTGCCACCTTTAAGTTTTTTAATCCAGCCTTTATACAAAGCCGTACTAATGAACTAGCAAACACAAGAGATCATATTTTAAACAAATCTAAACTACTGCATGAATTAGTTTCCTAGCATAAAATGAACCCCACATAACAATCACCAACAAGCCTGTAATATTATGAGACCATCTCTCAGTGTGTGGACTATGAGCAGTCACATACAACAATGTTATTGATTACCAGGCGCCATCTTGGTAAAGATAACTGCCCACAGGCGCAGTGGCTTCCAGAGACGGGCATCAGAGAGCAATTAGTCGTTACAGATCCAATCTCTCAGCACACTAATACAGGCCCTGGACATGCTGTCTGTTAGGCATCAACAGCAACATTTAATACGTGGGACACTGTTCTGTAAGCCTTGACAATAAAGATATACTACATATTTTGCCCTTAAAACCTTTTAAAGAATAAAAGTTAAATGAACTCCTCGGCACTACCATAAACATTTTTTAAACAAACCATAAAAGCCAGAGAGGCCCACAGATTCTCAATGAGATAAAATGAGCTCCATGAAGACCTCAAGATCATACTGCACAGAACTGTATTAATGCAAAGCTCCACATGCAAGCTATAAATAGTGTAGCCTTAAATAGTTGCTCATGGAACTGACCTCATGTGGTACTTCCTGTAGGCGATCGAGGGCCCGGATGTGATCCAGTGTGTCTATTGATGGGGAGAGCCCACCGTGCAGGCAGAAGATCTGTAATGAACACATTTATATATTACACATAAATGGAGTGGATTACAAAGCTGAGGAACATGAACATTGCAACAGTGTTTCTGCAGCTAACCAGTAACATAAACAAAAAATACATAACATTTGATAAACTTGGTTAAATAGGAAGAAAAATAACAAATAAATCAGTAAGGCCTCCAGATGTTCAGACTGGTTGAGGAAACCCAACAAACAGTTTAAGACTAGATTGTTTTCTGCTCTATAAAGCATATACTATCCTGAGGGGGCATACCATTTGGTTGCTTAGGTTATCCAGAGGCTATTCACAAGATGACCTTTACAGTCTTTAGTTGTACATTCCTCTCAGGAAGTCAGAAAAAACAAATGCTGAAAATAGGTTTGCTTGACCTGTTTTTTTTTTCCAGCTACAGTATCTGTGACATGACACATAGGCCTAGCAACTGTAATTGTGCTTTTTCACAGCAAAAACTATTTTGCCATTCAGAAGCGACAAAACGTTTTTATTCTGCAACAGAACTGTATGCAAAGTAACATCATAAATACATTTTTAAAAAGTAGAATGATGCAACATTATTACAGGATGTCTAACTGCTGTGCTGACTGTAAAGCCAACCATTGACCTCCCATAAAGTAATCAAGGTGTTGTACAGTTCACTTCTCATTACATCATGTTCTATTCACTGTGTCGTAAAAACGACAAAAAAAACATAACGCAACAACAAGCAAGTGTTCAGCTGGCCTGGGACACAGGGTCAGAGAAATAATGGTTTGGTTTAATGTAGAGGACAGTCACACCAAACCTGAATGATTATAATAACAATAGTAGCAAAAAAATTCAGTAATTACAAAAAGCTTTAGCCTGGGCTGTGATTTTTAAAGCAACAAAAACTAACTTTAAGACTTAATACACCTTGGGGTCGCCTGAAATTCAAATAGTTCCGGCTGAGACATTGGGATCTCTCAACTGACCAGAGGCTGGTTTCCCAAAACCTTCTTAATGCTACGTAGCTCGTAACCTCCATCTTAAACTCTACCTTAACATTTTCACGCATTTCTCGAAAGGTACTTTACTACGAATGTCTTTCGTACGTCGTTCGTTGGTAAAAGTGGTCTGGAGCACTCTTAGAACTCTCTTAGCTGCACCTTAGCAATGTTTCAGCTCGCGACTAGCGTACCCTACTACTACTACTAGCCGGCACTGTACCCTACAGCAATCTTTAGACATCTGTTACGCATGCAACTTCATTTCTACTTTGATCATTGTATGCTATTAATAAGTTCATCCATGTTGAAGTAGCGTGGATGTTATGGAGGAGCAATGTTTTTGGTGCTTTCATAATACTCTTGTGCCTCCGTGTGAAGTAAAAAAAATCGATTTCTGAGCAATCAATATCAACTTATTCATCACCTTCATGGTGGACAGCGCCTTGCACGTCGGACATAAGGAGCTTTTCGTAAGAAGACTCCTAAGTGACAGTTCGGGAACCAGGGGCCCGTTGCACAAAAGCAGAATTAAGACATCCGGGATAAGTTACTGAGCCGCGATCACTGAATCCTAAACAAGAGCATACCGGCTGAATTGGTTGCACAAAGACCAATCCAGGATGAGCAGACACGGATTCATCAAGCCAGGTGTAAGTTATTCGGTGTATGTGCGCGTTCTCGTTTCTCCCTAAATAACTCGCGGTTGGAATAAAAAAAGACGCGAAAAATAGCGTCTTGCACACAAAGTGAACAACCGCTTTTGATATAGACTAACAACGAGGTAAAGTTTTACTTTTTTGGATGGGGGATCATGATTATTTCTGTTACATAGCGGGAGTAGGTGTGGCAGATCAACTGAATGCAAATGTACGTATGCACCCACGTGTGAGAGCTTTCTTGTCTCGGCACGCAACGTCATTAAGGAAGCGCTTTGCCACCGCAAAGATGCACAAAGTATCTTAATTTGTCTTAAACGCCGAATTAGTTGAAAACACCTTCGAAAAATGTCCCCTCCACTTCCAATCAACTACTAGCCTACAGCAGCCTATTCATCAAACATCTGTCAAAAAAGAAGCAAACAACGAGTAGGCTATGTTATTAATTATAAGGCCACCATAATTTAAATGACATCCATATGGTATTAGGCAGACATTCTGCTGTGTTTTGCGAGTAAATGCATGTAGCAAATAATATATAAATGGAATCTACAGCTCTTTAAAAAAAATCACGTGGAGGTCTCATTTGAATGACAGCTAGCTGAACCAATCAGATCATGTAATTACCATTAGAATCAACTTATCTTGGATGTTAGCCTGGTCAGGAGCAGGCTAGCTCCACAGAATAAATCGCCATGGTAACTTATACCATAACATATCCTGCTGCCCCCTATCCCGCTTTTGTGCAACTGGATCACGGATAAATTGAGCCAGGATAACCAAGATATCCCGGGTTAATCCCTTATCCTAGTTTTGTGCAATAGGCCCCTGGACTATAAAGGCAAACAACTTAGGTAAGTTATACCTTTGGAGTCTTCGTAGCTCGCTAAGAGTGAACGTTATCGGGAAA
This sequence comes from Sardina pilchardus, assembly GCF_963854185.1. NCBI lineage: Eukaryota > Metazoa > Chordata > Actinopteri > Clupeiformes > Clupeidae > Sardina > Sardina pilchardus. The sequence goes on along the minus strand of NC_085007.1, from coordinate 17,675,855 downwards.
CCGGCCCCAGTACATTACATAAAACTATATACATTAAATAAAACAATATGAAAACCCCCATTATATCCAAGTTAAATGACTAAGCGGATCCTTCATTACAATCTAGCAATGTAAAAATGGACTTAGACATCTCGCATGAGATCATGGGTAACAACAATGCTTGATCAATGTTCCAAACAGAGTCATAAAACAACCAGGCAAGTTAATCAAACTAACAAATTAGCTTTCCAAGACATTTTGGAAAAATACCATTTAATCTCTGCTGGATGTTACAGCAGAGATTAAATGCATTCTCTCACAATATGTTGTGAATGATCGGGGTCACCAACATTTTGTGGCATCAAAATATGGTCAAAGTCGAAAAAAAAAGAGGCTGGGAACCCCTGTGTTAACACATTCCCAAAGCTTAAAAGGAGGTACCGATTAAATACATAATGCTGCACAACAGGTCCCAAAAATGCAGTAGCATCACTGCATTATGGCTGAACTGTTTAACCTCCCGCTGAAGTAATGATGCTGAAGGCCATACCTGTCCATCAACCAGAGCAGTCAGGGGCAAGTAGTCAAAGAGGTCTGTGAAGTACTTCCACACGTTGGCGTTGCCATATTTCCTCAGGCACTCATCATAGAAGCCATAGACCTGTGTGATCTGTCTGCTCTCGTGGTTCCCCCGCAGTATCGTGATACGCTCTGGGAAACGGACCTACAGAAGACAAACAGAGACTGTTGGTAGGCACCCTGATTCTACTCCCGACACTAATCAGCATAGAGAAAAGCTATTCTTAACACAGATCAATGCACGCATTGTTTTTACAAACTGCATTAATTTAGCAAAATATATATTTGTCTTTACAGCTTTTATCTGGCTTCCACACTACCTTACCACACCATTGTGATGAGTGGAATGATGCTTTAGGTTAAAGGACAGAGATTACTGACCTTTAATGCTACGAGCAGCGTGACTGTCTCCACCGAGTAGTAGCCTCTGTCCACGTAATCTCCCATGAACAGGTAGTTGGTATCTGGTGACTTGCCCCCGATTCTGAAGAGCTCCATGAGATCATGAAACTGGCCGTGCACATCTCCGCAGACTGTGACTGGGCAGCGCACCTCCTGCACGTTTGACTCCTTCGTGAGGATCTCTTTTGCCTTTAGAGAAATGAAAGGAGGTCATGTTTTAACACAGCAAAGATGAAAAAGAAAAAGGGCAGCGTAATCTTAGAGATGATCATGACCAGATACAAGCGTAGTGTTACGTTTGCTGTGAATGTTATTGCACAAAGCGCTGATCCCCATCCAGAAAAAGTTTCACACATGCTTTTTATCTGGCATCAATATTACACGTGAGAACTACTGAGCATCACCATGGAGACCATGTGGGCAGTGTCCATGGAGACAGCTCTGCCATGTAATCCTGTTCTCAGTTCTTCGGTCATTTGATTAAACTGGGGGTGACTTCAGGAGTGAAGTATAAGTTTTAGCCCTACTTTAATCAAGGCAGATGACCACGGCAGGCCTGGGTCTTGTATACATTTAATGATATTACTGTTGTCATCACAAAATATTGATCAACACAATAACACCCAAGCAATACTGACAGACCAATTTGATCTTTCTATGATTTATTCAAGAGGCCAAAACAGCGCTGCTTGGAATATATAAACAACAGATTGAAAGGGCAGACTTTGAGTTGTCTGACAACAGTTTTAATCACCTCACTGCTGTCATACGAGTCATGTGTCATAGTAAACTCATAAAAAGAAACATCAGGTGATACACACAGAGACACACACACTTTAAATAGACTGCTAACATCTGTGTTATTTTTTAGCTCAATATTTTAATGAAGGCAATCACTAACAGATTAAACCTGAACCTGTTGTTCAACTACTTTGAGAACCTAAAGTTACATTCACTATAACACACATAACCTGGTCCTGCATGTGCTTTAGACATGTTGGGCTGTAAGAAAAAAATCTGAATATTTGAAAAGCCAACTGGGGCTGTCTTCCCCTACGTATATTACCCATCTGCCAGCAATTCAAGTTGATCTTTACAAATTGTGCAGCCTAGGCCTGTATATTCATACATGGCATATGCTGCCAACCATTTCGATATGGATGTTTGAACATTAAATTGAAACATCCCCAAAAACTTTGCCTGGGATAAACAATACATTGCCAAATACACCCATCAAAGACCCAATATTATGAAAAGGTCTGGTCAACTGCTGTGACAGCTGCTCGTGGATTCAAAACGTGTGCTGTGCAAGGGTAGTATTGGACGCATTTGCTGGGGTTAGTTAACACCATCAGATTGCTGATGGAGCTCATCTCGAACACCAAAGTTGTCGGAGTATTTTCGTCTGACGGCTGCAGGACAGCTGTTGTGCAGGGATGAAGTATTTAACTATGTCAATACATCTAGCTTAACTATAACGTTAGACAGCTAGACAGCCATGCACCAAAACGTTGGTAACTGTTAACCGGGCCGTGAAGAGGCAAGCTAGCGAACGATTCTGACAATGGAATTAAATTGTAACCGTTGCTCCGTCAGACAAGGACAGGTAATATTTGAATTAATGAGTAGCAGCTACCTGTTAAGCCGGTTATTAAACAGCAAGTTCAACATCTGCGATGGGAGTGAAGGCTAGCTACCCTAGCAAGCTGGGCTAACAAACATAGATGGCTAGCTAACGTTAGATACCTTACCTGAAGCTATGGTGGTATCTGTAAAACAGATTGCCATCAACCTCAAATACCTCCATTCAGTTTTAAGGCGGCAAAGTTCACAGAAAACGTAGAACAGATTTGAAACGTCAAGCAATTTTTCATTAGTGCCTTGCCACATGAGGAGTTATACATTTTAAAAGAAATGTGAAACCTCACCTTTTCGCAGAGCGTCCTCACTTGGTTTTCCGAGAGCTGCTTACACTCGTTGAGTTGTTCGACCCATTGATCTAATTCCTTGGTAAATGTTTTATCGTCCATTTTGAACGTGACCAAATTTCAAGATAGTTTTGTTTTCAGTTTGGTTTCCCTTAACGCGTTGGCTGCGCTGGATATATTTAGGTACCGTCTCCGCTCGAAATTCAGATGTTTAATTTCCCTCGGTGCGACGCAAGAGCCGGGTTTTCGGCGTCTGGCTCGAAGCTAACGTTGGTTAGCTTGCTAAATAAACGCTGCGCTGCTAGCTTCCAAATAACAGCTCCACTTACAACAGAATACCTCACAAAAATAACAAAGACAGGTTGTCTGGTACGAAGTGACACTTAAACAGGCAATTTCAGCTTACTAAAATAATTTAAATACAGGGATTGGCCGTCATAACAATTTGGCTAGCTAGTTCCCTATTCCCCCCGACCTTCCTAGGGAAACTCGCTGTGTAATGGCCGCCCTGTACTCGCCCCGTTTTACGTCATCAGAATGGTATTTCCACAATATCCGCGTGCTCTTATTAAACTTTAATTACACTGATGCCGTCTTGTGGCATGGAAGATATATTTCATGTAATGGGCCAGTTGTTGCATGATCATAGTGCATGATGTGGTAAAACTACCCTTCCAGTAGATGTACTGTCATCACTCATCATCATTCATGGACATGAAAAAATGGGCTAGAGAAATACATCAACAGCGGCTCAAGAGGTAGAGGAGTCCTCCAACCAACTCCAGCCCTGCTCCTCCTGACAAAACGGCTAACACCAAAAGCGCTAATGTGCAGGTGTGTGTGTGTGTGTGTGTGTGTGTGTGTGTGTGTGTGTGTGTGTGTGTGTGTGTGTGTGTGTGTGTGTGTGTGTGTGTGTGTGTGTGCACGCGCGTGCGCGTGCGTGTATAATGTAAATGCAGTCGATAATTCATAAATAAGTTATACAAATGCAGTTGACCTACCGGTAAGTTTACTACTTTTAGACCTTAAAAATACTTAACGTATACTAATGAACTAAAAGGTGTGCTAGAAGTATAACTATCTAGTTAGCCTATAGGCTAGTTTTCAGTAGGCCTTAGCCTATGGGTTTCATCAGGTCCCTTTTGCACAGGTGTATAAAATCAAGCACCTAGATTATCAGTGCTGACTACATGCTTGATTAATAAACCTGTGGAAAGGGACCTGATGAAACCCATGAATAGGCTACTTACGAGTTTATGTAACTGAAAGTGGGCAAATTTAGTCTGAGAAAGTATAAACATAGGCTAGGCTACAATAGGCTACCAAGTAGCCTACATTTATACAAATAAACTTACTACCTAAAGTAAACTTGTTAAAGTTTTTTGAGCTGTTGATTGATTGAAAATACTCATAAGTGGTGAACTACACTATTTCCAGGGTTAATATTGACAAAAATTGAGTTTCCCGAGAAAAGTAACATTTCGTATGATTTTGTATTGGAGATATAGCTTTCCGCGCCCTCTACAGGTTGAAACATGCCATGGCATTTTGGTCCAAAATGCTATTGGAATGCTGACGTAGTCCTGCACTTCTCGTCTAACTCTACATCACCGGGTTGTTACAAATTAGGAATGAAACGCCCCAACACCTGCTGCCCTGATTAGCCTACCTGTGATGGGCCATGCAGCACTCATCATTCCCAGATTGACACGAAATCACCATGGTTGATTGGCTGCAGCAGTGCTGCATGCCCTTCCAAATTTCAGAACGTCTCGCCCATTTTGAAAGCCTTTTTCAGAAATGTGAAGTGGGTGGAGTTATGGGGTGAAGTTAGACTTAAAGTGTAAATTGTTCCAATTGTTCCAATTCCAATTGTTCATCTCCTGCATCACAAGCTATTGGTACACCTCTGAAGTTCACATACAAAAAGTACCCAAAGCTGCAACTTTGCTAAGGAGATCTGGGTGTTAAAGGAGAACTTGGCAATTATTTCAACTTAAAAAGCCCGTTTAGCCAGAGTTTCACCTGTTCCTGTGAAAATGTTCCTGTTCCTGCAAAAAAGAAGCCTTGCTCCCGCGATAAGTTAAGGCCATGTGATATCGACTGCAGAGTACTAAAAACGGCCATCTAGACCATCGTGGACAGATTTTTAACCACGTGCATCTTGTGCTGCGCAGTTCTGCGCAGCGCTGCTCAATGCTGCGCCATCACGAACTCGCCTAATGACTCTGTACGCTTGGGTAGTCCTTCAACCAATCAGACCAACTTTCAGGGTGCGTCTTTTGGATAAGCTAGTTTGTGATTGGACCCAGAAGATGTGGACAGGAAGTAGGAGAGATAGGTTTCCAGCCTGAGCTGTGGAACAAAATCCAAATCGCCGGCAGATCAGGCAGGGTTTACCCAGCCAACACATATTGTGTAACAAATAATAAAATCAATATGTTGGAAACAACACACATTGTGTTGTCCTTATCTGGACACAGAGATGTTCTCAACACATTCATTTAAGAGTGTACAGATAGCCTGACCGCGCCCAATAGCTCTCCTTTCAAGGAGATACTAGTCTGGAACACCATGGGCGGTATCATGATAGTCTAAAGTCTAAAGTCTAAAGTCCTAACTATCTACTACTTTTTCACGATGACAGTCTCCTTTATTGAGCAACAAGCCGAGGGGTGTGGCTATTAACGACCTAAGGAGGGGTCTGGTGTAGCCTCGCGAGCCATCCACGTACTTCCGGCCAAGGATTGCCTCCACTACGAGTCTGGCCGTGCTCCTCTGTGGAGCATTCTGCTCGGTAGAATTGTAACAGAACGCCCCCCCTCCAGAAAGCAGCCAATAAACGAAGAGACGGGTTGGTGGGGGCGAAAGGGGGAGGGCGCTCGTGACGATGACGTTAAACGCCTGCGCTATGTTGTTATGAGTAACTATCGCCGATTGGGTGAGAGCTGTCCAATCAATTCAAACCAGAACTGGGCGTTACTTCCCGCTTCCTGCAAGCGCTTCAGAGCAAAGAAATTCCAGACCATAATACGAAATGAAATGGTAGTATTATGGGATGGTTAGGACCAGGCTAGGTCTGGTGCAGCATCTAAACATTTTATTTTAAGAGTGCATTATCAACAGTGATATGGGTAGGTTCACAACGCACCCTGCTTCTATCATCCACAGGAACGTGCACATCCATGCAAAACATTACAAACTAGAAATGCACTCAGAGAGCGCAGACCTCTGCCTGTCTTGCCTGACCCTCTTAGGTTGTCATTTGAACTAGTACTGTCAATCTATTTTAAAAATTAATCGCGATTAATCTCATGAATGTCCTAGTTAACTCACGATTAATCGCATATTAATTCGCATTTTTGTCTGTTCAAAATGTCCCTTGATTTATAATTTTAATACTCTTATGAAAGTAATGGATAAGCTTGCTTTGTGCAAATGTTTTTATTTTATTTTATTGCAAACCACAGTATAGTGTTACAGCCATTCATGTCTGTAGTAATACTGTCAATAAGTATTGGGACAGAGATGACACAATGCTGGCAGCACCACTGAGCAGGAAAAAAACTTCTCTCCTAGAAGTTCAGATACTGCAATAACATAAAAAAAGCTCTTAATTGTTGTAGCCTAATTCAAGCCTAATTCAAACATAGTTCTTCTCTCTCTCTCACACACACAGACACACACACACCGAATGTGCACGAATGCACACACACTCACTCACACACACACACACACACCCCCAATGTACATGTACGCGCATACACACACACACACACACACACACACGCACGCAGGCACAAGACAGATAACTGAGTCCAGTAGGCTAATCTCCCGTTAGCGCAACTGTATTTGTCTGCCCCAACGCCTGCTCTGCCTTAGAATTCTCAGTTTCGTGCAAATTCTCAATGCGGCTAATTATAACTAGTCGTGCTACGATGGTAACTCATTTCACGCTCTTATTCACTGACCCTGGCAATGTTTTAAAACTAAACTTTCCATTCATTAGTTTGTTATCAGCGTCCATTTTAACGTCTTCCGCTGGACATCTAAACAATGGCATTGTGGGGCGCGCTTACTGTTTTGCCTCTGGTTTACAGCCGGGTCCTGTAGTTTTTCTAACGTGGCCACAGCAGTTTATGGAAAAACTTGTCACAGGTCAGAAAGAGCGTTAATCTCGCGATAAAAAAATAATGCTGTTAAAATTGTTTTGAGTTAACGCATTAATAACAGCACTAATTTGAACCCAAACTATTCAGATCGCCGCCACGTGGCCATACCATGCCATTACACCACTAAGCAAAACACATAAACGCCTCCGGAATCCCGACGGTGATACATACATGTGTCACTCCCAAAATTTTATAATTTCTGACCTTCCCTGAAAAGTTTTAAATCAAAATCCATCCATTACCTTTTCAGTTATCTTGCTAACAAACAGACAGACAGACAGACAGACAGACAGACAGACAAACAAACCCCGATGAAAACGGGTAATTACACGATTACTATGGGGAAAATAATTGTAATAAAGATACTATGAAATACATCTCACAATGAGTAGTTATTCACCATTTGTAAATTGGTAATGACAGATAAAAGTGATTAGGCGAGAGGCACATATACACATACTGTAGGACAGCTGAAGACAACTCATGCAACTCCCCTGCAGGATAAATGTCCTTAGGTTTTTTATTCAGTTAATTGAACATTATTGGGGTAGGTGTTGCTTTTTCAGGCTATGTTTTCAATGGTAACCTTATGTCAGTCAATAGTGAAAGTAACTGTGTATAACCGTTTTGTCGTTGACTAGACCACGGTGAAGTTAGTTTCACTTTTCTAATGAGTTCAAATACGACTGCAGATGTGTGTTGGCTATAGGCTGGGTGAACCCTGCCTGACCTGCGGTGAATTTGGATTTCGCCAGGCAGTTCAGGCTGGAAACCTGCACATCTGTCTCCTCTGCTTCCCTTCCACAACCTTTGGGTCCAATCACAAACTAGCTTATCCAAAAGACTCACCGGATCGTTGGTCTGATTGGTTGAAGGACTATCCAAGCGTACGGAGTCATTTGAACGATGCCCATTCATCACGACTCGTGTGCAGTAGAAATAAATTGCAGACTCCCCTGATGTTCAATCTTTAAAGATTGAGCTTATGGTGATAGCCAGGCTATATACTCTGCTAGGTTTTTAGTAAAGCATGGTTTAGTGCAATATCTGTTCCGTACGGTCGCACGCAACCAGATTCCTTCAAATGCGCCGGTGACCATCGAAATACCGATACGCTGATTGAAAGTGCATTGCTTGCTGTTAAATGGAATGACAGAAGTCATTCTCATTGGTTTAAAGAATGTTATGCTCAAAATGGGCAATGGGCATGTGTAGTGTTGAAAAGGTTTGCAGGCTACACTATGGGGATGGCTAGTGTGACATCAGAGATCGTTAGGAATCACGTCCGTATCCAGTAGCAGTTTTATGTCATGTACAGTGAAGTATGTTGGCAAGCTAGCTAATGTAAACACATTATGTAAACACAAACCTAGTTGAAAATGAAAAAAGCAAAAACGTGGCCTTGTAATCGCAGTTATCTCTGGCTGACATGCTCAAAACTGCATGAAATTTGAGGATCATTATACAACCCTCTGAATGCATGTCCATCCAAATTAAAATATGTTACATTTGGCTGTACATTAATTGGCCTGTAGATGGCCGGACATAGTTTTCTGGGTGATCGTGACACAGGCATACACACATGCACAGTACACATGGACATATACGCACACGCAGGCATGCACACACACACACACACACACACACACACACACACACACACACACACACACACACACACACACACGTGCACATGCACACATAAACACACCCACACGTAAAAAACCCCCACAGATACATGCAGACAAGCAGGCACACACGCACACACACACACACACACACACACACACTGTACACTCACGCATAAACACACACACACACATGCACATACTTAAATATACTTAATATACTTATACTGATGGAAAAAAGTCTAGTCTTGGGTTCGAGCCCAAGTAGTGAAGAGAGAGAGAGCAGTAACCCCACCTGGTCTTGAAACCGCTATATAAATGCCATTTACCATTAGTAAATTAACGGTACATACACCTTTTACAATGCTGTTTGTATACTACAATGAACCAAAACGTATGCTAGAAGTACATAACTAGCACATTCATACTAATAAATAATAAAATCATAATAAACTCACTAGCTACAAGTATACTTGGGAATTATACATTTAAGTTTACTTAAAAATTAACTTTAAGTATACTATTTTTGGGAAGAGAATTGAATTCATGTGCACTCTGAGCTGTGCTGCACCACCACCAACAACATGTTACGTAGCATTAACGTAGAATTTTTCTAGAAGCTCAAAGTGCTTCATAGCGAAGGGGGAAATTACCTACTGTATCACCCACCACCACTGTGTAGCGCCCACCTGGTTGATGCACGGCAGCCATTAAGAACACTCACCACCACACACCAGCTTGAGCTTAGTGGATTAACATCTGTGTGATATCTAAATTTGGATACCTCTACACTTCTGAAGCACTAAACATAATCACACCTTTATATGACGTACATCGTACAACAGCAGTGAGGATAGTGAAAATACTGGTATATCAGGACATCACAAACCACTGGCTGTTTTCTGTTGATACTCATCTCACTTCTCCAAACCACATAGGAAGAGCTGCTTGCGTTTTTCCGTTAAACTTCACACCCTGCTCTTCTTTGCTTAGCAACACAAACGTGACACAACACACGACAACAACACTGAAGAGGACTCCTGAAGAGGAATGTAAACAACCGGGCAAACTTTTTGAACATTTCACACACACAAATAGTAATGTTTTAATTGAAATGGTACTTTAAACTGCAAACAACAACACTTTATTATTTCAAATTTGTCAATGGCATCTGTATCACAGGTATAAATAAATAAATACATCAATGGCATAGAACATTTACAGCATAAATACAGTAAACAGATTCCATTTCCAGTGTACTTATCTCACCTTGTGTTCCACGTTTACTATATACAAGGCAAAAAAAGCTGTGTCTGAATTTCTAAAATCTTCTAAAAGGATTTAGCTTATGGAGAGTACAAAAACCTCAAAAACAACAACTGAGCAAGCCCTCAGTATTACATAAGCATTAGTGCAAACATGCTTCTGTACAGTTATCGCTAACCTAATTACAACAAACTTTCTCTAACTTTTCTGCGAATTAAGAGTGGTGTTATTCGGGGCTGCCTTGTTTGGCGCAGCAGCATTTGCAGATGTGTATGTGCAACCATTCAAAACAAAGAAAGGGTAGTTTAAAGGTGCGTGTTCGTGGAGAAAAGCTGCATTATTAGCGCTAGACGTAAACTGAAATGAAGGGTGAGGAACAGTAGGTCTAGGTGCACATAAAGATGGAGGGAGCTGCAGTAATGGAAGTGGACCCAGGGCAAATGGGTTTTTGATTTCTTTTGACACCTCTGAGTTTTTGGGTGTGTCCTTTGCCAGCATGGGATGGATCACTCCTTCATAGGTCGGCTTAAAAGCATGTGGAAGAAACTGGGGGGTTACCATGGTGGGTAATGGTGGAGGCATTACTTTCATACCAGCTGGATTATTTGGTAAAGGACACAATGGTGAAGGTTGCTGAGGTGGAATATTCTTCTGTTGTTTTGCCAATAGTAAAGCCCTTATGTGTGAGTGTGACTGCCGTCCTGGGGGTACAGCTGTAGGTGCTTGCGGTTGGGCAGGAGGAGGAGGAGGGTTGTCTTGTGTCCTTCGTCTCCAGAGAGCTGCATGCTGTTTCAACAAGTTGTTACTGTATGCCAGTGGTTGGAACTGGACAGGGTTTACTGGGTTAACCTGAGGTTGGATATAGTTTTGTGGAGGCTCGTTATTTTGTCCAGTAACAGGATGACTGTGTCTGTAAAAACATGTATCAAATAGAGTTATATAACAGTGATAATGTAGCACTAACAAAGAATACAGGATAGTGTCATACACACTATGTACTGATATGCAGTATCTACTTTTTGTTTTGTTTTGTTTTGTTTTGCTCCCTACCTCCTTTTGACTGCAAGCGGTGTCTTCTCCATAGTACCAATGCTTTTCCGCTTCTGAAGTGAGGTAAGGAACACAAATTTTAAATCAAACCTTTTTTAAAATCCAAATCCAGACATGTTTTCCAGAGTCACATTTATGCTAGAAAGTGTAAGATATTTTAGATGCTGCAATCAATCAATCAAATCATCATACATTTCATGTGCAAGACAGGTCCAACACATATTATTGCTGTCATTCTTGCTGCCTATGGTAAAAGCCTCACCTTTAAATAAAGCTTCTTCTCAGCCGCTGACCTAGTGTCCATTTGTTGCCCAGCAGACACTGTTCCACCATGGCTCTGTAGTATTTGTGTTGGTCTGTTCATCACAGGAAACCAGTGATTTGGAGCTCCGTGAATAAAATGTGGACCCTGAAATTTACCAATGTTATCCTGGGATAAGGTATGTACCATATCCCTTGCCACCAAAATCTTTGACGCATCATATAGAAGGTGCTCTAATCCAAACCACGAAATCTGGTTACCGCCCACTTTACTGGTCTTCGCACAGTTGATTTTCTCCTGGAGAAATCGGCAAATAATGGAGAGATGTTCTGCCTTCCCAACGTCAAAGTCTCCCGGCATCTTTTCAGCAGGAGTCTCCACAAAGGATATCACACGGTTCTGAAGCTTCTCTAGATGTTCTGGACTATCACCAAAGTTGATCATAGAACTAATTGGGACTGAAAGAAAAAAGCTATCACAGAAAGCAAAGTTGTGCAAAGCAGCCTCAATTTCGAGCTTCTCCCTCTTGCTTTTCAGATACAAGTAGTATGAGGTCTGTGGAGCCATTTTCAGCTGCTGATTAAGAGTGGTTACTGCTACGCAGTAATTCTGTAATTTGCTGAAGCCTTCAATTGCAAGTCCTTGCTGGAATGCGGTGTAGACACAAGACTGTTGTTGATATCCGACTCTGCCTCTGAACAATTCACCATAAAGAGAAGGATCATACCAAAGCAAAGTCCTAAATGTTTGCTTTGCAGTCAGAAAACTAATTTTGTTCTCTATGAATTCTTTTGCCTCCACCATCATTTGCAATTCCAAAAACGAATTTAATGCTTCATACTTGAGGTCAAAGGAGGCTGGTGGTTGATGTAAGTACTTATCTAAAATTATGTCACGAGTAACAATTCCACACCGGGCTGCAACGCCCTGGTCCCGTTCAAAGTTCGAAATGAAATACTGGAGCATAATTTTTGTCTTGGTTAGCAATGAGCGAACGACATCTAAGCCCCCGCAATCAGCCTCTTTCAGAAGGTTTGAAATGTCCGCTGTGTTAAAATGTCTCTGAAAAGGTGTAGTGTTCAATGGTTTATCGTTCAGTTTTTGACCTGGTGCAGCTTCCAGTTTTTCAAACTTGACTTGATGATCCTCACTGTTTTGTCTACTGTGAGTTTTGGTGTTGTGTACTGGCTGGTTGTTGAAAACGGAACTCTCCCCACTGATCTTGTCAGTGCTTTGCACAAGGCGATCACCATCAGGGGGTCTTGGCTGCATTTGTTGAGGCTCAGATGATAACTTGGGTCTGCTCAGCTCAATCAAAGGGTATGGAATGGTTTTCTCTAAGGCAGTACCCAACGTGGTCGTGCTGTCAGGACTTAAGCTAGAAACAGGTTTGGGACCATGGGTTATCAGTGACGATGAACTTTCATCTGTGATGGGATCACTGACAACAGCTGGCAGCGTGTTCTGCTGACATGTTGAGGTCACTGAATGGCTGGTTAAGCTGTTCCCAAGGGGTCCAGGATTAGGGTGATCAATTATTTGTTCTTTAACGCTAATTCTACATTCTGGATTCACCACTTCAGTGGTTTGTGCCTCATGTGGCAGTGGCGTGTGTGCTGTGTCATCCTTGTTTGGAGCACCCAAAGCTTGTTGAAAGGGTTCTGGTGGAATTTCATCCAGTGGCTCCTGTAATTTCACCGTAGTCTCAAATCTGGTCAAATAGTTTCGAAGCTTACTTATGAGTTTGACCTCTTGAGCATCTGTGCCAAATTTATTTTTTTGCCCAAGAAGAGAAGGAGTGTAACTGTTGTCCATATTGCTGTCCACTACTGATTCTTTTGCATTTAATGGAGTCTGTAAATCAGGAGTTGATTCTTGCAGGAAAGATGCACTGTGGTTACGGGTGTTTTCTAAGACTACATCGTTTGGAATCACTGAATCTGACTTAATGTCATGACTCAAACAGTCCTCAGCTGAAATTGCGTTATCAGCGGGTGTCTCACTGTAAAGACATTTGACCTCCTCCAAACTCCCACTCTCCTTTGCAACATCTTGAATCTTTGTTGCACCTTCCATTTCGACATCCTTGTGTGAGTCTTTGCTCATTGCAGAGGGGTCAGAACTTGAGTTGTTTCTTTCAGTGCTGCGATTATCTCTGCTATTTTGGCCTTCAGTGTTTTGGCTTTGGTCTGCCGATTGTTTTATAGCTGTTGAAGACACGCATTCTGTGAATGTGTTAGATATTTCAACAGCGCCATCATCGCCACTGCATACTTTATGACTCTTATGACGTTGCTCCAGCCCGTCCACATTTTGCTCCAATTCAGCTTTATTCCTGGTTTCAGTTGTATGGGAGGGTTTTTTGTTGGAAACAGTATCTTTTCTCCGTTGGATAGCTGTTCTGTATAATTTTGTTTCTCTGTCAGCTCTTGATAATATCTTGAAATATTGTTTCTTTATACCAAATGCCTTTTTAAGGGTGGTATTTGAGGTAGACCTCCTTGATCTCCTGTGATAGATGGTAGATTTGAAATCTGACATTGCTCTCAATTTCCTACAGTGACTAGTCCTCATTTGGCACTCATTGTATTTTTGTGTTAGAAATTTGACCAATTTAACGTTGAAATTACTAATATGTTCTTCAGTTTCGCTTGATATGGACCCCGTGAGACATTGTTTGTTTTCATCAGCCTCCATGGAATCTTTCAGAAGGCTGGACAACGGTTGATCTCCCTTGGAACATGACAAGAGGGAAAATCTCTGAGACAGAGTGAGTGGTTTTCTGATGTTATTAAGGTCTCTGACAGCACTTTTGATTGTTACTCCAAGCATGGGATGCTCTTCCCAATGGCTCTCTTTCACTTGCAGCGAATCACAGTTGTTGTTAATAGATGTAGTGGTTTGGTCAAGACATTGGGGTTTCAGGTATGGCTTACCATAGTTAGTTGAGGTTGAATTTGGCAGCAGCTGACTAAATTGTAGTCTCTCATACAACAACTTGTAAATTGTGTCATCACTGACCTCTAAGTTGTCTGTATTTAGATTGTGACAATTCTCAACATTTTCACTGTTCTTGAAATTCACAAATGTTTCCCTTTCACTCCATTCTTCATTGAAGTCTATTTCTTTCCCGTGGTTTGGTGACTCTGTGAGTGCTGCAAGGATGTCTGATTGAGTTATAGTACATACCTCCTCACACATGGCAACATCCAGAAATTCTCCCTCATTCTCAAAAGCAATGTAATCACTTAGTTCCACCTCTCCTCTCTCGGGATCCCTAACGGACACCTCTCTCACTTCATCTTCCCTTGTGCCTTCCATGCTCTCTGCTTCAGTGACTGATTGAAAAATCACCGGTCCCTTAACAGATAATTCAGGGAGATCCTGTGGTCTTGTTCTGACCTTCGTCCTCTGTGTCTGGGCCTGTACTGAAATCTCTAGGTCTCCACAACGTTTGGCGCTCACCCGCGATAACAGCAGCAAGTTTTTTAGCTCTTGAGACCTTGATCCCGAGCCATCAACTGTCTGTACTTTATTGACTGTGTGCCCATTTGGAAGGGCATTGTGCTCTTTCCCAATCAAATGTACTGCTGTGGGTTCAAATCTGACATGTGTGATTTGTTCTGATGCAACATCTGGTGTGGTAATGTCCTTTTTGCTCTGTAAGCGATCAAACCGACCCTGTGTTGAATTTAATTTCAATTGTCCTGGTACTCTCAGTTGATCCATCATCATGTTTTTCATCATCTTGTCGTCAATGTGCTTACTTGTAATGTGTGTTTCAGTTGGGTAAACATTTCTCTCATTTCTCCTCTCTCTCTGCACTGATTGGCCTCTTTTTCTGTCTTCAGAAAATAATAATCCTCTTTTGTACTTTTCAAAGTAATATTCATAATAATGGATTCTTTCCAGTAGCAGGTTTTTCTGATCCAAAGGCAAATCTGTCCGTGACCAAATATTCCGTATCCTCTCTGCCTCATTCATTTGAAAATACACAGAGTATTTCTGAAATTTCATTTTAAATAGCTTTAAAGAAGGCAATTTTTCTGATTTATGTGTCGACGGAAGCTCTGCCACTGCAGTGTCAATAGTGCAAGTTTGCTCTGAGTTTTTGTGAAATGCTTCAAAGTGAGCTGGGGTACTTTTACATTCATTACTCTGAGGCTGTGACCTTAGCAGATCTTTTTGGGCATTCAACAGATTGCCCTCAAGCATCGGACCCAAAGTTTGTGGTACCACTGAAGCAGTCCTGTTTAGGTCGCCCAACTCTCGTCCTGACAATCGTGGATCTCTCACTGTCTTTGAGGAGTAAACAACAGTAGAGATCTTTGCGTCTCCCTCTTTGAAAGGTTCGCTCTGAACTCTGGGAGTGGACATTTGGCTCTGTTGATTTAAAAAGGCTGAATGATGGCCCTCAGTATTTCCATACTGAATGCTGTCTACCGAACCAGGTGGGAAGCCAACCCAAGGTCCATTCTGGAAACAATTCATAGCCTGAAGCTGAGGGAATAACTGAAAGTACGAGGGTATGTTTTGATAGTCCATTTTCCTCTCCACCGCAGCTTCATGTTGCTTTGGTTCAGTCGCAGGAGGTCCTTGTGTGCCAAAATGTTTGAATGTTACCATGGCACTTTGTCCCTTCCCCCGTCTCTCAGCCACAATGAATGCCTTCAAACTTTCTCCTGGACCTAGGAGAATGCAATGACACACGGTTTGAGCAGTCGTGTATGACATGAAACGCCTGATCTAGATTGTATGTATTCGTCTGAATGGCAAATTGAATCATATATCAAGGAGATCACATAATCACATAGCAAGGAATGCTAAACTGTAGGATAAGCAGTGCATAAACAGTTTTGCGATTACCATGCTTTGGTGGTAATGGAACCTTTGGTGGCAGCTCCGTGGGTGATGCTGGCATGCTTGCTGATGTAGGCAAATTTACAGAAACAATAGGAACCACTGCGTAGGGCAAACATTGCCGTGGCCTTGTGTTCAGATCATGGTTCTCATTGAAGTCAAACAAAAATACCTAAAGGATTAAAATAAAAAACAATTATAAATCTAATGAGCATCAGTCTGGCATAGTTGAAAAACTATACAATATTCTTTATTTAGTTTAAAATGAAAACGAATCAAACTTATTTTAGTTTAGTTTTTAAAATAATGTCAATACTTACAGAGGAGCCAATGATTTGCTGTGGCAGACTGTCTCGAGGGGACACTGAGTCTCTTGACATATGGCAGTCAAAGGCAATAGTGGGATCCTGTGTGCCACTTTCCAAAGAGCTTGGAGCTACTTTTTTCACTCTGCCAAACAGCACCTTTCCAGCAACACAGTAAGGATTGGTTGTATTGACAGCATACAAAGAACAGTACACATTGTGTGAACATACAGACATATTTTTCCCACCACAGACCTTGAAAATGATCATGTTTTTGCCCGCAGCCAGCTGGATATCTGGATTTTTCAAGGCAACATCCACATGCCTGAACAAATACACTCCATGTGATGGCTTTCCCAGAGAGTGTTGGTTTGTTTTCTCAACCTTCAGGCCTTGCTGGTAAATTTCCATTGTTTCTTGATCAGATGCAACCAGAAAGCAGAATCTCTCCTCAATCTCTCGAAGATGTCTGCCTTTTAAACGCATCTCTGATCTGAAAAAGTTAACAGAATAAGTGAAAAAATTCAAAATGATCCCTTCTGATAAACCCCCCCCCCCCCCATATACTATGTATCTGTCTAATTCATTCATTCTTAGATCATGTTATGCACATACTGTAAAAACTCAATTAAAAGCCTAGCCCCAATTAGACATATAAACCTCTTTTACTGACTTGATTTGGCTACAGGGTTTGACCAATAAACACAGGTCTCAATTAGAACCCTGGTCTGATTTTATGGATGTTTTTTGGTTGCATAAAACCTCCCACCACATTGCCCACTTGAGCTAGTTCTATGCTGATTAAATCAGTCACAAGAGTTTAGACAACAATACTTATAACACATTTTCTACCGAGGAAAGGCAGGCAGTGTACATTTTACATTTCTTTTTATATGGACATGCTGTGCACATAGCTGATTCTCCACAATCCTCAATCATTCAGTTCCTTTTAAAGAAACCAAGTACACCACAGTCTTGTTCATTCAGATTAAAATAGAAAAACAGGCAAAAGAAAGTGGTGGTCTTTCTGAAAATGTGTCCATTCCTTGATTATTCATACTATAATCAATTTGATAGTATAACCCAAATAAGAAAAAGTCGGGCATTGTGTAAAATGCAAGTAAAAAACAAATGTGATGATACAAGTCTCGTAAACCTATATTTAGCAGAAAGGACAAAGACTATTAATATTTCAGATGCCAGCAATATGTTTCAAAAACCTGACTGTGCAGCTTCACCCCTTTATTTAACAACATTCTGTAAATAGGCCGCTCTTCTTTAGCTCAGATGAGTCAATTTCCAAGAAAACATTGCACACATTTTGATTGGTCTAACCACAGTACCTTTTTCCACGTTACCTCAGTCCATTTTGAACAAGCAGATCAGACCTAGATAAGATGGTGGTATTTTTTTCCATCTAAATACAATTTTGGCTGTTGCATGGTATCACTATGCTCATACTCAATACTCAAGCTATGCTCATAGACAATGGTTATCTGAGGTTTTCCTGGGCTCATACAATGATTTTCTTTACAGAAACAGGTGTGGTACGCTTTTTCATACCCAATCATTGCCAGTTATCCAGTGAAACATTCCTCCTTTGGTTTTCTTTATCTTTACACAACTTTTCCAGCATTTTGTAACCCCCATCCCAACCTTTTTAAAAACATGTTGCTGGTATCAAATTTGTCATTACAAACATTTGATATGATGTCTGTGTCCTCTTTGCAACTATGCGTTACGAGATTTGCAGATTACATTCTGTTTTTATTTGCATTTTACACATCCCATTTCTTTTTAATTGGGGTTGTATTTCCCAACTTTGTTTTGTGTTAAATGAAAGGACTAGGCCACATAGATGCTTGTGCCCAATAGAAGCAGGTTGAATTTGGTGATTGAATTAAATTAAAGTGAAGTTGTTAATAGTTTTTACAGTACAATATTATTTGTTGAGCATAATGATAAACCTGATGGCACTCTTATATTACAGCGGCATTAAGTATTGGTCTAAAACGAACATTCTAAAATAAATGCAAAAACAGGAACAGCACATTGTTAATAAGAAAGAGAAATAGAAAAAATACTATTTGGTTGTGTTAAATTAAATTAAAGCCTTTCTCTCATGTTTATGGGGTGATTTGTCCCATATCACACAACTAGTGTAAACATGTCCATTTAGCATCAAATATTAACTTCAGACGATACAAGATCTAGTTCCCTATATGAATATACTAAATTACTGCATACTGATGCCATTTTCACTTTCCACTACTATTTTCGCCCATGGTTTTCATGTATTGCATTTCTTTGTATTACCCAATCATAACCTTACCTTTTTTCTGCAAATTCTCTCAGTAGTTCATCATTGTGCACAAGCTTGGCATCTCCCCACTTGCAAGTCCCCTTTACCAGATCCAACATTAAGTCACTTAGGGTTGTTTCAATGAGAGCATAATCCCTGCTCTCTTTTGCACAAGGCTCAAGCACAGCTGTCAAATGGAAAAACATGGTTTATGACAAATGAAAATTTTAGATTATTTAAAAAAGTACAGTATATTCTTCCCTGCAACCACAATGAGTAAAGTTAAAAGTTCAGACCTGTTCCAGAGGCTCTTTTCTTCCTGGGAATGATGAAATTTTTAAGCTTTGGGGTCCCGGTAAGGTGCAGTGAGCTCAGGAATGGGATCATCCCTCTGTTCCCGTCACATCGCGTCTCCATGTTGGACTATCCCAGAATATCACCCTGTTTTAAAAAAGGACATTGTTTCAAAAAGTTTAGTGAATGACAAATCACTTAGCCATATAGCA
Organism: Sardina pilchardus; assembly: GCF_963854185.1. Lineage (NCBI taxonomy): Eukaryota > Metazoa > Chordata > Actinopteri > Clupeiformes > Clupeidae > Sardina > Sardina pilchardus. Next base: position 17,656,616 of record NC_085007.1, on the reverse strand, counting down.
GTAATATACAAATCAATCATTTTGCCCCACCCGTTGAGTTTGGCATGAGGACTTCTTCCACAGAGATGACATGAGTTTCACATGTTGTTCCTCATTATTGCATTGGGTGGAAATGTCATCATTTCTCAGTTCCTCTTACTGAGCTCAGTGGTCAAGTTTTGTGCTATCTTCTGTTTTTCTGTGTTGTCTTGACATAAACGTTCTGCATATTCTTATCATTTCCCACTAACGGACAAAAGGAGCATTTTCATCCGTGGTTATCAAATTAACCGTCTCGTGCCATTCCTGCTGTTTCTAACAGACAAGGTTAATTATCTACACGGTTTGTTACCTGGACTCAAACACCATACAAAAAATATTGGTCCTACTCACATCACACATTCATGATTCTCAGCAACTTGTCTGAAACATATTTAGACAAGTATTTTATTTGTAAAATCTCACCAGGTTCCATTTCAGCGGTGTTCAGAGTATAGGATTTCCACAAAAATAGCTGTCTGTTTTGTGCGGTTCCCACTGGCCCTACCTTCGACCTTTGCTTACCCACGCATGATAAGGGATTGGACTATACTTAAACCATGTCACAAGCAATCATAAAAGGAGGAAGGGTTTGGTCAAAGTCCTTTGGGCAATAAATTAAACAGGAGTGGCATGAGCTATCATCCAAACCACTGAAACTACATGTGTTTTTCGTACCTTTAAGAGAACACCTTATTTGAAGTTAAAAAATATAGTCCAGAGTACTACAAATAGTACAAGTACAAATTTGTGTTTACTATGTTGTAACGTAAACTGAAAATTTTTTAACCGAGCAGAGGGTGTTCACTGATCACCTAGGCAACCATGTTTATACTGTCCTTCTGAGAACCTGAACCATGTGTTAATCACAACCGGAGGTGTGGTACATTACCCAATGCGACTTTTGGTAACATGGGGCACTGTTAGGGGGTCTCTGTAGTTCAGTCCTGCATATATAGGCTACTTTGCTCCTCTATAAATAGTTATAGTTGAATACAATAACCTGTGTAGGTTTGCTTTAGGCCTAATAGACTGTATTGTGATATACTATAATGTATGAAATATATTATTCATATATAAATACTGTATATTTATCAATCAGTTTTCACAAAATCCAAGTCAACATTTATAAACCATTTCATTAGGACTTCCCATGCCTACACACCACAGCCTGCATGCCTGCATACTATGCAGAAAGTTGCCAATTCCTTCTAAGTGTTTGTGAAAGTTTGCTTTTGAAGAAGAGTTGTTGATCTGTGCAATAGGCCCGATGCATTGTTAGACACAGGCATCACAACATGTCTTTTGAAAAAGGACACCGCATGGAGAGTTTACACTTTTGCCTGGCTTTGTATTATCTAAGACATGTTAAATCACACAAATACGTTAAGAAGTTTTGTCTGCCGTTTGCCAAAGTTGTGGGTGACGGAAACGCCAATCACTTACCATCTGAAAAAAGACTCGAATCCTGTGGATAGGTAAAAGTTTCTTAGCGAAGCGTGGTAAACAGTTTTGTAGGTGCAGTTAGAGGAACATAGCGAGATACCAAAGAGGAAATCACTTGACCTCAAACACGTAGCACAGGAAATCACCCAGCTCTGCTCAAAACTCTAACCTATAGCAGAGCTATTTTCCTCCGTCTAAAAACCACAAAAGCTCACATGATCACTCATGTGATACTTTCAGTTGAGGCTACAGTGGTGTGGGAAATATTATCAAACGTATCAGTTGTGACTAACTTTGTTGTTTATTTACTATATTTGAACAGGTGCATTATATACACTCTATTACAGAATCTGATTACGCCCCAAAGGCCATGGATAGTTCTTACTTGTTAAGCTTCATAATGACACCATCACGCTACACTAACAGCATCACCAAGAGGGGAACAGTAGCACATCTCTGGTCAAACATTTGCATAGTTTGCCATTATAAACACAGTTTTTATAGATGGCCCATATGGCGCAATCTTATGAACGAGCCTGTCATGGGCGGTATCTGTGTTTAAATTTTACCACAGGTTAGTCACAAACTTCAGTATTTTTCCGTATGAAAACCAGCATAACACATAATACATGTCAAACAGACACATTTAACACTCCATTTGTTCATCTTGCTAGGAAATGGACAGATTTTGTGTGAAAAGCATATGAAGTCATACAAAGACCTACCTCAGATGTTGAGGTTTAGGGTATAACAGAGGTGTGGGGGGCTAGTGTGCAACATTTATGGAAAACAAGGCACTTTTTCAGATTTTTATTCAACAGTAAAATAAAATGAACAATGGTACATACAACCAACATATCTGCACGTTTCCTTTGTTTTAAAAACCTTTACACTTGCACCCTTAACTCAGTTCAAGACAGACTTTGCTCTTCACTGTGGAATACATAAAAACTATTTAAAAAACACAAAACATTTGAATCAGAAGCGTGAAAAAAAAGTTGTATAATTTCATTAGATTGTCTACTGATCTTTTGGAGTTTACACACAGAGGCTGGGTAACTGTAAACAGGCATTGTTTGACTGATCTCTATTTTCCTTTGGCTGGGAGGGGAGCTTGGGGTGTGGCGTGGGGCGGGGTCTCTCGTTCACGACTGCTCTGAAGTTGTCAGCAAGTGGCTGGGAATGTCAGTCCGGCCAGGAACACAAACCGCCGTTTTGGCCAGAGATACAAGACGATTTTAGAAAGTGCTGTGATAACAAACGCACCCCTGGTTCCAGTGCAAACAGCTCTGCAAACAAGTGTACAGTGTAGGTAATGTCTTGATCAGCTCTGAGGTCTTGACCCTACTTGCCAGTGTGTCTGCAATTTACAGTTACACTAAGCCACTTTGTGTTCAGGGAGGACATTTTGTATTTTTTTTTTTCATTTATTTGTGGTATAACCACAACATCTAACTTCAAGTTTATTCTCTACTTTACTTTTTTCACTCAACATGCATGCAGCTGGAGTCCATATAAGCACCTTTATATTGTATAATATAGCACCATGTTAAAACTTCTTTTTGTTTTGTTTGGACCCAACTGTTGGCATGCACGAACTTCAAAAACTTCAGATTTTCTTCAGATACATATCCTACATTGCAACCTTTTACAAACAATTACAAGGCAATTAATAATTATTCATATGGTACCATACATGAAGAACATAAACTGATACAGTACACACATTAAAGAAAGTGCTACAATACCGAACAATTGCTTTCTTGTTTTGAGTCTTATAATACTCTAGGAGACTATAATAGGACACGCTAATGTTATACATTACATTATCCAAAGATACACCAAAACACCTTTGTATCACCATTTCTTTGAGAGGAAAAAGAAAATCTTTATCAAACATTTATTATTCTAACTCCCCATTCACGTCTGCAGAAATGGTATGATAAATATAAAGCAAAAAAAGAAAAACCAAGCTTCTTCATATCCGAAACTTTCACAGCACACTACCGACACAACTATCAATTAGTAACACATGTAAGTAGGCCATACATTGTGACCTAATCCTTAATTGTCACTGAATAGATGTGACTTTTGTTATTTGTTAATATGTAACAACCATTTATGTTTTGCACAGTAGAACTCTCCTTTGAACTGCTGAGGAAAATGGGTAGATGATTCACTTCAGCACATGAACTATCAGGTCTTGGGAACGTGAAGACCAACCTAATCTAAATCCATACAATCAAATTGTAAAGACTAAGGCTTATGGGTCAAAATGGGTCAAAATAGTAACAGTCCGAATCAAATTTATATTCAAGTGCTGGGAGAGGATATGATTGCTTTTTGACCAAATAAGAACCCTTTTTTCCGCTCATGATGTGTGGTTCATAGCTGATCTGAAATCAATCGGGGAATCTGATCATTTTTGGTGGCTAGATACCACTGAGTTAGAATGGAATAGCAGCTAAACACTGATTCCCCCTCGCTTCCTTAATACGTCCATGATATAATAAAGGCAGTTCCACTTTGTTGACATAAAACATAGTTTTTTTTTAAATCAGCACATACAAATACTGAGAACATAAAATCAAATGAAATTGTATTATAAATATATCTTAATACATGTCTTTTTTCTTTTTGTTGTTGTTGAGGAGAGGGCACCCCATGTGCACACATTTTAAAGTGCTTGCTTGTTTGTTAAGCTGATATTGTCTACCCATATTGACTCGTGCAAAGATAACTTAAGACACATCTTTCATAGCCTTGTAGGTTCAGGTAAATGCACTGCTTTATTTAAAACCTACATATGTCTCTTCTTTTAAGTTTTGATGCCTTCCACAGCAATCACTGTGAGGCTGTACTATACTTTTACATGTTTTTCTGTTCAATGCCCTGATTTAGCCTACTATCTAAACCTACACAACAAATCTATCATTCATTTTTTTATGACTAAATAAGAATATATATAGATTGTTTTCCATAGTTTCACAGAGCTTCAACACTCAAGTCATTTAAGTAACCCATTGGTATATGACAACGCTATAAGGTAGCAATCTGCTCTATGAAGAAGGCATAGCTACTGGAGCAGCCCTTATTACAAAAATAAGTAAGTATGCACAGCCATAGTCTAGATTGCACTGTGTGGTCCAATTTTATAGACGGACCTCCATTTTAGATGTACAGGCGTCATTTTTTGTTTTGTCTTTTTTTGTGTAGTATAGGGAACTCTAATTTCCTCTTGTCTCGTGCTGTCACACTCTGTTAAAGAGGCTGAACGACACTCAATAGCACCAAGACGTGAGTCAGCTTAACTTGAGGTGCTGCTATACGTGATTTTACTTGGCAATATGGGTGTTCTGTGTTGAAATTAAATATATGTGGCCTGGCCGACAAAGAACAGGATTGTCTGTTAACGGGCTTCTGTTGGCACCCTATTCAAAGTAAAGCCATCAAAGATGGAAAGAAAGTGCTCTTAAAGTGCTTCCTCTTGGAAGTGCTGTTCAACCTCTGGGAATTATATTTATAGCATATTTCAGGTGCAGACTTAAATTAACTGGTGTGAACATGGCCTGTGTGCATACACAAATTCTGTAAAAGACAGAAAAGCAAAATAGTATGGATTGATTTAAAACATTAAGAGGAATGTGTCATAAATATTAAATATTATTGAATGACGTTGAAAGTAGTCGCTCTCTTTTGATAATAGAAGCACAAAGTGATTATTTCTCAGACAGACATTGACATGTTATCAGTGTATGCACCACACCATTTCCACAAACCTGTTAGTATAGAAATTAATAAAGAAAAGAAAATTATATTTTTTTCTCTGATATCTGGGGGAATATTTGTGCTTTAAAAAGTATTCAAATGGCGTTTGGTGTCTGCATTTTCTATAAGCATATTTGTCATTACTTCTCTTTTTTTCTTTTCTTACAAAACTCTCAAATGAACAAGAATCCGTGCTCTCTCAGTGACCTCACAAGTATATCTTGTGCTTCTCATGCAACTGTTTTCCACATGGTGTTTGAGTTGATGGTTAAAACGGATATGAATTTCAAATACTACCCCTACCAGAGGCTGCCACGGCCAAATTCAAAGTAAAGTATGTAAAGCAACATGTGGATCCTTATCCTCGATTTTCTGTTAGCAATCCATGTGGACAAACATAGAGCTACAACACAGGAAGGTCACTCTTTACAGTATCACATTTTCAAAAATTGGAAACCAACTTGGACTTAACATTGACAACAGCATGAAAAAGTTATATATATACTTGTAAAGATGATAAGAGCTGAGGTCAATGCACATTTCTCTCCAGAGCACTTAATTCATCTGTTTTTTTTTTTTTTTCATAGCAGATGCAATCAATGCTACAAAAAAATGTGGACTAAAAATGCATCGCTCTGTAGAACAGAGGAATCAGGTAGAATGTAATGCCCTTTTACAAAACTACTGAGTGCATTGAAGCCCTTAATAGAATCTATATATAAATCAGGCTGAGTGTTTGTGTGTACTACCACCCATAAATATCACTGTCATGATAAAATGTACATTTATGTGTATTGGTAGACGAAACAAACCAGTATTCCTTTATAAATGTAAAATATGTCTGTAGTGATCTTCAAAATTATCTTCCCAATTTCAGAAAATTCAACAAAAAAAAAGAGGAAGAACTGACTGTGATAGCGATGGGAATCATAAATGTTTGCTGAATCACAATCACAGATCAAAAATCCATTTTGTCGCTATAGACACAGCTCTGTGTGTTTATGTGTGTATGATTCAGCTGTCTCTTGTTGTTATCTACCTGATGTTTCAACTTTCTCTACCACTCATTCACACATACACTGGATATCCCAGAACATGTTAATAGCCTAACTGAAACTTGCCATTATTTTCAAATAGGTCAAACTATATAATAGGGGCCTTGCATTCACTGTGTTATTGATATACGATTTGTCCAATGAAAATTGTCATCTTTGTGAATTAACAGAATAACTGCCAAACCTTGTGAAAAGCACTCAATATTTTAGTCATTGTATAATGTCCCCCAGGACTTGCTTAAGCACTGTAAAACCTAGCATCTGAATGATGCCCATTGACTTATTACTTGGAAGGCCTTGTTTTGTTGTGGTGTCGCTGAGGGTAATGGTGGCTGCTTGAAATTAGCCTATAACGGTATAAAAATCAACAGCTTCAGTTAAAGTAGGAATTCGGTAATGCAACTACAACTATATTGTATGCACAGCAAATCAAAAAGCTTCATTGTTCCAGTTTTGCATCATTTTCTTTTTTTAAAACCCGCTGCTTGAATGAAGCTGCACATGTATGGATCATAATTTTTATACATGATTCACGAAAGAAATGTAAAATCTTCTGAGAAAGGTTTTTTCCATTGGCTTTTAGCTAAATTGAGAGCATGGGCAAAAATGCTCAGCTCAAACATTGCACATGATTTCACAAGCTATGGTTAAATTCCATATATAAAAAACTGTACTGCAAATTTACTCACAATTGCTAAAGTGAACTATAATGCCATGAATTTGACCAAGGTTTAGGGGCAAAGTTATATTTCTTTCAAGTATCCAAATTGTTTAATAAAAGGCTTTGCGTTGCTTAGTCATTTAGGAGACACCAAGCCACCATAAGCAGATTGTTAAGGCTAAGGACAGACTGTTCATCAGCAATGTTAACCTGTTAGAGTGTCTGTTACTAACCCCTGTGAACTAGCCTATTCTTGGTTTGGACATTATTTTAATAGCAGCAGAGAAACAAAGGCATATAGACTTTCACCATTGATCAACATTTCTCTTGATTGACATCTGCTTACATCATATTACTCACTATCTGCTTGCATCATATATTATTCACTATCTCACAATAAATGACTGCTTGAAGCCTATAGACAATTGTGAATTGGTATGATATCGGGTTATCAGTGTGGGCAAATCATTCCCAATTGAATAATTAACTATCACACTGTGCGCTCAGTGCATTGTTATTGACGGTTATAGACAACCATGCCTGAAAATTGACAGGTAAATTATCTCAAAACCATCAGGTGGCGCATCAGTAGCAGTTTTTCTAAATGGGGACAAAAAATTGATTTTTGTGGGAATATCTACTACAGCAAATATCTACCGTTTGAGACATGCCCAAATGTCTAAACATGAAGTGGTCCCTATTGGTTCCTTACGTCGGTGAGGTTGCCTTGGGCCTGCACATTCTGACAGACTTTAACTGACCTAGAGATCAACGAAATTAGAACAACTAAGTACAGTTTTGTACAGTACAGATTAAGAGGTAAATTATCTGAAAAGATATTGTATAAACTAGAGGTTACTGTCATGTTCCGCTTTTTTCCAGGAGCCTCAATCAAATCATGGTGCGCTGTCATCAATCCTCTTGTTCTTCACTATCTGCGCGCGCCTCTGTCCTCTTCTCTTTGTGACACGAGAAAATCCGCCGCATTTCCTCCTCGTACCTAATGAAGTTTTCTCCAAATCTAGCCCAGGCTTTGAGAGGAACAGTGATGGTGTTACGGTATGGCTGTCGTACCTCGCTTATCTTTAAAAATACACCGTACCTGTTGGAACCAACGTCGAAATAGAAGCGCTTATTGTCAACTCGAAATGATGCTGCCTCAGGAAGCTCGGGAGATTCGTCGTGGTTCCTGGCAACTCTGCTACGTTCATCAGTGTCTTCATCGCCGTAGTCTTCTATCAGTTGTGAGAGTGCATCTCTGAATTCGATAAGCCCTTGTGCTGGCAACACTATGGTCTGTTCTATTCCCTGGCCGTAGTATCCCATGGTACCATGTCCTCTGCTGACAATCTGCCTGATGCGCAGGAACCTGCCCCGTTGATTCTCCTTCAAGTCTAGATAGTATTTGCGGTTGTCCCTCTCAATTAATTCACTTTTCAGTACCCGATGGGTATGCTCTTCCGATACTGCTGAACCGGTGGGAGAGACTGGTGGTGCGTGATCCTGCTGTCTTCTACGAGGTTCATGCGGACGGCCTTGGCCATTGCTTTGCTCCTCCGGTCGTGGCACCTGGCCACCGCGCAGCCCAATGTGAGCATAATAATCTATGAAGTCTCCAAGGCTATACCTCAGGTCGGGTGCCATTGACATAGAGAGTGTCAGCTTGCTCTTTCGGATGTTATCATGTCTGCCTCTCCCAATCCAAACCTCGGCAATTTTGAGGAATCGCCCCCGCGCACTCTGTTTTACGTCCAAATAGAAGCGTTTCTTCTGAATGTCGACTCGCTTGGAGGCGAGCTCTTGAATGTCTATGCCCTGCTGAGTGCCAGGGTGAATGTACTGCTGTGGATATGCGCCTCTAGGAGAGGAATCTGATGTAATCCTTAGTCTACCTCTTTCCATCCCTCTAGAATCAGCCATTATAACTCAAATTATACCACCGCCGAGTAGAAGACACGCCGTATTCCTCTCCATTTCCATCCTATCGGGCTGTCGATAGAGTGTACATTTAATTATTCAGCTTGCCATCTTAAGCTCGCGACAAGTTTGAAAGATACCTCGATTGACCTGAAAATGGCAGCTACCCGGCTAAGAGAGACATCAGCTGATCGAGCCACTCTGTCCGAATAAAGGTCAAGCGCTGCGTTCGAAGTCACACCGATTCTCCACCATACTTAGTTAGCTAGTTATTTCTCCCTTTCCAATTATCTGACAGTTATCCATGCAAGCTCGATGAAAGAAGCCAGGGAAAATTCATCCAATCCAGGGTCTCTTTAGAGGGCGCTGCTTCTATGAAGGCGCAGAATGAACTCAATGACCCATCCCCCTCCCTTCCCGTATACGCTCAGTTTTAAAGGGACGGAGTACAGGTTTGGGCTGAGCGCTGAGTTTTTATTATATGCTGATCTTATTGCTTTAAATTACACTCGCTAAGCATGGGCACCACATTTTGGATTTTCTGTTTCAGAGCAGGACAGGCAGGGATGCGTTTACCTCAGATGACTTTTGGTGCGGGAATACTATGCACCCCCACCGAATTATTTTCTTGCCGGTTTTACGCACACACATGATATAGCCAATTCTGCAGAGAGAACCATTCGGGAACTCTCCTGAAAACACTGTATGCATGCAGTTTCCCCGTATTTTGCAGTCCTGTAGACATTAAGCTTGGAACTCCTAATGCATAGCCTATTGGTTCACTATGTTGACTGGCATACTGCATATAAAGCTTGAATTTGGTCTGTGATAAACGCCAGGCATGCCTAAATATCCTAAAGCAGTGCTCTGAAAGTAAGCCTACAGGCTATTAAACGCATCTGGACACCAATATTGCCATTCTGAGTAGCCACGTTGGTTGATATTTTTTTTAGCAGACAGCAAGGCACTAACCAAAATAGTACTTTGTGGATGATTTAAATGACTGTATTACCAGGACCCTCTAATAATGAGCTTGATATCTTACCTCTCCCTATGTATCTGATGTAGGCTACAGTATGTTACATGAACGTTTCATTGTAATATTTTCCCTGTTAAACATACCCTATGTATCATCCTGTGAGAGTTTGATATCAACTGCTTTACTTATGTTGAATTGTCATGGCAATATAGCTACTGGACCTCTGTACAACTGTGCAGAATAATAGCAGAATTGTGCCGTTTACAATTCTATTTCATTTTGTCATTATACATTATTTCTAAACGTACACCATACAGTCACAGTCCAAACATATTCATTTACGTTATCATTCAATTATTCGTATGATTCATTTGAAATATCCTACACGTGACGACGTATGATATATTTTAATTTGCATAATTTAGAATCGTAATCAGCCCTCATCTCCTCACTGGCAGTGAGGTGTTTGATGATAACATCCCTGAGCCAGACTGGCACAAAATGACAGCCTACCAGTGGTGCAGTGATGTCAGGATGCACTCAATGAACTGGATACGCGTGGCCAGCTCATTGGCCCAAGCAGTGAGGGAATTGATTTTAAATGGGGGTCACCAGTTTTTCTGTGTCATGTCACATTGCGGGCGTACATTTGTCAGCGATGTCCTTTTAATCCTGGAAAGCATTTGGAACAACTGGACATTTTAGGCTACTCCAAATAATGACTCAGAGAAAGAAATGCATCCTCGTGCACCTGACCCGAAATATCAAGATAAAATCGAACACAAGACAATACTTTTCTATATTGTGTATACACGATGGTGCAGTAGCCTAAAGCTCCGCTTCAGCAGTAGTCTAGATTAGCACCGTTTATTAAAAATGTTAAGGACAATCTCGCTGCTATGTCCGCTACTCACGTGCGCCCTGAATCCAAGTAGGCTACAATCATTCAAACGCTACATTTAAATACACATAAAAGCACTCGAACAGAGACAGTATAGGCTACTGTATCATATAATAGACACAAGAATGCTACATTTTATTAACTTTGTGTGATTCCTATTCCAATCCGATAGATGGCGATATCGCGCCAAATATGTATTACAACGGTAGCGAAAGCGTAAACAAAGTAACACATGGAAGATGGCGGGAGCGTCACAGGCAGAGTTTACCACTTTGCTACTTTAGAAATTCTCTGGTCACATTTAACACAACTCGAATTTGCATTCGAACGTCCAACTTTATACAATGATGCTTCGATAGTAGGCTACTGTACATTCAACAGTTACCTTATGACAAATCCAAATTATTGGCAGTGGCTACTAGAAATATGCCTTCAAGGTAAGTCATTGCTTCTCGCAACGTCAGCTAGCTAACTAAAGTCACTTTGACAGCGCCTTGCAAACAAGCTGTCCATAGATAGCAACAATAACAAAACGACCAATAGATGATTTGTTTAACATATAATAGATAGCTCACTGATCGTTCTTAATAAACACGTGACATGTCGCAATTGGAATTAAGCCAATAGACGCCAATAAGTTCTTGGCCAGAATAAAATGCACTTATTTATCCACTGTTACTGTACATTGTAAGGACAGTAATAAAGGAGATATTATTTAATCGACCACATTGATCCTAACGTTACACCAAAGCATACTAACGTTAGCCTGACTCTTTCACTAGTGATTTGCATCTTAGCATAAGTTAGGAGTAGGACGTTGTTTAGATCCAAGAAGTTCCAAATTCGGTGATATTGAAATTTCATGTTTACGTTTGTGCTCAGATTCTGAATATGACTGACAGAACATTACCAGGATGGATGGCAAACCTGCAAAACACGGAAAAAACAACAGAACAGGTAAGTTCTAAAATAGGTTAACTTACCAGGGTTGACATTAAGGCATTCAGTGCAGATTCCTCTCTTTTCGTCGTGTTAGTGTGCCTTCCTTGTACATTTCGCTGAATTTAGTGTACTTTTCCTGTCCATTCCCAAAGCAGTATTTTCTTCATTCATATCCATATCCTTACAAAAGAACAAACTCATTCTTTGCCTTTAGCCAGAAACGAGGTGTGTCCTACGCCATGAAGTAGGCTTGGTTGAAACGTGATTTGCATGATGTTTACGTAGGTGTGCCATGCACAGGGCAAATTCAAATCAAGCCATAACACAGTTGTTAGACCAACAACTGTTGAGGTAGTCTCTGATAAGAGTAGCCTACACATCCGTTTCTGCAATTTGCGGACAGTAGCCTAGAGCAAGTTTCCCCCCAAAAATGAATGTGAAGAACACTTTGAATTCTAACCTGTATCAGCATGACTCTCACTCTCAAGAACTAGGTCATGTGTTAGTGTCATAAAGTAAATTCAAAAGCAGACATTTATGTGTGGGCTACATGACCAGGGTTTTTGTTTCCATTACACCAGAGTGGTCCGTACAAGAAGAATGTCCTCGAGCCTGATCTACCTTTTCTGGAGTTCACAGGAACCATCATATACAGTCAGGAAAAAAATGACTGTTCATTTCTGTCAGAGGATTTAAGGTATGCCGTCAAATGTTATTGATTACTATCATCTGATTCATTTCGTGTTTTGCTATTATGACATTTTGTTTTTGAATGTGATGACTCATGTATCGTTGAATATTTATCCAGGTCATGCCTTACCCCTGGTGCTGCTATAGGCTTTGATCTGGAATGGCCCCCCTCCTTCACCAAGGGGAAAACCAAGAAAGTGGCTATGGTCCAACTGTGTGCCTCAGAGCAGAAGTGTTATCTGTTTCACTTGTCTTCCATGTCAGGTTGGACCGGATTTCCAAGAATACAGTCTCTGCTGTTTGACTGTTAATTGGTGCATAGTGAATTCTGTTCTAATAAACTGTCAAAAAGACAGGTGATTGCTGATTTAGTATAACAGGTATTACTAGTACCTACCACGTCTATGTACTTGCTAAGCTGCTATGAACAGGATAAAGACCTGTGATCTTCAATCACTTATATATCAGTGGCTGACTGGGGTGTGTGTGTGGGCCCATTTGGTATGGAAGTCGAATGGCCCTGACCTACTGTATACAATGCAAGTTAATGCCCTTTTAGTGTATAACATAATCTTTGGATTTTATCTACACCAGAATTCTTCATTTTCATTGTAATTGTGCTTTTTAGCCTACACTATTATGTTGATGCAGAGTTAAAACAGTCTTTTCTTCAAAATATATGTAATTTCTTGCTCATAGGATTTCCCCCTGGCCTAAAAATGCTTTTGGAGGACGAGACACTCAAGAAGGTCGGGGTCGGAATAGAAGGAGACAAGTGGAAGTTGCTGTCTGATTTTGATATCAAACTGCGCAACTTTGTGGAGCTCTCTGATCTGGCTAACGAAAAGGTTAGATCTTTGTAGATATTGCAGATTTAAAAACTTTTTCGTTAAAAAGAGTGATAAAACCAGTGGTGACCAATGAAGCTGTCCTAATTTATATGTCAGCATGGCTCACATGATCACGAATGATAATCAAAATCATGTTACTTATAAATGATAGTTTTAAGTGATTATGGCTTTTTTGGAATTTTTGTCCTTTGGATTCCACCAGTGGATGTCCTCTGATGTTGCTTTATGAATTGAAGTGGTTTGGTCCTTACAGCTGAGGTGCATGGAGAAGTGGAGCCTGAATGGACTAGTCAAGCACCTCTTCAGGATGCAGCTTTTCAAAGAAAAGGACGTCCGCTGTAGCCAGTGGGATGAATTTGAGCTCACTCAAGACCAGAAAAGATATGCTGCCACGGATGCATATGTGAGATGTTTCTATTGTAGAGATGCACCGTGACTTTGATTACTGTTAAAGGAGAATTCCACCGATTTTTCACATAGACCCCCCCCCCCCCCCCCCCCAAAAAAATAAAAACACAAAAAAATGAAAGCAATCTTAGCTCAAGTTGGTGCAGCCAACACCTAGAGCCGCCAGGCTGCTACAGTCTGGGGGCATGTTCATGAGCCTGCATGTCTCATGTACACGCCCATGTGGTAGTAGAGGCCCAGAAAAAGAGCAATGTTACTGTATTATTCATTAAAAAGATATGGTCCTCCTCGCTACACCCTGTTATGGATGACGAAGATGATCTCTGTACATTTTCTTGCATTTGATAGATTCATACGGTTTATAAGTCAGTACCTGTTACTTAATGCATTTGTCTCCATGCAAGCCAGTGCAATGACTTTGAGCTTGTATAGTCTACTAATTTCAGTAGTAAATAATGAGAGTTTCTTTGTTATTCATTATCTAAAGTAATGAGACCCATAGTCATTGCAAAATATGTATGGCAATCTACAGTAGCTCTTTACTCAGAGTCCCTCCTTAATTAATATGTCCTCAAAAGTTCTGTTTTATGATGAATTATACAAATCAGCTCATGAAAGTATCATTTTCTTAGGCTGGTCTGATCATTCATCAAAAGCTGGAGAGCATGGTTCAAGGTAAGGTCCTCTTGGATTTCTTATTTCACTATTTGTTTAAACTAATATCTGCGTCTGCCAAGAGCTCCATCTGTTTGTTGTTCTGCTAGGAGAGTGGAGGGGTCACAGTGATCTCAAAGGCAAACTCTCTCAATTGGCCAAGAACCTCAGTTATCTCACTGACTGCGTTCCTCCAGAAGCACCTTGCACAAGCAGGTTTGTACCACATGATTCCTCCAAGCAACTTGGTTTTAGACAGAAAAGTATTCTCAAAGAGCAAAGGTATTCTCCCTGATGTGTAAAATAATAGGGGCTGTAAATTAGGAAGTGAAAATTGAGAATTGTATTAATGGTAGTTTTTTCCTTCTTCTTTTAATTGAATGGAAATTAAACTCAAAATCAGATTTGTCTTACGCACTTTTGGCATGTGGTGGTGTCATTTTCAGTCAGAACAAACATATTGGTCAAGAAAAAAAATCAATATTAAAGGAATAGTTCGGAATTTTGGACCTAGGACCTCATTTCCAACTTTACCGAGGTGATATAGGTCGGTGGAGACCGTTTTTATCGCGTTTACCCCCTTCCTTCAGTTGCAGTGTCCCCCTTTGCTAACGCTCGTTCTTAGCTAACGCATTTCTACAGTAACATCAGTCTGACATCAACAACAGTTTTACTCACTCCACCGCACACCCGAGACAAGTCAATTAAAACGTCAGACTATCGATATACGTGTCCGTGTTGATAGACACGACTAACCTTGCAACTCAATGATTTATTACATTTTGAGGGACTAGTTTCTCAATATCAATCCGCCACTGCCATACAAGGGAACAAAGTAGGCTATTGCAATGCGATGCAAGGTTAGTTTTATTTCTAACATTGTTCTATCAACACAGGCATGTGCATTGATAGTCTGACGTTATCATTTATTTGTTTCGGGTGTTCTGTGGAGTGTTGTCAGTGGCAGGCTGGATGTTACCGTTGACTTGCGTTATCTCGGCACCTAGGTTAGCACGAGATGAACGCTGCAACTCAAGGAAGGGCAGAAATTCACTGAAAATGGTCTTCACCGACCTATATCACCCCGACTAAGTTGGAAATAAGGTCCTATGTCCAAAATTCCGAACTATTCCTTTAAATCGATGTTTGCCAGGGGTATGAAACGTTTTGGGTTTAGCTGTATACGTCCAAACTGGTTGTAATTAATAATTAATTTGCTGCAGAACCGAGGAACTGATAGAGGAAGTATCTCAGAGACTTGAGACCTTAAGAGAGGAGATACTGGTGAACAGCATATCGGCCGGAAACGTACAGGCCAAGCCCCATGATTCTTCCAGAGCTTGCCCCATTTTGCCTGATGAAAGACAGTCCTCATCTGAAGATCATCACAGTGGGACTGACAGAGGTCCTACGAGAGACCTAACATGCATTGAGAACTGCAACAAGATTAACGACTCAAAAAGTGCCTCTAGAGATTGCATCATGTCCTTGGACATCTCGGAGTTTGAATTGCAGATGATAGAGATGCAGGCCAGACAAGAGGAATTGGAAGAGCAGTCCACTCTGGACTTCAAGGTTGTTTGTTTGTTTGTTTGTTTGTTACACACACACACACACACACACACACACACTATATTGCCAAAAGTATTTGGTCACCTGCCTTGACTCACATATGAACTTAAGTGACATCCCATTCATAAGCCATAGGGTTTAAAATGATGTCGGTCCATCCTTTGCAACTATAACAGCTCCAGTTCTCAAGGTTCCTCACACTCAAAAGGTTTAGGAGTATGTTTATGGGATTGTTTTGGGCATTCTTTCAGAAGCACATTTGTGTGGTCACACACTGATGATGGATGAGGAGACTGGCTCTCAGTCTCCGGTCTAATTCATCCCAAAGGTGTCACTCTGCGCAGGCCAGTCAAGTTCATCCACACCAAACTCTGTCATCCATGTCTTTATGGACCGGGATTGTGCACTGGTGCACAGTCAGGTTGGAACAGGAAGGGGCAATCCCGAAGCTGGGCGTGGCCCCTTAGATTCAGTGAAAGGAACTCTGAATGCTTCAGCATCAACCAAGAGATTTTGGACAAATCCATGCTAGCAACTTTGTGGGAACAGTTTGGGGATGGTCCCTTCCTGTTCCAACATGACTGTTATGAAAGATCAGGAGTTTTACTTACTATGATGATCAAGGGAGAAACATCATCATGACTTCATCCAAATGATCCACCAGTTGCTCTAACCAGACAAGGAAATAGTTAGGGTTTAACTTAAACCGTTTAAGTATTCAACAACAAAAGATAGATAATCATACAATAATAGTGGCAAAGTCAGGAGACATCCAGTTGACTCTAATCAATGGCTGTTGACTTGAAACAGACGACAATAAGTGATATCAACCCTGGCGCCTTCCATGTTCAGGAACAGTATAGATATCATACAGGGTCACAACGCAGGAGCATACTTTATGTGTCAAATTAAACTACTAGTGAGAAATACTGAACATTAAACCACACATTGGAGTATTGGATATGATGCTCTATTTTCTACGCTTTCTCTCAATGTGCACCAGTGCTCAAAGCAAGGTCAATAAAGTCATGGATGACAGAGTTTGGTGTGGATGAACTTGACTGGCCTGCACAGAGTCCTGACCTCAACCTGGTAAAACACCTGAGAGTCACTGAGAGCCAGTCTCCTTGTCCAACATCAGTGTGTGATCTCACAAATATGCTTCTGGAAAAATCCCATAAACACATTCCTTAACCTTGCGGAAACCTTCCCAGAAGAGTTGAAGCTGTCATAGCTGCAAAGGGTGGACTGACGTCATATTAAATCTTATGGATTAATAATGGGATGTCACTTAAGTTCATATGTGAGTCAAGGCAGGTGACCAAATACTTTTGCCAGCGAACAATCTTTGCAACCCTTCTTCGGCAGATGAGTGTCTTTTTAGTATAATTAGAACAGATCCGTCCATAAATCACACCAAAAAGATTCATGTTTCAACTGGAATCTTGCCTTTTTATTGTCATGGCCAGTTGTAAAAGTAACATGTTTCCATTGTGCTACTCTGAAGAAAACTTCACTGAATACGTCGTCTGACTTTTCCTGCGAGGTCGAAAGTGACGAAGAATTGGAAAATGAAATGCTGCAGGTACTGCTTCATATTTTACAGATGGCATAATATTACCCCCAGAGGGGCAATTGAAATCATTTTGATTATTGTAATAATACTTGTGAGGAAAACCTCATGATCCGCACTAAGTTGCAACCTTTGGTGAAGAAGTCACTGTCCCAACTCCCACATGTTTTGTTTCTTTTTGAGTTTGTTGCCTTATCTACTTCCGGTATTTCCTTCACAGTGTGTGGAGGAAGTAGAGAAGCTGAATAATGGAAACACTGTGGCATGCCATGATCAGAAACAATCCCAGGAAGAATGTTTGGTCATAGAGGAAGATGATGAAGACATTGAAGAAGAGGAAGAGGAGGGATTTGGTGATTACAGTCACTTCGTTTTTTCTCAGTTGGGATCATGAAGCATTTATTTCTGTGTCCAGCATTTCAAACACACACCCAGCACCATGTTTTAAAGCAGCAGTGTGCATGTGGACTGACATGGTGTTGTAGATAGATGGATTCTGTTATCATTAAATTCATGTTTATGTTTATGTATATGGGAAATATAGATAATCTTGTAATTTCCCAAGATATTCACTTTGCAGAGAAAATGCACAAACTGCTTTAACATGAGATCACCAAATGCACTGTTAGAATACACTAAGCAGCATGGAAAATTGAAGCGTTAGAGAATTGTACCGATGCACAAAGTACTGATTTCCTGTTACTGAATGTCCTGTAACTATGAATGATAAACAATGTAAGTAGTCTTGTGCTGAAATTTGATCTGGAGATTAGAAATTGTCTTGCATCCCTTGCTGGCATCCTGATCCTGCTTATCAATGCATCCAAATGACAGCACAGTTGTTTTAGGAGCATTTATGGCCTCAGTCATGCAAAGCTAAGGCCAATATTAATTTATCTCTTATGCAAATGTATGACTGTGTAAGAGACTTCCTTTCAAATATTTAATCACATTACTAAACACATTGTGTTTGTTTTGTTTGTCTTTCCACACGTAGACCCTGCACTTCCTCAGCCCACCCCTGAGCAAGTTAAATGTCTTAAGATGTATTTTGGACATCACAGTTTCAAACCGTAAGCACAGAGTTGAAAGGAGAAATCCGGCGAGTTTTCACATAGATCTCTGTTTCTGTACTGTCGGTATGGGAAAAAAAATGAAAACAATCGGTTTTACCTGCAGTAGCTCAAGTTGCTACAGCCTGTCTCTAATGCAACAATGCAGCTACAGGGCTACACTCTGGGGGCATGTGCATTGGGGCTTGTGGACATGCCCCCAAAGTGTAGCACTGTAGCTGCCTGGCTTGTTTTTTTTGGGGTTTTTGTTTCTTGTACCGACAGTTCTCAGTGACACCGATAAATGGCGATGTATGTGAAAACTCGCCGGGTTTCTCCTTTAATCTGATGTTCTTTAGAAGACTTCTTGCATTTTCTTCTAAATATGACCTGAGCTATTGACCTGAAAACATTATTTTTGAAGCATATGGATATTTTTTTTATTCCTAGGGTACAATGGAAAGTGATCCATTCTGTTCTCAAAGAAAGAAGGGATAATTTAGTTGTCATGGCAACTGGTAAGAGGTTTTATTTATTATTTTTTCCCAATGGTTTGTGCCAGCACTTGAAGATGCTCATTGGACACTACAGAATCATACTAATCCTCAACGTATCTATTTGTCAAGACTCTATGACTGTTCACTGCTGTGATTATGATCAATTACAATTTGTTTTGATCTTGCATTCCACAGATGGAAATGCCTAGATTTGCCTAATCACTTCATTGATAGAAGTAGCAAATTCTTGTATACCTAGCAGGTGCACATTAATTTAAATGGCTGCTAAAACATCAATGAATAAAATATGTAACTGAATTGAACTGATTGGATTAAGTAGTCCACGACTTGTGAGCAATAACTAGGTGTGTTTTATGTGAAGGTTATGGGAAGAGTCTTTGCTTCCAGTACCCACCAGTGCTGTGTGGGAATGTCAGTGTGGTCATCTCCCCCCTCATTGCTCTTATGGAGGATCAGGTGCTGCAGCTCCAGTGGGTGATCCCTCTCAATCTCTTATCTCTCTCTCTCTCTCTCTCTCTCTCTCTCTCTCTCTCTCTCTCTCTCTCTCTCTGTTCTCTTTTCTCTCTCTCTCTCGTTGTTCTCTTTTCTCTCTCTTTTTCTCTCTCTCTCTATTTCTCCCTCTATCTTTCTCTCTCTCTCTCCTCTCTCCCTCTCTTCTTTATCTCCCTCTGTTAAACAGGAAGTCTGTGCTATGGTAGCCTTAAAGGGATATTCCAGCATTTGGAGAATTACACTCATTGTCCACCTCCCCACGAGTTAAACAAATGATTATAGGACTAGTCGCAGTTGCAAGGTTTTAGAACGTTGCAGCTTATCTCGTCGCGAATCGTTGGTTTGAACTCCTTAACACAACTAATAATAACCCAACACACCTAACATGAATTTTACACGCACTTCCCTTTTTCCTATCTTCTTCTTTCTTCTACCTCCTTCTCCTTACTTCCACAGTCTCCTTCGACTACACTTTGACTAGAACTTAGCTTTCTGAAATTTCATCCTCTGGTAGTCTCGTGGTGTTTGTAGTAGTATATGTTGTTACCGAACGCCTCTTTTGCAATGTATCTTAAATGTTAACTGTCATTTGTAAGTCGCTTTGGATGAAAGTGACTGCTAAGTTAATAAGTATAAATGTAACATTTTAAGCAATGTGTTTCTGAAGTGCCAATAACACTGTGTTTTTCAGTGATCAAATGAAATGTACACTTTTCCTCTAGAATGTCCAACATTCCATCTTGTTATCTTGGATCAGCCCAGAAACAAGACGTTTCTGCTGACTTAAGAAAGTGAGTAACCTGTATCATTTCATTTCAAAACAAACATTTAATTAATCACATAACATGCACACCAATGCTCTGAACACATTTCCTAGGGGACACTTTCGAGTGGTGTATATGACTCCAGAATACTGTTCAGGAAATATTGCTCTCCTGGAACACCTCAACAACACCATTGGTAAGTGCTGAGTCATAATGCTTTTTCTCTAATTTCTAGCAGTAGCTTGACGTGACCATAATACTCTGTATGATCAGTGTGTTAGTGGGGAAAGATAAACAAAATAGATGGGTCAAATTAATTTCAGTAGTGTGGAAGACATTTAGCGTAAAGATCTAAACAGTCCAGAGTCCATTCAAGAGTGTTAAGATCTTACAGAAACATAAGTATCGAATCAAGGGTTAAATTCCATCTTCCATTTTCCACTCACAGTAGTATTTCAGGGATGGTTGTTCATTTCCCGTTTCTAGGTCTTTCACTGGTAGCCATTGATGAAGCCCACTGTATATCCCAATGGGGACATGACTTCAGAAATGCTTACAGGGACCTGGGAAAGCTCAAGAAGGCTCTTCGGAATGTATGTCATGCTATCTCTTCTGTTGTTCACACACACACACACACACACACACACAGACACACACACACACACAGTACATGCACACATTTCCATATGCATACACAAACACACACACATGCAGTATAGATGCGTCAAACTTTGGGTTCAGCTAGATATTGGAAGTCAGTTTAGGATACTTTTCATTCAGGTTCCTATAGTGGCTCTCACTGCCACGGCCAGCCCTTCCATACGTGAGGACATCGTCAAGAGTCTCCACCTGAAGGACCCCATCGTCACCTGCACCACCTTTGATCGACCAAACCTTTATCTGGACGTCAACCGCAAGTCCAGCAACATCCTCCAGGACTTCAAGCCTCTCCTTAACAAGAAGAAAGGGTTGGTGGCAGTATTTCATTCTAGCCATGTTGTCACAACCATGCATGTGTAGGTGACTGTTGTCCTGGATTTCTAAAGTATTTAAGAAGCGTGTATGTGTGTGTGTATGTGTGTTACCGTGTGTATGTTTTAAGGGGTGGTTATGAGTTTGAGGGCCCTGCCATCGTATATTGCGCCGCTAAAAAGTTGGCAGAGCGGGTGGCAGGCGAGCTCACGAAGCTAGAGATCCGCTGTGGAGTCTACCATGCCGGGCTCCAGATCAAACAGAGAAGGGAAACACAGCACCGCTTCATGAGGGACGAGATCCAGGTGAGTCTCTCGGGTCAAGTTACAGGAACCAAAAATGTGACATTTCATTCACCACTCACCTGTATTGAATGTACTTTTTGATTTTTTTATTTTGTTTTTACTCTTCTTTATATTATTTATTTTACTCTTACCGATAAATATAGAGTCTGCATCAACAGGTCATAAACGCTAGCTAGCAAAGCCTACTTGTTGCGCAAAGGCTGCTTTGTTTGTGATTTCGTGTTTGCTGCTTTGATGCTGTACTAGTGTCCAATGTCATGTTGTTTAGTTTTAAGGTGTAGCTTGTTTGACCACTGTGGGAAATCCCTTACAAGGAACTCAACACCTCCTGTGTATATTTAAAATACATAAATTTACTATTTATGTGTACATCAATATTTAGAGAAACATGATATGATGTTTTATGATGTTATGTTTATGCAACAATCTGAGTGAAGAACACCTCAAGCCATTGTCCTTTTTAGCATAATTTACTTCATTTTCACATTGATTCTCCATTGGGGGGGGGGGGAAGAACATTGCATGATTTTGGCATCATAGACAGACGTTATCAGTGTTCTCTTTTGCATCGCAATTTGCATCTTGCATCATCGTTTGCATCTTTTCCACCACAAGGCCACCCAGGAGACTGTACCGTTGCACGTAATATCCACCAGCTTCATGCACATAAAGTCCATGTGGTTTTTTTTTCCCCTCTCTCTCCAGTGCATCGTTGCCACAGTGGCTTTTGGTATGGGCATTAACAAGGCTGATATCCGCAAAGTGATCCACTACGGGGCGCCTAAAGAGATGGAGTCCTACTACCAAGAAATCGGAAGAGCAGGAAGAGATGGCCTCCCAGCTGCGTGCCATGTGCTGTGGGCGCCACAGGACATGGGTTTGAACAGGTGATGTGCACGCCTAGTCAAATGTTACCGATTAATAACCTGTCAGTATCTACTACAGATGATGTTTGTGGATTTTTTGATTGCATAGTAATAAGCTGCTGAATAGTCATTCAAACTACCACATTTCTGGGTGAAGCTTATTTGCATGTTGGTGAAGAGGAATCATTGCAGTGTGCAGTGAATGAAAATATGCTTTGTCCTGACATATTCAAATCAAGCGTCTGAAAAATGGATTTCCAAAAACACGGCTTTGAATAGGGTTTTTTAATGGCCATCAGAGGTGAACCAAAGGTTGTCCGCAAAAGATTGTATGGGGTTATTCAAGTCATCTGTTTTCTTGTCCTCTCAACAGATTTCTGCTAAACCAGACCAACAGTGATAAAATGAGGATTTATAAAATGCAGATGATGGCCAAGATGGAGAAGTATCTGAACTCCACTAGATGTAGAAGAAAGTAGGTTGATTGCACCCTCTGCATTAAGGTCTGCTTTGATTACAGCATGTGCTTTGAATAGAGAGCAAAATATATTTGTTTGTGTGTTAGTTAGAGTGTTTGTTTTGAGCGAAGGTTTTGTATATACAAAAACGTTCCACTTTGTAATAGCCAAAGGTCTCTGTATACAAACCACTTTCCAATGCAGAATAACCTGGAACGCTCTCCAGCAAATCTATCATGGCCTCTCTTTTCATCATGTCATTGATTTATTGTCCAATGATGAAAAGTAAACCAAAAGGATTCAGTTCTTGGTGTAAACTCTGTCCGACTCTGATGCCGTCTCTCTCCTTGAAGGCTGATTCTGTCCCATTTCGAAGACAAACAGCTACGGAAAGTGACATCAGGGATCTTGGGGACCAACAAGTGCTGTGACAACTGCAAATTGGGGTGTGTAAATGAGTTACTAGCAGGTGTGAATGATTAAATATGGGTCACCGTGTCAGACAGAAAGCAGATATGGCCAAGTAAACAGTACTGTGATTGTTGTACTGAAGAGCTGTTACAAATTCAATTGAGGAAACCTGCCCTCCAGCAATATAATGTCTTTCATTTTTGAGTTGCAGTTGCCATTCTGTGTCTATTATATCTTTTTCACTACTTCTACAATGACCTTTTAAAAGGAAAGATGAATACTGTTCTATTGGGAAAGTTGAATATAGCACTGTAAGAATTTACCTATATTGATATTAAGTCATATGTATTATCTATGTAGCCCAGAGCTTTTCTTGCGGAGATTTAAATAGTCCCACAACTTGTGTTGTGTTTGAATGATTTCTTAATGTAGTTGTCTGTAAAATGACTCTTGGGTTATTTCTTTAGCTCTACCAGGGCAATTCTCAGCCCCAGCAAAGCTGACTCTGACCAGAGCATGCAGGACTTTGGTGAAGGCGCCTTCCAGTTACTAGGTGCCATTGATTCTCTTGGGGAACGTTTTGGGGTGACAGTTCCCATCCTCTTTCTCCGAGGCTCTGTGAGTGCTGTCATACTATCTCAATTCAATTCCACAGTTACAATTATTACATTATGCTTCATCATCATACACATAAGCGGTTACAGTTATTCATTTAGCAGGTGTTTTGAGTTCTGATACACAGGGCAACTGTGTGAGCAATGTTGCTGGGCAATATTTCCGAGGCATGTTGTATAGTTTACATTTTCATCCAGCACTTTGTTAAACAATGAATCAAACAGCCAGAGTTGTTTTTGGGTAGTGTAACAGAGAGCTTTGTTACAGTACTGAAGATCAATAGGCAGTCATCCACTTAAGATCCCCTAACCGATCCCCTGACAAAGAAATTCTAAAGTCTCTTCATCCTTCTAAACATTACCCTCTCACATAAGAATCCTCCAGAATCTTCTGACACAATATCTCGCTCATCCCTATCCAAACCAGACTGGACTAGTATTTGAGTTAACCGGTTATAAGAGAGCATAGCCTTGTATGTGATGAGAGTCTGTGTCAGGAATTTAGAGGCTTCCTCATTCCTGAAGGCTCGAGTGCTCCTCGGGTGGTTATTCCATCGCCCTGGTAACACTGAGAGTGCCATCCCCCACCAGGCTCTCAGTTACTGAGGGAGGCAGAAGCTTCAGATAAACATGACCTTGACATACCATTCACTTCTCTACAGATTTGAACACATAACACTCTTTTAGAGGGGAACAATAAGATCAGAGATGAGCACACAATGTGAATGAAGTAAGCATACAAGAGAGGTGTATGATTCCCAAATCATATTCATTTCATCCCACAGTTGTTCTGTCCTTTTGCTGTTGATACTAGATAACATTGTTTTTACCTGGAGATCATTAATGTTCAGTGGGAAACTTTTCATGAGCATCCAATCAGAACACAAGGGGCTAATCATGTGATTGCCTGAGAACATTGTTTAAACGGTTAGCGTGGGAGGTTCACACACGTATTTACCAAATAAGAAATGCCTTAGGGGAATTCCTAAAGTGTTTTGTGAATTCTTAGCAAGAATCTTTTTTTTTATTGTCCGTTGCTGGATTCAGACTGCGCAGAAAGTTCCAGAAAAGTACAGGCGGCTTCCTCTGTTCGGAGCAGGGAAGACTGTGCCTGAGGCCTGGTGGAAAGCGCTGGGCCGTTCGCTGGTCATCGAGGGCTACCTGGCAGAGTGCTCCGGCTACAACAAGTTCACCACCCTCTGCAAAATCACCCCCAAGGTGACCCTCTCAAGGCAATGCAGGAAATGCATGGATATTGTTTTCTTTAAGTTATGCACTCTGTTCTCACACTCATGGCTATATGTAATGTCAGTCCACATTTGATCACAATGTACAATTTAACAAACTAATTGAAAATTGAAATGCCATGTGGGTGTAAGGTTCTTCAGATTCTAATGCTTTGCCCTCACATATTGTAGCTTTTCTTGAGCTTGAAACCTTTTAGCTGTGTGTTTACAGTACAATGCCTGATGGCAGATAACTGATGATTCGACCTAATTGACCCTGCTCGTGTCTTGTTCTCACGGCCAGGGCAGAACGTGGTACAGCCAAGCAAAGGTTGCCAGCCAGAGGACTCTCCTGCTTCAGCCCAACCAGGACCTGCGTGTCAGGACTTCGGCTCCCAGGTAACGCCCCTTCCTGCGTGGGAGTACCACAACCAAGACGCTGAAGGCCGCCTTAAAGGAACACAATGCAGTTCTTTCTTTCGCTTTAAAATAGCAACTTCAGACTCATTCTGATGCTACACAGACTTTTATGGTAATATGGAGAATGAAGTCTCTGACATTGCTAATGCGTGTCTGGAATGCTTGATGTTACACAAGTTAAAGTTGTTGATTATGTAGGATAATTTCTCGTTTAGTCAGTTTATGACTAAGTGGGAATGCCAAGGGGCATAGATATCAATTATTTTTGTTGTGTTCCTTTAGATATGTGCTGCTTCTCAGTTGAGAATACAATGACTTTCCTTCATTCTGTTTTCTGTTGTCAGAGACACATGATACATAGGTGTTGTCAGTTTTCCTTTTTCCTCGGGTTAGACTTTTGAGACATAAAAGAGAAGGCTGCCCTACATCACAAGGACTAAACTCACATCAGATTGAAACATGCAGTATCTCCCTCTCCATCCTGCAGGATTTTTTTTTTTTTTTAAATGTTGCCCATTTGATGCTTAGAAAACAAAGTTGCCATGTAGAGGTGTTAGCTTACCATTCTAGTTGGCTTTCATTTTTCATCTTCAAAATATACATTTGAAGTCAATTTTACAGTCTTGTGAATCTGAACTGAGCTTTTTCTTCTTGGAGAGGTGCTGGGTGCCCGCACTCTGTGTCTAAAACCAGATTATGTCTTTTTGTAGACAAAATACTGAGACAACAAACATTAGGAGCCAGGGGCCAACCATTGCATCCGAATCTCCACAGGTATGTGCATAACATGAGTATGGTATTTTTGTGCTCATATTTATACTCATTCTCCTGAATGCAGTACTTTAATAATATAGCACACAAGTGTTCTGTCCATGCTCACAGGAAACCCACTCTTCACTGTTGCAGAGGGCCGATAGATTCTCCAGCACTCCATCCAGTCCGTCTGTTTATAAAGAGGGCAATGCCTCCAGGTAATAACACTGCACAATCAGGGCAGGATATTCTTTGTCTGAGATGCCACTACAGTAATACATTATTGAACACTTTGAGGTATACTGATTTTTACATCTGTAACCCCTCTACTGCAAAAGTGCACTCAAGTCCATGCAGTGATGCAAGCCAATGCACACACTTTCTTGTGAGATCCAAAGTGATGGCAAAGGGGCTTCCATTTAACAATGAAAGAAAAAAATGATGGATCATTTCAATCAATGAGATGTTAGTTTCCAGACTATTTTCAAATGGGTGTTTGTTCTTTGTGACTTAAATTGCTGTGCATCCGTTTGACCAGGAGTGGAAAATCTTTGTTGTTGTCATTTCATGCTCCCATGCATACCTGCTTACCTGTAGCCTTTAACCTTCAGCTAATCTAATCGGTTTTAATGTCTTTGGCTCACTGGATTTTCCGGTCTGTTAGTTAACAGTCTGTCCTCCTTGGCATTATGATCTATCTCCATCCAGGACACTGCCCAGACTGGCGGCCCTCGTGGCCCCCAAACCCCAGCCTCCACCTGTTTCTGCCAGAGATCTGGAGCTTCAGGTAGCGTCATCACTTCCTGTTTTTCACAGCAAAACAGTAAAGGATATAGCCTGGGAACCAGACCTCGATCAGAGCTTGTTGCACCCCAGGAATTCGAAAATGAACGGATCACGTCCGGACCCTTTCTTGTTGAAGCTTGCTTGTGCATCATTTTGAAACTTAAGTACTGGACACAGTGAAAGGGCGTCAGTGTCACATTCATTTAGTAAATATCATATCATGTCCACAGTGTAAGTCTGAACAGGAGAAATAGCAGAATGGAATGCCTGTATGATCTCTGTATGGGAAGGTTTGATAATAGGACAAGTGCGGCTTACAATTCCTGGCACAGGAAGGGAGATGGGTGGGAATATTTATTAAGTCTGCTTTATTAAGAGTACACAGGATGTTTGGCTGTTAGCTCATGCATCTTTCTTGATATGATTGTGTATGACTGTTCATCGGTTTTCCTGCACTCCTACGTGTGTACTCATGAAGACGTTGCCCCTAGCAGAGGAGTTGCTGCAGTGCTATTTTAAATATCTGTCTCAAACTGGCTCAGCGACATTTCACTCTCGCCCAACATGACTGCCGCCATTGTCTTTTTGCATTAGACAACTTTTTTTTTTTTTTTTTTGAATAACATTGAGGGAATTTATAAGATAGTTATCTAATAGACATCTTTGTGTAGCCTTCCTGTTGGACTCTAGAGTATCATGACTACATTTCACTCTTCATTTCACTTAAGTGTCATTTCACTTAATTCACAATTCACAGGCATGCTTCAGGAGAGGTGTCCTTTGATTGGCATTTGAGCTCAATTATCTTTATATATTTGAGCAAATATATCTCTATATGTTTGGCTTTCGGGTGAAATTTGTCAGCCTTTGTTTCAAAACATTGTTTGAGATAAGGAGATCACTGTTGCACGCTTCTACTTGAATACCCTACATTCATGGCATAATACCACTGTAGCTTGAACTTGTTACAGTTTCCATACATTTCACCCAAAAGCTAGATATCCCTAACTTTTTGTGAGTAGTGTAGCTTTCTCAAACCTGAATAGTAGACCGCATGTTTAAATTAAGGCAGACTAGTTACTGTAGTGATGCAGTGGATTGCTAGTGGGAGCATATTTGGAGGGATTTTGTCTGAGTGAAGGCCAGTAAGCTCAATTGTTCAGAAACCTGTTTGTTCACTTTGCTGGATACTACCCAAGCACATGGATTCAGGTGGCACCTAGAGGCCTGTGGGGAATATTCAGTATTTATCTGATTTCAAAGATAATTTTAGGATTATGTGAAATCATCAATATTGACATGTTACATGCATTCAGTTAGTAACATAGTGAGTCATATTAGTGTTTGGACATCTTAGCAGCATGAGAAGAAGACATACAGCAAGTCATAAATGTGGTAGAAAACCACCGCTAATCACAGTTATCTTCAAGTCTTATGAAACTGGAAAATGACACCAATACACTCGTCAGCTCAGTAATGCTTACCTCTTTTTGCCCCTCAGACTGAGCTGTATGGTAAGCTGGTATATGAGCGACAGAAGCTGGCGAGTCTGAGGGATATCCCACCTGCCATACTAGCTACCAACAAGATCCTCTTGGACATGGCAAAGACCAGGTACGATATGCACCAGAAAACCCTGCCGTGTATACATGTTGCTTAGCATATACTGTACATCAGATTGACATAACTTTTAAAGTCTGTGCAGTCTCCCAATGTTATTACAGTGTGATTCATCCATCAATTAGTTATTCAAATAGTGTGTGATTGTTGATAGTGGCAGAAGTAGTCATTATGTACTGCAAACAATTAGGTAAATCCCTCTGGAAACCTAGAGCAAAGTGTCGGCAAACATCACCGCAGCTCCTGTCTTCTTCACATACAGTATGCTAGCATTTCATTACATAGCTGTCTCTAAAGCAATACATCTTCTTTTTCCCTTCGACCTGCTGCGTGTAGGCCGTGTACAGTGGCTAGCCTGAAGCAAGTGGACGGGGTGAGCGAGGCTAAGTCCATCATGCTGCAGCCTCTGCTGCACACCATTGTGCAGTTCTGCAAGACTCACAGCCTCCAGGTACGCCAGCCGGCACCTCACCGTCCTAATCACAGAAAGTACCAGGAATGACGAGATAGACCTGTTTTACCTGTTTACCTGAAAACATTATTATTTCACACGTCGGTTTTATTGTTGTTATTTGCACCACTGGAAAATAGCCTGCTAGGTCTTTTTCCCTCTCTCAGTTAATTTTTTTTTTTTTTTTTTTTTCATGTTGGTGATGATATCGCAAGTCCATGTCTTTGTGTAGATCTCATCTTTACATCTTGCCAGGTCATAGTTCTTTTGCAACGGTGTGCCACTTGATCTGAACATAGTGTTCTGCTTACTCACTTCCGTGCTTATCACAGACACACATAACTAGCACATGTGCCTGTTTTATGGCCTGCTCGCCCACTAGTCACTGCAAGCTTGCCAAGGTGGTTTAGCTATTACACACTTGACGCACAGCTTTCCCACGGTCAAGGAAATCCTGGAGTAGTAATGGAGTTTTTAAAACTATAATTACCAGGTCTGAGAGAGTGCCTGTTCAAACAAGCTTTTCCTGTAGAAAACCTTCCGCCTTATCACCTGCCCGCATGTAGGCCTGCTTTAACATGATAGGGATGATACAGAGCCATAGAGAGAGAGAGTTTGATGTTGCCGCCACGCGATCAAAAGTTCCAAAAAACTTGCGCTGAATGGCTGAATTGCAGGAGGGTGGGATGTACTTCTAGATGCTGGAAGGTGTAATCAGTTAACTCATTAACTACTGACCAAGAGATTGGCTGTAAACAGTTCCAAAAGTCCCATAACGAGGAAATAGTCTGGAAAAAGCGCTGCCATTTTTTCCTATGAGGTCTATGGGAGTGTCGCCACTCTGTTTTATCTACCGCTCTGGGATGATGGGGGAAAACATCATTCCAGCTAAGCATTCAATAATGAATACTGAATACTATATTATGAGACAGATCAAAATCAGCCTAACAGCTGTTTTGAGTCAAGGCTATACGTTTAGCCTATTGAATAACTTGATGCACTGAGAACTTGAGTGGACAAAGCATTTTGTGGAATTATGCATCGTTGTAGAAAATATGCAATGATGTGACATTGGCTCTGGTAGCCAGTCTGGTATGAGTGACATCACACTTTGTCTGCCACTTGTTGTCTGTAGCTGCTCCGCCTGTAGAAATATCCTTAAATTCGGGTAAGGTGTGGGAATGCTGTCAGTCAAAACTCATTCAGTGATCTGTCTCCTCCTAGATGAGCATCCCATCAACAGCACCATCTTCTGCTCCTGCCCAGACTTGCCCTCCAGCGGGTAGTGCTGCACCCGTCATTATGCCAGACAGTGTGCTCACCACCTACAGGCTCTTTCAACTGGAGGGCAAATCGCTGGTAAGAGAGAGGACTTTCATGTTTGTTTTTGTACTGTAGGCCTGTTAATTAGCGTTAACATGCTAGTGGACTGACGATGGAAGGGTTGGGTGAGGAGAAGCACAAAGGTAAGGACAGATGAAGTTCCTGGTCACCTGTGCGTTTCAAAAAGGCATGCAAAGGGTCAATTACTAATCAATTAGCCTAATGAAATTCTCCTGTCACATCAGTAACACAGATGTATTGCTATGTGAATGTCAAGTTTATCTACTGTATGTATGTCTTACACACACACACACATACAAATAAAAATACATTTCCCAGCCATTAGACAACCATGTGCTGTGGTCTGCCTAGCTTTCATCACCACTTCATCATCATCATCATACAAAATGTATGCAACAAAACAATGCAATGCAAGCTGTTCCAGCTTTCTAGCTGTCTAGCTTATACAGGTACTCTTTGCATGTTTAGGTATTTTTGATGGCTGTAGAACTCCCTCTAGAGTCGCAATATGTTTATATTTTAATCTGCTGTTATGAATAGCAAACTTCTCGTGACTTATCTCTCCTGTACACAATAAAAATGTTTTTGTTGTGGAGGTAAAGGATTAACAGCAGGCAAAGAGCTGTATTACTGACAAGGTAATGTTTCACGATTCTCGAGAGATTTGTCGGGAGATTTGTTGGTTTTCTCCGTAACGAGTTGCTTCTTCTATACTTTATAGCAATGCTAGGTGAATGATTTGTTTACCATCACATTGGCTTTGTAAAGGTTATATTAAGGTTATATTAAAATCTTGCATAGTGTACCTTTTTTAAGCTCTCTTGGGTTTCCCTGTGAAACTTATAGTATGTGTGTGTGTGTGTGTGTGTGTGTGTGTGTGTGTTGGGTGGTGTGACGTGTCCAGAGGCAGGTGTGTGACCTACGCAGCCTGCCCCTCTCGGCCGTGGAGTGCCACCTCCTCCAGGCCCTGAGCTCCAACCAGCCGCTGGACTTGGACCGAGCCGGCCTCACGTCCCACGTCCGCAGCACCATCACGCGCATCATCACCTCCCCTCCCGTCAACTCCGGTAGCTGCGCAATCTCTCTGCTCTACCCTGCTCAACAGATGAGATTAAAGGGCCGTTCGCAGCAAGAGCGATAACTGTAACGATAATGACAAAAGAGCTTAGTTCTAGCTAATTATGAATGGAGATGTCCATGAATAAACTATGACGCTAATGTCATGATATCATTGGGGATCACTTTTTTAAGATCGATAAAAAGCTGACAGCCAATCAGAATCCATCAAAATGTATCCATAACATTCATCAATACGAGGAGAGACTTCCCTTATCGTTGGGTCAGTGTGGACGCTTTTATCGTTATAGTTATAGTTATCATTATCTTTATAGTTCACCTTCCTGGTGTGAACCTGGTGTGGTCCTTAGCTTTATTGTCCTCAGGAAGTACATTTGTCTTGGGCATCAAGTACCACTCACAGCTGCTTGCAATCAAGACATACATTAGTGCAGCAAAATAAGACAAAGGAGAACAGACTAATAGGGATATTGACCATCTATGCTGTGTTTACATTATGTTTGGCAGTTTGAGATCACAGTCAGAATGCATGCAGCTCGTGCTGTAAGCTGAATTGCCCTGTGATGCAGTTTTGGTGAAACGTTCATTTGAATTCCACATTTGACACATTTGAGCTTTGTGTTCTTTTCAGACCTGAGTGATGTGAAGGCCATCCGAGCCCGAGTGCCTGAAGAGATCAGCACATTCCTGGTGCGCCTCACTGTGACTCTGCTGCAGAGGGACGGACTCCCACATGGAGTGGCCAGCAGCAGCTTGGCCTCCAGGAATGAGCCTGCTTGGATTGAGCCAGAGGTGGGCTTCACTGGATTTCATTCATGGGATTCATCAGGCCCCTTTCCACAGGTGTATACAATCAAGCACCTGGATTATGAATACAGACTGCATGGTGTTTGATTAATACACCTGTGGAAAGGGACCTGATTTACCTCCTGAATAGACCCTTTCAATCTGTTCCTAGAGGGTTGAAAAAATTCAAAACCAGAGCAGAAGCATTGACATTTAAATGAGTCATACTCATTTACAGAATCAAACTACTGTGCCATAAGAAATGGGGTTTTTTATGCAGTTGAAAGGGTCTATATTCATGCATCTCTAGGTAACACTCTTAAAAGATAGTCGTAACATTTGTGTGTTTTGGCCTGGGTCTTTGCATATGCCATTCCCATGGAGTCACATGGACACTGAGTTTCTAACCAAGGCTGGTACAGTCTGTTCACTATTTTAACCAATATATTTGAATTAGACAAGATGTAAATGGTAGCAATAGTCAATTTTGACCAGTAGAGGGTAGCAACATCCTACACGTCTTTATAATCAGACAGCGGCCATTGAACAAGATGCCTGTAAAATGAGGTTGTTGCTATTTGTCCCCCGTTTACGTTTTGCTGTTTGGCTGTGATCTTTTAAAATGGTCAAATGGTTGTTTGGCTTTGAAACTGTGCAATGTGGTTGCTGTTAACAGGCTACATTTAAGGGCACTTAACAAAAGTGTTGAGTTTATCCCTGTGTCCCTGACATTTAATGACGTTACAATTAAGTTGTACATTGCATCATGTGCACTTATCGAAGTGAGTCTAAATCATAAAAACATGCGAGATTGGTTCATTGGAGCATTTCATAACTAGCTAGCTCTATAACTAGCATAACTAACTAGATAACCAAGCCAATACTTTACCACATACTCAGTTTTCCACAAACACATTTGATGGCTCTGTCTCTTTAGACAGTTCTTTAGTTTTAATCTGTCTTTCCAAAGGGAGAAGAATGCCCAGAGTGACTGCACTTAAGTTACTTCCTAAAATGTTTGCCAAATTGAGTTCCTGGAAATTCTGCTCATTTGTGCTGCTCATCCGGTCCATGTACCACTTATGCTCAAATGCAGCAGGCAATTGCAGCCCAGTAGATTTGCGTCCTTCCAAGTAAACCGCAGGAAAAGGAATTTGTGGAGATGTAATTGTCATGGACAAGAATGATCATTCATGACCAGCAGAGGGAGCCAGCATCCTGTAAGCCTAAATATTTAATAGGTTTTCTGATTGAGATTAGTGACCTTGGCTTTTATTCAGCATTGTCTTGTTCTTTTGGTCTGTGTACATACTACCATCTGCTCTTTGGAAAGTACCATTTTTTTGTACTGAATATTCTAGAAGCACAACAGTCTTAAAACCATCATACAGTCATACATTTGAAAGCATATTATACTGTAGGTGTGATGCAAACAACATTTAGATTGTCCAGATATAAGCTTTTTTTCAGAGATAGTAAAGCATTGTTTTGTCAAGTATGGGTGTCCACCCACATTTTTGACAGTATCATGTGTTAAAATTAAAAACAAGACTCCCATCTTCTGATTATGATTCACTAAGATCATTGCAAGGAAGAGGAACATGCTGCAATGTAATTAGAATAATTCACCAATGTATATGACACTGTGTAAGTGGAGAGACTTCAAAGGGGCACGCTCGTGTCTTTTCCTGTCCCAATGATGTCATAATATATTCACAGGTCAATTTCTTATAAGGGAGGATTAATCCAATCGTGGAATGGGATATCCCTGGGATTTTTTCCCCCTCCTGTTTGGCATGCATAATTCTGGTCTCTCCATGCAGAAGACGATCCATAACGTCCAATGGCGTGATCAGTCGTCACCTCATAAAACCTACATTAAGAGAGGGGAGGTTTTAAAGGCCGGCACGACATCTGGCGCCTCCTCTCAGACTGATTACTGCAGACCTATTTTCTTAGCGCATCTCAGCCACAGATGTAGAGTCAAGGCATTGCCCATCCCTTCCACCCCTCCCTTCACCACCCCTCCCCTTTCCTCTGGGATTGTCTCGGGATGTTCCCTCTGTCTGAGGAGGAATCTTTAGAACCCTTTCTCCCCTTCTTGGCATGATGGGATAGAATAGGCTGGAAGCGTCAGCAGTAGGTGTGGATTGATATTGATCTAGTCTGCGACGCCATTGATCTGGTCTGCCAACAGCATTTGAATACAGCTCAGCATGTTGTTGTTGTTGTTGTTGTTGTTGTTGTTGTTGTTGTTGTTTTTCCGCCCACAAGTTTTGTTGTTTGACTCCAAAGTGTGGAAGTTAAATGGGAATAGTCTTTACTAAGCAGTTCACTGTTCTGAGTCTGAGGAAGGGATGAGAAGGCAGAGAGTGTTTGTTGTGTTGGCAGATTGTGTGGTAGGCCCGTTTTTAATTAAACAAACTTTCTCTCCATCTCTGAGGCTCCCACACCTCAGAGAAGGACCCACAGATGGATTTTCATGTGCTCCCCATTTGATTCAGCACTGCATTCCAATGCCATTCCAGTCCGCTCCGCTGGTGTCCCCCTGGAATTCCGAGATGAGTTTGGATTATGCTGTGAAATGCAGACTCACTATCTACGGCCCTTATGCCTCTCCCAAGCCCCTACACCCAATGCTGATCCGTGCGCCAGCTAAACAAATCCATAGTTTCCTCTCCGGAACCACATTCCATCTGTCGGCATTCCATTGTGATCGTAAAGGCCGTAAATCTAACACTTATACGATGCAACAGTGAAAGAAAGTGAGAGAGACAGATAGACCGAGAGAAACAGACTGAGAGATGGGGATAACAAAATGTGGTTGTATCTCTTTCCTCCTTCATTGAAACTTATTTTTTCTAATGATGATGATGAGTATGATGATGATGATGATTCCCTGCAGGACAAGCCCATACAAGCCTCCAAGCCTCAACCTTCAAGAACTGCACCCCCACCGGCCCCCAAACCATCGCTCCAGCCTCCTCCCTTCAGGCCTCCTGCCCAGGCCTCCACCGTCCCGCCAATGCCAGCCCTGGACGAGATGGACGGCAGTGAAGATGACCTCTTCAGCGAGATGCCCATGCCAGAGGTACAGTAAGCCCTCAGAGTAGCCACTCACAGCAAGGGCACTGACGAGAACTTTGTGAGTCACTGATACTGCCCTTAGCCTCCTTATACAGCATCACTGGTAAACATCCTTAGTGTGTCCATGCATAT